>NC_137832.1:58555452-59101397 GCF_963921795.1 Nannobrachium achirus
GTTCAAAGATATGAGCTCGGAAATGATGTGCAGTGTGTGGGTTATGGGATGTGCACTCTGCACAGAGTATATGAGGGATGGAATAACTTTAACTGGTGCTTGCATGATAATATGTAGGAGCATCAATGTAAGAAATAGGGCAGACAACCACCCCCCCCCCCCCCCCCCCCCGCCTGCCTGCCTGCACACACACACACACACACACACACACACACACACACACACACACCACACACACACACACACACACACACACACACACACACACAGCTGGTTAAACATGTTGCCTCATGCTAGATGCAGAATAGATATGCCTCATGCTAAATGCAGAATAGATATAGATACACCATAAAAATGCTAATATACAGCATATGATTTGTGAAAGTGACAACGGGCTTCACAGTTATGTCAGGTGTGTTCAATTCAATTCAATTTTATTAAAGTGTCAAATCATAACAAGTTATCTCAAGACACTTTACAAAGGCTAAAGAGCCATGAGAGAGAGAGAGAGAGAGAGGAGAGAGGGAGAAACAAGAGAGAGACAAGGGAAAAGACAACAAGGGGCACACGCACACACATACACAGGTCCTGCATGGGGCGTGTGTACAAGAACGAGACGAACGACACGAACGCACACACACACAGGCGCTGCATGCGCGTGTAGGGGGAGGGGAAGGGGGGAGGAAGGGGAGGTAAGGGTAGGGGGAGGTGGGGGGAGGAGAGAGAGAACCCGAGCAGAACCTGTACCTGTGAGGTACCCCCCTCGAGAGAACTCGAGCGGATACCTCACAGGCCCGAGGCCCCCACCCTGAGCAAGCAATTTGCGACAATGGTAACGAAAAACCCCCTCTTAAGGAGGAGGAAACGTCAGGCAGATCCTGACTCTGGGGTGAACAGCCGTGCTGCCTCGACCGAGTCGGGGGGACAGTAAGGAACAAAGAGAGAGCAAGAGATAGACACAGAGAGATCCAGGCAGGTCCACAGGCGTGCTTCATGGAGGCCCGGTCCGGAGTCACAGCTCTTGGTCTGCAGCTGAGTAGTCGAGTTTTAGTAGCAATCCCAGCAGCTGAGTTGTCGAGTTTTAGGTTTTTAGGTTGTCCGAGTTTCCAGGAACTGGAAACTGTGGAGTGGGAGACAGAAAAGAAACTCCGGGGATGATCCCCGGAGTTCGAATTAGTGGCAGGCCTTATAATGGCAGGCACAGTGCCTAGTTACAATTGCACCAATGTGACACAAACCCACACACACCAAAAGGGAAGAGAGGGAGGAGGGTTCCCCCTCCCCTCTGACCCATTATTCAGCCCAACCCAGTAACTTTGTAGGTTGGGATTAGCAGTGATTGTACGCTGTCTCAGAGCCACGGCCTTTTGTCAGCCCGGCCACGGTGTCAACATGCACCCGGACATGAGTGAACGAACGAAGCAGCGAACGAACGAAGCAACGAACAAGTGCACGAACGAACGAACACACGAACGAACGAACGAACCTAATTATAGGCTTTATCATAGAGAAACGTTTTTAATCTAGTCTTAAAAACACAAAGTGTGTCTGCCACACGGACAGAGACTGGGAGGAGGTTCCACAACTGAGGTGCCTGATACTTAAAAGCTCTGGCTCCTGTTCTGGCCTTAGGTATTTTTTTGGGAACGACAAGCATGTTTGCATATTGTGGACGCACCGGTCTAGTAGTACTGCGAGGCTCAATGAGCTCTTCGAGGTACTGCGGTGCCAGACCGTGATATGCTTTGTATGTGAGGAGGAGGATTTTAAATTCAATTCTGTATTTAACCGGGAGCCAGTGTAGAGATGCCAGGGAAGGAGTGATATGATCACTTCTTCTGGCTCCTGTCAATACACGAGCGGCAGCATTCTGGACTAGCTGTAGGCTGTTCAGAGACTTACTTGGGCAGCCTGATAATACTGAGTTGCAGTAGTCCAGCCTAGAGGTAACAAATGCATGGACTAGTTTTTCTGCATCGCTTTGTTCATATGCTAATGGTGATGCGATTTCAGATCAATTGCTCCAGCCACTGAGGAGAAACGCTGTGACAGACTGACAGACAGACAGACAGACAGACATTCTGAAAATTATATGTTTGATAGAGAGATGGTTGGCAACACTTCACAACTTAGTCTCGCGTAGCCAGACTATCAGACATAAATATGCAGAGATGTTCAATCATCTGACTACATGCGAGACAAGTCACAACGTTGTTCTTGTTCTATAGTCAGAGAATTTTATCAGAATAATGTCAAATCTGGGAATACATTCCTTTCCAAGAAATGTCTTCACCAATGTGTGAAGGTGTCTAGTAACACATCTAACAAAGTTTGAAATTCAAAATTCCCAGGAGAATCTTTTTACAGTTGCTGAAAGTTGGGCTCCTATTGGCTTTCTATACACATACAGCAGGGGTTCCCAAACTTTTTGTTTGGGAACAAAATGTAACAAAATAATGTACACACAAATGCATAGCTTTTTAAATCGATTTTAGTAGGCCTATACAAGTGAATCAATGAATAGTGAATACCATAAGCTTAAGCAACAAAACATAGCTTTTTTAAATCGAGGTGGTACTTAACCAAGACCAACAGATCAGTGCAATTTTGCCATAAAGTGCAGCAATTTTAGGAACATAGTATACGTTTGAGATTCAGGTAGCCTATATACATTCAAGGACCATCTGTAAACTCAACACTTAAAATTAATATTATTATTCCCCTGTATTATCCTTAAATAAGAAATATGTTATTTTCTGGCCAAAAAGTGTATTCTAGATGCGAGGTGGGAGGTTCAGAGTGTCCCCACTAAGCAAAGTAGGCTTTCAACATCTTAAAACAGTTTTTGTTTTGGTGAGTAGCGAAAGTGTATTATTTTTTACTTTTTTCTTTTTACCACAGGCGTGAGGCTGAGCAGCCTGGGCTACCACGGCTGTGAGCGCAAGGGCTCTTCAGTACCATAGTGGAGTGAGTCGCTAACCCTCCGGTCGAAATGATGGGCGTTCGCAAATCGAGTTTCCCCGCTAGCAGCAACATGTTTTGCATTGAGGTGATGACGTGATGCAGTGAATTTGCACAAAACCGTGCTTTTGTCCACGCTTCCATCTGATGTACACTGGGGGATGTTGCTGTTGTTATGGTCTGATTGGTTGTGCACCTTCCGGTGGTAGTACCCCATGGTGCAAAAATAAGTGTGATTAAAATGCGGTAATGTTTTTACGCAACATTTTTTTCTGTAATGAATTAATCAAAATTAACGCATTAAAGTCCCAGCCTTATATATTATCATTGAATTTCTACGTCTTGGTGGCACCATGATGACCCATGACGGACCTCTTAGTGTTTCTCTCAGGCTTCAAAAGGATTATATAACACTTTGGTCCAAACAGCGCCACCAAAAGGCCAAAGCTAGACGCCAGAATAGCAAACACCTCCACCACGTCCGCATATTTGCCCGGAGAGCTGACGTACGCCGGGACGAAGGCGATCCACACGGCACAGAAGATCAACATGCTGAACGTGATGAACTTGGCTTCGTTGAAGTTGCCCGGAAGATTCCTGGCCATGAACGCGAGAAGGAAGCTGAGGAACGCCAGTAAACCAATATAACCAAGCAAGCACCGCAAAACCGACCGTCGATTCCCACTTCACACTCGTAGACGATCTTATCGCTGTGGTATTGAGTGTTTTTATGAGGAGTCGGTGAGGCGGGCACGAGCCAGGCACGCAGATAATTCCCTGGACGGAGTGAGAGCCAGGACGGTTCCTCTCTGCTGCACGGCACCAAAGAACCTCATGATGTGTGCGGCGCCGGGCTTGGAGGCCTTGAACACGGCCAACACCACCATAGTCTTTACCAGGATACAGGAGCAACAGAGAACAAAGGAGATCCCAAACACCGCGTGCCTGAGTTGACAAGTCCACAGTCTGGGACGTCCGATGAACAGCAGGGAGCACAGGAAACACAGCTTGAAGCGACATCAACAGTTGGAAGCTGAGTTCCGAGTTGTTGGCGCGACCACGGGCGTGTCCCGGTGGTAGACGAAGATCCCCAGGACCACGGCACACAGGAGCGTGCCCAGCAGTGAGATGGTCGTCAGGGAGATGCCCAGGCCCTCGTGGTAGGAGAGGAACTCTGTGTTCTTGGGGACACAGCGGTTACGCTGGGGACTGGACCAGAAGTCTCTGGACAACCGGTGCACTCTGTGGAGTCTAACGAAGAAGATAATGATTAAAGGGACAGACGGGAGCGTGTCGCTATTTCTACAAGTCATCTTTTCGACAACCAAACCTAACCCTAACCAGTGGCGTCAGTTCAGAAAAAGCTAAGGTATGGCAACATGACTGTGTCTTGCAAGACACCAGTAGCCAAGGTATGGCAGCTGCCATAGCTTGCCAAACCCAATTGACCCCTCTGACCCTAACCCTAACCTCCGTGGGGTGAGTAGCGATACCTGCCGACGCCCCGTTGTCAAAATGATGTGCATTCGAAAAAGCGAGATTTCCCCAGACAGACAAGTACAGTATCATCCTAACGGTAACCTACTGTACATACAGAATGTAAACCTACCAGTCTCCGTTGCTGATCTCTCCCTCAGAGCAAGCAATGCAGTCAAAAGCAGCAGACAGGTTCCCCTTTCCTTCTGGCTAGACGGGTTCCAGGGGAACAGCTGTCACTGCAACACTGACCGAGGAGGCTACAGAGGAAAGTAAAACATTTCGGTACAAACTAAATTACATCCAGACTAAATTACATTCACATCATGAGCTCAACATTCATTATTTAGAAAGCCAAAGTGACCCTTGTTGTTTTCAAAGTTCCAGAAGATGCTGTCTTCATCAAAGATGAGTTCTTCATCTCCGGAGGCTGACTTCTTGTACACACCTACTCTGTGAACCTTTGTGCTTCCGTCAGGGAGCCACACACCCAGTTCATGATATCACAGATTGGTAGAGGATCACCCTTCTCATCAAATGATACTTGATCACCAACTGATGTGGTGAAGTTGACCTTTTCCAGGTAATACACAAGCTAGAGATGGCGATGGGCAAAATTATGAAGAACAAATGATAAAAGTAGCCTACTGTATATACTGTATAAATGAGATGTGTCTGTCTGTTTAGGGGTGCAACGGTTCACAAAATTGACGGTTCGGTTCGATATTTTGGAGTCACGGTTCGATACAAAAAATAAACAGAAATGTCCTTGATAGTCAAAGCAAAATGGCAGATCTACTCAACGCGGTGCAGCCACTTGATCGTGCTCAGCTAATCACAGATCGGAGCTCGATGGAGCTCAACATTTTACAACAACGAAGAAGAAATGCCGGGGGAACTGATTCACTTTCCAACTCATGAAAAATAATAACATTTACAGTTATTATACTAATCAAGTCATATTACAACACAATAACTTGGTTAATAATGGTTTCTTTGGGATGGGACATGACACAAATTTAGGGAATAATACTGCGACTCACGCTGCTAAGTAATGGAGCACAGACATTTCCAAGTTCGGCTGCAAACAGTGGCCACATTTTGGCTAACTCCCTTATAGTAATAGTGCTTGCAGACTCGGACATATTTTAACTTAAATGCATTTATTTCATTTACATGAAGAGTTAAGCTCTTACATTTAAGTGAAATGTAGCCTGATATTACCGGATTGCTACTTTGGCTTTAGCACATTTTAGACATAAACAAATCAACAGAGGTTTGTAGTGAACAATTTGTATCGAGCGCAAATGACTCAACGGCAGCAGTGCCCGGACACATTCTCATTATTATTCCAAATTAAATTCCAACTTGAAACTCTAGCAAACCGTTTAATAATATCCCACCTGCCATGGCTGTATTGTCTGCCAACCTGCACAGCTGTGCCCAATGAAAGGCCCTCTTCCTGGCACACACTGCAACATGTCATGGAGGGCATGGGCCACAGCATACACCGCCTTGTACACATTATACTCTTGCCTGAGATCAAAATCCAACAGGGTGGTCTCTGCTGCTCCTAGATCCTCTTGTCCAGTGCACACCCTTCCACCGGCACCCACCCACTCTGATGGAAGGGGTTCAAATTTACAATGGAATGTGAGCTCCCAAAACTGCCTCACCTGAATACTCAAACAGAAATATAAGATATTTGAAAGCAGCTTGAAATCAGATTGAAATATGTATCTTGCGGAGAGCATCAACACATAAAAAGCCTAAATTAAACAAATGACTCACTATGATGTTGGCAAGGTCACTTTCAGGACGTATTTTTGACAAAAAGTCCTTGAGGCCTGGAATCTCTCCACGGCGGACTGCAATACCCAGGGTTCCTCTCACATATGGCATGTAGTGTGGAGTCTGGAGCTTTGGCTGTTCTATAAAACTCAAATCAGCTATGATCTGTAGACCTGTCACCTTCTGCTTTACCACCTGTTGATTGTAATCATTATTATTATTATTGTCTCCACCAGCCGAAAGGCATGGGGAGAGTATGTTTTCGCCCCTGTCCGTCCGTCCGTCCGTCCGTCCGTCCGTCCGTGTGCGTGTGTGTGTGTGTCCGTCCGTCCATGCGTGCGTGTGTCCGTCCGTCTGTTACCAGCGATCTCCGGCGCTGTTGGCCCGGTCACTGCCAAACTGTGCACACACACTCCCTGGATACCAATTCAGAACCTCTGATGGACCTGTTCTAGCACCACCAGGCCGATTTTTTCAAAACTAACTTTTGGCCAGTACTCCTACATATTTTGTCCAAAAATCACACAAATCAATAGACAGCATCTCTACAGTCATGTGATCGACATGGATTTGTCCGTTTTTCCATATTCCATCCTGATTTGCTAAAACTGTCTTCCAAAGTTTGCAGGATTGGTCCATTTTGAATAAAATGCCTGAAATGCAGCGTGCAATTTTGTGAGCCTGACAATTGGGGTGGCTAATATTTGACCAATTTATACACAGAGCCAGGATGAACTGGGAGATAAAAATACAATTTGTGGCCTCAAGGAATTGACAGTCACACTAGTTTGGTTTACAGTAAATTTGTAATGACAATCGCACGCACGCGCGCACGCACGCACGCACGCGCACGCGCACACGCACACATACACATACACACACACACACACACACACAAAAGGCTGAGTTCACTTCAATAACTCATTTCAGGTTCCTAATAGTTATGAGTTCCCACATTGTATGGATCCAACCCGAACCTCGTCCATGAGCTTAATCAGATGCATCCCATATTCAAACACAACGACCACGCGAGCTGTGGACGTCTTCATCAGGGAGACGATCCTCTGGAGTTCAGCCGGGTCTCGGTCCCAGGGCAGTACCTCTGAGTAAGCCAGGCAACCCCAACCGGACTGGGCCAGCTCAGACTGGATGATGTGGGCTGCGTCGTGGCCAAAGACATCATCCGTAAACACTACTCCTACCCAGGTCCACCCGAACCGCCTCATGATCTGGAGCATAGCTCGCACCTGATTGGATAAAGAGAGTGGTTAAGAAATTAAATTAAAGACCCAATGAAATAACTATTTTGGATATTTTATTTTGAAGTTTCAATTTGAAAAGGAAGCCTGTGTGTTTCTGAACCAATCCGAGGGGACCAGCCCTTCAGGCAATGGGATTTAAAATCTGAGTAATGGGAGCCAGCAATGGGAAACAAACAGGTGAATGTAATCAAAGGTTCATTTATATGCAAGCGGACCTGTCTATGTCATCACTTTTTGAATTTCTGGTTCATAGGAAGTAATTAAGAATGGCCTATTTAGGGACCTTTGATATAAATATACACAAAAATATTTTTTTGGCATCTAGTGTTAGGTATGGCCATATTATCACTACAGATATGCTCTAAAAGTGTGAAAAACATGTTTTTGATTTCATCCTGTCTTTAAGTTCTTGAGATAGTTTTTCTTTTCCCCCCCCCCCCCCCCCTTTTTTTACTTTGCTAGAGTCTAAAAATGTAGTTACTCGTTACTTTGTAGATTCCTACCCACTTTCAGCCATTTGACAAATACAGTGTTGGGTATCGTTACTTATTGAAGTAACTTGTTAGGTTAGGTACTGACTAGTTACGTTACTCCGTTAGCCAATGAGAAAAGTAACTTAACGAGTTACTTTTTTCCGTTAACGACCAATAAAACCTACCTGCGTGGAAGTTTGGTTCAAACATAAAAGAGTGCAGCCTCCTTTTAGCTCATGCGTCCTCT
The DNA here is from genome assembly GCF_963921795.1 of Nannobrachium achirus. Taxonomy (NCBI): domain Eukaryota; kingdom Metazoa; phylum Chordata; class Actinopteri; order Myctophiformes; family Myctophidae; genus Nannobrachium; species Nannobrachium achirus. Next base: position 58,563,663 of record NC_137832.1, read on the forward strand.
TCAAAAGACCAACGCTCCCCAGCGTTAAACAGTACAGTACCTCGGTGCCGTGGCGCTGTTATGGCGGCTCTACCGGAGTTAAATGGCCGGGTCCGAATCCACCGTTGTCCGCTGACGTCCAGATACTGCGGGTGGTCTCCAACAGATACTGCTGATGTAGCTCCACTTTAAATACCCTGCCGACGCGGACTTTAACACGCGGTCAACTAAAGATCCGCCACAGTGTCAGAAGATGGATTATTTTTCCTTTGTGGCAACAGAAAGAATTAGGTCTTAAATACCTAATTAACGTCGTTATTTTTGGGGAAATGTATCTGGTAACGATCCTGCTATATTGCAAAAGTAACTCGTTAAGTTAATCCGTTACCACCAAACCTAGCGGCGCTACGTAACGCCTTTAGTTATAACGCTGTTACACCCAACACTGGACAAATAGCCAATACACTATCAAGTCAATTTTATTTATAGATCACATTAAAAAAAAACCACAAGGGTCGACCAAAGTGCTGTACAGGCATAGAAAAATAGCAGTGAAAACAGTTAATCAAATACAATAGAAAAAACAACATGGAAGACTTACGTAGTTGCAAAACTATGTAAACAACAAGGAATCATATGACAAATTGAGGCACAATTGAGGACACATTGAGGCACTATAAGCTCACAACGCATTGTGTATATATGCTATATTTAATTATTTGTTTTCCACCACTGGACAAATAATGGATACATGCTTAAACTACAATATCCACATATGGTACATCCTTTCTAATCTAAATCAGTGAATCTCCTACATTAGATTCCACAATGAAAAGGTATTTTCATTCTCTTTTGAGGCTGTCAGCCTCTCAGAGAGAGGCCTTTGGCTCACACAAGCAGATGCTATATCAATTACACTCACTAGAGGGAGGTATTTGTCAAGTGTGTGGAACATGATGCAATATAATAATGTACTACTTAGAAGTTCACCTGGATGGTATTACTTATCATTGTTCTAAAGAAGGAAGGGAACTGGTTCCGGTCACTCAGACAGGAGCACTGGGCATAGGAACTAATCTGAAAAAAAAAAAAAAAAAAAAAATTAATGAAAAAACATAATGTTTGTTTTGAGACAAATGTCCCCGGCAGGCAAAGCATGTGATTGGAGGGAGGACTGACGAGACTGTTGTCACACTCCACTCAACCTGTCACCTAGATTTCACCACATTCTGATAAACGCCATACTCACTGATACAGTTAGTTAAATTAAATGAATTAATTAATAAACAAATGATTACACACATGATTGACTGCACCCCTAAGCACTGCACGTTGCCATCCAAGAGCTTGAGTAACGTTTGATCTACTTATGATTAAATGAGTCAGTCGTTCAATAAGTTAAAAAATAAATAAATGAATGAACAATTTCAGTAGCACAAATACATTGAGAATTGCGTACAGGGATTTCCAGAAGCAGGGACATGCATTGTGTGCACAACTGCACATGTATGTTGCAATACATGGTTGATTACGGCCGTCAGGTCGCAGTTACTATGAAAAGCTCCACCGGCTGTCACTCAGTCAGTTTCTCACGTCACGTCACACTTTTGCCCTACTCATATCTCCGCCACCGTTGGCCCTATCAATGCCAAACTTTGCGCACACACTCCTTGGATGGCAAATCGCAAGCCAACCAACCCCCACTCATTTCTCACATGGCCCTCTTCTAGTGCCACCAGCAGGCCGATTTTTGCAAAACACATTTTGGACACTGCTCCTACAGATTTTGGCCTAAAATCACGCAAAGCGATACACAGCATCTCTAAAGTCATGTCATCAACATGGATCTGTCCCATTTCCCATATTCCCTCCTGATTGGCTATGATTGCCTTCTAAAGTTTGTGTATGCGACCTGACGGTTGCATACACCGATTAGGAGTCTTACTGGTTGTGTCTGTGTGTATGTCAACGTGACATGACTTGTGGTTGTTGCTCCTTGAGGGCAGATGTGTTTAGATGTAACTCAGGAATTTTTCCACTTCCTTTTTTCCCGTTTCATACTTTTTACCTGTAACCTTAAACTCTACGCAACTCAAACCTGGAACACAAATGCATTTCACTCTGACCTTATGAAAACCTACACTCAAAATATGCCTTCTCCGCTCACATGCTCTGCCTGCAAGTATATCTTTCAAGATTTTATTATATACACTGTAAATAATATTGTATACTGTTGCTGTTGGGTGGCAACTTCATATGTCCACAACTGTTACTGTTCAGTATTCAAATACAAAAAATAGCAAAAATGTGTTTCATTGTGATGCGCTTTGAGCTTGAAGATCGGGTTGTCATCTGGGTACCCCTCAAAATCCAGAAACACTGTGATAAACCACCAGATTGCATCATCATCAATAGGTGATGGTAAAAGTATGGTCCTAAGCAACTTACCAGCGGCACTCTGTACAAACCTAAGACACTAGACTTGGCAATAATATGCGCTGAGGAAGGATCGCCCACAATTCCGAGCACTGGGGGAGAGCCGACACAGCTCTCGTCCAACTGAAACCGCTCTTCTCTCCCACTGACCAATGACAACGCTGCACGGAATCCAACTCCAGGCGTGTAACAGGTGTCATAGAGAATATATCCCAGAGTGACATTAGGCAGCAGGCTGGGGTTTCTGTTGATCTCCGTAATTGCAAAAGCCATGGTCTGGGCCCATCTGAACTCGTCAATGTCAAAACTAACACACAACAAAAAAACAAACAAACACCTAGCACATTTTGTCTTTATAGAATTTTACAATATCAACAAATCCCGTGGTACCATACGGTTCTTGGGTCCCGGCCTGAAAAAGTTGAGAACCACTGTTGCAATACCTTAGAAACCGGCATGATGATGACGATATCAGTGGATAGTATTATTTTACCGCAGGCACAAGTAAATAACTGACTGCCACACTTGAAGAAATGTGACACTACTGCTAATTAACAATAAAATACATGGCACCTGTGCTGACTGATCTACTGAACCGGGAATAAACTTTGTCAAGATAGGGGGGATACAAGTGTTCTGGAGAATATAATACCTTGTAAAAGCTATAATGTGTTCTAATTTGCATTGTAGTTAGTTTAAAGTTTAATTTAATAACAGAATAATCAATGCAGAGACATTCATGAATTTATTTTAAGATATTTAAGGTATAGCAGCTGTCATACCTTGCCATACCCAATTGACACATCTGCCTGTTCTCTTGCTTGCTTTATGTGCAGTGGTGTAGACAGACCTTATTCCGCATGGGTTTTCAGATCAATATATTGGAAATTACATATAATATACAGGTAAAGCCATTTAATATAGAGGCCCCCTGATAAATTGGAAACTACAAAAACATATTATAGCATATGAATGTATATGTAGATAATACAGACGTCTATTTTTATTTATTAAAAACAAAATTAATTAGGCCTAACCTGTTGTGGTGAAATCCTGTGTATGGGTTTACCAAACCCAGCAACCCATATGTAAATTACGCCACTGTGTATATGTGTGATACGGCTGATACCCCACTGTTTCATGTCAAGCTATGTGTGATACTCACTCATAGCAAATGGGGTCCTGTTGCTCGGAGGTGAAGGACAGATCAGGGAAGACAGAGGAGAGGTGGATATCAAACACGGCACCCAGAACCAAGTCCCCCGGCTTGTAGATTCTGTTGAGATTAAACTGTGCCTGTAACTCACAAGAAGAGGAAGAAGACAAAGCAGAGACGGAAGAGAACAGTATCAAGTATGAAAGCAGGTGTGTGTCTAGAGAAGCCCTCATGACTGCCCTCCTCTGTCTAACGACCGCCCCTCGCTTCTCTAAATCCTTTGTCCAGTTGTTAACTTTTATACGCAGTGCTGTGCCATCCCCTGTGCCACCTTATGCCACTACGTAATCTTTCTATTCTGAGCAGAGGAAGGGGGTGGAGGTCTTCACCAATCCAATTTTACTTACCCAAACCCAAATGGACCCGCGAGAAATGTACCCGGAACCGAACAGACCCGCCTAGTATTAGAAATATGAGAACCGATACCCGAGCAGCACCAAGAGATGTTGGAACCGAGCCAAACGGAACTGGTTATTATTGGAAATATGAGATCCTATACATGGGCAGCACAGAGAGATGTCGGACCCTACCCGTACAAAACCTGCGGCCCCAAAATGGCTGACGTTATTATTGGGGGTTTGTCTTAAAGACGAGACCAGTATGTTATACCAAACCTTTATAGGTATACGTTTATTCTCCTCAAAAAAATTACAAGACAGTACAAAGGCAGGGCCCTTAGCCAATGAGGAGCAGCGTTCTTGGTGACATCACCACCAACAAGCGCAACTTGATATAAATAACAACAACACGTGGCCTACTGTTATATCAGTAGGCCTATGTTATACCAAAACGTTATAGACCAAGGTTATTCTCCTCAAAAAAATTACCAACAGTACAAAGGCCTTAGCCAATGAGGAGGAGCCAAAGGCTAGCGGGCCTTGCCCCTGGTCACAACGTCATGTATTCCCAGACCAGTCAGTCAATGCGGACAGTTTGTAAATAAAACTAAAATCCACGTTTTCTTTAATCCTTCTTCTTTGGCTAGCCAATGCTAATGCTAATCATTCCTGCTGTGAGCCTGTGGTGTCACAGTGATGTGTCAGGGGAGCAATATTTGGAAACACACAAGTTCTGGGATTTCTCGTTCGTTTTCACCACCGTCGGCACGTTAGCTACTCACCAGTGTCGGCAGGTTAGCTACTCACCAGCGTCGGCAGTTTAGCTACTCACCAGCGTTAGTTTCACTGAGGTTAGGGTTAAGGTTAGGTTTAGGAGGTGGTCACACCACTTGGCACCTCCATGCGGTCCAAGCGAATAAAAGGGCCGCTCCCTAGCTCCGGTTCAGCCGGTCAAAAGCTTCCGTGGGAGGGGTTTGTCCAGAACGCATGTGTGTTTTCAAATTGACTGACAGAGTTACGGACGCGATGTGTCGGTTTCCATAGTTAACTGATACCTACGGTCGCAATAATATACAATGTATTTGTATAGGATAACACACAATAAAAGCTTTGAGCTCTGTGGTCCTTTGGGTGTGCATGTGTACCTTTGTTCAGAGCTCTGCTTATTCACACCATGGGCCAATTAGCAGACTATCCCCAGGTGGGTAGATGTGTGTTTACCACTGATGACATGTGCTCCAGGGCTGATGTAACAACAACAGCTCAACAGGTGCAACGGATGATTTTATATTTTATTTTTTTCATTTCTCTCTCTTGTTTTCTTTTTCTTTTTACATCTAATGGGCGGAATGAGTCTCTGGAGATAGTCTCAAAACATACTGATTATTAATTAACAACGTGCGAGTGCCATTCAGGGATGGGCTACAATACGTTTAAAACATCATCAAAACAATAATCCTGTGGTTCTTAAAGTGGGATCCTGGGGTTCCAGGGAGTCCTCAGACAAATGATTGATAGTTAGGAACCAAATGTTGTCTGAAGGGGAACACACACTGGACGCCGAGGAGGCGCGGAAGCGCCACGTCAAAACATACGTCCCCATTATTTTCAATGATCTAACCCACACCGGCGGCATCAGACGCGTGCAGTCGCGGCTCTGCCGCCTCGCCTGCCGCGCCGATACGCCACTGTTCTATTCTTCCAGCGTTGCCGCGCGGTGAACATGTTCTCCCATGGTTCTCCCCACCGGGGAAATGGATGTGCTGTGTGGCAGCGCGCCGCATCCAGTTGGGGTTACCGTGCGGCACTTCATGTGCGTCGATACCGCGATGCGACGCTGCGCAGCCGTTCGTGTCCAGTGTGTGCTCCCCTTAAATGTGAGAGCGTACAAATGGAACCAAATGGTGTCTAACACGTCCATTTTGGTTCCATTTTGGTACACTCCAAGACCTAGAGTTAAATTAACACTGATGATACTACAGTGCAGATTGGGGGTCCCAGAGATCAAAACAGGGGTCTAATGCATATCAGACTGGGGTCTTTGAAATGAAAATGGTCGTACAGTTGTAAAATAATGGCCTAGGTGCCATACTCAGCCAGCTCAACCCCATGCAATGATGCTGATGACCGTATCATCGCATACTGTATGCCAGTCGTAAAAAGGCGAGATAACACTGCATTCCATGCCAAGCAGCTACCACTCAGAATCACATGGAGCCACTCAAAATGTCTGAACTCCCTAAAGGGCGGAACTCTCTAAAGGCCCATGGCAAGAAGTATCCATTGACTTCACTGGTCCTTTACCATCAAGTGAGTACCTGCTTATAGTCTTTGATGAGTACTCAAGATTTCCCAAAGTGGAGATAGTCATGTCCACAGCAGCCACTACAGTGATTCCCAAACTGGTCAAGATCTTCTCATGTCTCTGGATTCCAGCTGTTGCAACAGACAACGGATTTTGCTTTTAAGTGGTTAAAAGGTGATACATTTTATGGTGTCTTATAGGACCCTCTGGGGGGGTTAAAGTTCACATCACATAATCAGGGACAATGACCTTTGGATGGACACACCAGGACACAAGGTCTCTTTCTCCTCACCTCCCTATCAACTCATTAAAGACCACTCATCATTAACTAGTCTCAAATGACATAACACTTGCTAAAGCAATCATGACATGCTGTTTTTACCAATCATAACAGTCTTTGTCCTGGACCTTAAAATGTGTATTAAAATGTTAAAACTGAAAACATATATGGAGATCCCTGTTCCAATGTCACCAATATTAAGGACATATCTCGTCCTTTAGGGCGAGGTCGCATGTCGCCCTGAGGCGTCTTACTAGTTTACTTAACTCTGAGAGTTTACAAATGTTACAAATTATTAATATATTTTGATGACCCCTGCTCACAACTGAATGCAGGTCTGACGGGATTCATGCTATTTAGAAATATGTTATTTAATAAAAGTGAAATTCTTGCAAAATTAATAAACATAGCCCTCATAAAACACTTTTATGAACAGCAGCAGTTCTGTAAAATAATAGGATTCAGGAGTCTGGTATCTAAACATGCAGTAACACCAAAAGCATTTTGTTGATGATAACAATAATTGAAGATTTTTTGCGTTAAAAGTTATTAAGACACACATTAAGACAGACACACACCGAATGCAGAATTCAACACCACATACCGATCTGCTATCAGATACTATGCTACAGTAAGTCTGATTTATAGGATGGGGTATATAAATTAACTATTAACCACATTAACCCTGAAGTCCAATATTTTGGGCATTTCATAGGTGAAAATGTTCAAAGGTTTTCAAAAAGTTCAATTGAAATATAGCAAAGATAGCAAATCTTTCTTTTTTGCTATTTGTTGTACGACAAAGTTTATGTCTTAAGTGGTTAATGTGTGACTTCAGAGTCAGACTTGCAGATAAAATGGTCATTGTGTGCAGATGCATTTCTAAGTGTGTTTAACTGTTTGTAGGAAGACAGTACATTGCAGTGTTATTTGTATAACACTGGAAATGCTGGAACTGGTAAACATTTAATGATTTGGGAAAAGGAGGCAGAGGGACAAGGATAAATCAGGGAAAGAAAGCAGAGACTTTAACTTCAGAGAATCATCATGCTTCATTTTACTTTGTCATACGACATTGTTGCATGCTGAATAGGGCAATCTACAAGCTCACATGTGTTGTAGCACAACAAAACATATACATCAGCTCAGGCAGTTCTGTTGAGGAACTGTTACTGTTAATTACAGTACATTGCATTTATTCTTTATTCATTTGGAATCTCATACACAAACATTATTATAGGGCAGGCTTGTTTAAGTTTTGGTGTCAATTTGGGGAGCTTGCATTGGATGGATTAGGGTCCACAACAGAAAATAATACATCACAACAATAATATTAATATTAATTTTAATAATAATAACGACAATAATGACAAATTCTAGTCATTTCTAATATATTTCTTTCTAAGATAATGTTTATTTTCATGTAGACTTAATGCAGGCTGCATAAAATGTTTTCGTGGGCCGCTTTGGTAATCCCACTCTCTATACAGTACATACAGTATGTTATACAGGGGAATATTGTGCGTGTTTGGTGTCAGTCATTTCTGTGATGACCCATGGTGTTCACAGGTCTTCTGGGGTGGTCATGGAAGGGCATCTGGGGCGTCCAGAAGCTGGCAGAAGGTTTTCCCAGTATTCACGATTAGCTCTGAAACAGAGGAGCTACTGTGAGCTGTTCATCCTTGTAATTAGTTTTTGCATGCGGTGCTGTGATAACCAAACTGTGGCAGGGGGCGTGTGTTGTTGTAGGCTGCCAGTGGAGAGCATTTAAAACCTAGATTAATCAAAACTCTTTCACATAAAGATAATTTTGATATTTGTTATAGGCTAGTTGTGGTCTGCCATCCAATTGAGGAAGAACAATTTATAAAATGATATCGTCATAGACATATTTATCGTCATTGTCCTTGGTATATGATGACCCTTTAAGCCATACTTTGGATGCCACCATAACTTGCACTTTATTTTGAAGAGCCACGGAAGCCCCGATCGTGTCCATGTTGTGGAAATTCACGGTCTAAACATGGCCGCCCGTATGTTTACATTCAGACGAAAATCAGAAAAATCCTAACCGCGGCTTACCATCGCGGTACAGTTTGGCTGTAAAAAAAAAAAAACAGTTCATGGCGTTCTCTCCGTTTTTGGAAGTAGATTCCGAGATAAAGCTGTTTCTTTGCATCAGCAATGAATAGGAGCCTATGGAGATTAGACGCTTTCTGATGCTGGCGGCCCGAGTTGCATCATGGGATATGTAGTGTTTTCACTCACCAGCGGCCGCAGCAGCGCCTGTTTACCTGGTTACCATGGTAACCAGTTATCTCGTCTCTGGACGAGATTGGCGGCGATAGTGTTAAAATTGTTATGGTGAAAATAGCCTATCGACAAGCTCAAGATTTTGTAGATCAGCTATTTTCGCTGATCTACAACCTCTATCTTCTCCTAAAATGACATTCTCAAAACAGGGATGTCAGGTTGAAAGTGGCTAATGCAGTATGTAGCAGTGTTAGCCTGAATCTCTTACTTGGCTCTGACCCACGGCTTGGTGTGCATCTTCAGGGCTGCACCCCACACTCCATGCTTCTCTGAGGCCGGTGGGAGGAAGCCTCTCTCGGAGGCCAGCTCCTCTGATATGGCCCTGATGTGATAGGGCTCAAACCCACAGCAGCCACCGATGTAGCGGACGCCAGCATCATAAGCCTCCCTGGCATACTTATGACAGTCCCAGCGGGTCAACCCCCTGGGCTCCATTGCTGTAGAACAAGAACAATCTATTGTTATTCACGATTCAGTTAGTTAATTGCAATTAACTCTTTTACCGCCAAACAAACGCTTGTTTCTTTTTTCACACCGCTGAACGAGCGTTCGTTCTTTCCCTGGCAGAGCCTGTCTGAGCAGATGGGGGGAGGGGAGGGTGTCTGCAGCAGCAGCAGCACCAGGCATTAGCGACTTTAAGCTAGAATATTTTCAGCGATCAAAATGGTTAAGCAAAGCCTCGGCGGCGACGGGTTCCCACCCCTTTCAGTGAACGCTTTGGTTACCATGGCGACGCGTACACGTAGCAGACGGAGTAGGCGCTACGTGGGAAGCGACCTTCTGCCGTAGTAGAGACGGCTGTGGCGACGGCAGGTTTATCTATCGAGCGCGGATCATTTCCGGTTACCGTTGTCATCTGCCGTTGCCATAGCGTTGCTTAAGGTCGCTAGTAACGCTACTCTGAAATCTTGAGCGTAAATAATCATTTCAGCAGGATCACTTTTCTGGGCGTTAGTTTTTTCTTTTTTTTTCAGCCTGGATCTACTTTCTCTGTTTCTTTGTCTACAACTGGTGCAACCGAGGGAGAGGGGGGGAGCCTCTCGCTTCGTATTGGCGGCGCCCATAATGTAGATTTTTTCCCCACGACTCCACGAGAGATAGAACTGTCTTTTACAAAAGATTGCGGTTGAAAATAATGGATGGATATGTTTCTATAAAATCGTTAAGCTACTTTGATGGCAGTATAAGATAGGCAGTAACAGAGTTAAACTAATATACTTAGTCCATATTTATCCATGATGCTATCACAGATTGCAAATCAGACAAAACGGTTTTATCTGAATTGGATTGGAAAGGAAGCATTCATTATGTTATTATGTTAACATTCACAGGCTAACATTGACAGGCTTTCAGTAATTGAAGCGTGTGTAAGTTTGTTAAATGTATTTTTTTTTTATAGCTAATGTATTTGTTCAGTAACAGGGATTTCCCCATCTCTCCACCTCTTCAATAAACAGACTATAAATGTTTAGGTAAAAAAAATACATTTTATCCCATCATTTCGGGGGGAGAGAACCCACAAAGATCATTTGTCATCTTCAATTTCACAGTGTTCAAATTCCAATTTTGTCTGCTCACTTTTTTGTTTCATCATTTCCGATTTCACTTGTTTATCCTGTATTCTGTATGAGTTACCTCTCCTTATTGGAGCAAATTGGTATCCAGACTGGATTTTTCTTTTCCTGTTTATTAAAGAGCTGGAGAGAAGGGGAGACCCCTAAAAAATGATATAATTTAAGTGCGTTATATTTATGATTATTGTTATTAATATTATTATTTTATTCGTCGTTGTGTGTGTGTGTGTGTGTGCAGCTGGATCTCGGTGCTGACCATCACTGGACAAACACAAGCCAGCTAGATACTTATACATGTGTTAATACTGACCAAAAGGAAACTCAGGCAGGCGGAGGTATCCAGAATGGTTGCATTCAGGTGTGAGGAATCCCAGAGGTTGGATCATAAGATGGGCTTTGAGACCAGCCTTCTCCAACCCCTCTTTCATCAGCTTCACAGTGAGTAGGCATGATGCAGGGTCCAGGTGACAGTTAATTCCAACTATATCTGCTCCTGTAAGTATGCACACACACACACACACACACACACACACACACACACACACACACACACACACACACACACACACACACACACACACACACACACACACACACACACACACACACACACACACACTTATAAACAAAATAGCAAAATAACAGAACATAGCTGAAACTCCTGGTTAACTTCTGGTGAAGGTGGGGGAGTTGCACTTTATTTTGAGATACTGGGTGAAATTCTTTGTCTTTTAGATCATTCTCAGTGGAGCTAGAAAGATTGGTGAAAATAAAAAATTGCTCAATGGTGGCATGAGGCTGCTGCAGCCCAGTAAACAAGGCAGTAAATGTGTTAAGAAAAAGAAGGAAAAAAACAACAACAACATTTTTTTGAATCCAGGCTTTTCGAGGGCCCCCCCACCTTGGGGCTATAAGTCTGTTCCACTTTTCCCCCCTGTCTGACGCCCCTGCTACTTACTATCTAGACTACTTACTGTACCTGTTGCTAAGCCATACCTTAGCTTTTGCTGAACTGACACCATTGCCCCATCACCTTAAAAAGTGAGGAGCTACTCACTTCACCCTGGTATGAATGGCGTCTAGCAGATTACCAAGCGTGTTTAGGAAGGGAGCGCTCGGTTAGATGTCACAGTTATTGTCCACGACATCCAGTTATTGTCCACGACATTGCAAGCGGCGCGAAGGCCAGCGGACCTTGGTCCTGCTCTTCGCGCCCGAGCGGGGGCTCGGGAGGGCAGGAACTTGTACAAGCTTGGGTATACACTAGACGCGTATGAATGAGCCATAACACAGGTCACATACCAGCCTTCACCAGCCTGACGGCACATTCTCCAGGTGGGACTCCATCAAGGTCTCCCTGAGGGGCTATGCAAAGCGTGGCTCCCACTGGTTTACCACTGGTCTTCAGAACCTCCACTGCCCACACAGCCTCTTCAACATGAGAAAAGAACTGCAGGAGAAACCTGTGGTCGGTTATAACAACTCTTCTGGAAAACACACACGTACCCTTAACTGGCCTGTTTGCCTCAATAACTCCTGTCTCCTATTGTCTCCCTTTCAGCTGTCCTACTGTTTCTCCTCCACTATCTCTCTCTCAGCTTCCCTACTGGCATGTCTCTCACACTTTCTCCCTCTGGGCTGTCCTATACTGTCTGTCTGTCTGTCTCACTAGGCAGTTTACAGTTACAGTTTAGGCATTTAGCAGACGCTTTTAATCCAAAGCGACTTACAATAAGCAGATAATACATCACTTTAATAAACAAGATAATATGTCAGAACATCAGCAACAATATGACAAATGCATATGAATATCAATCTAAAAACACAATACAATATAATAATACAATATAATACAATATAATAAAATCAATCTAAAAAAACAATATAATCAGTAAAGAAAAAAAAAGGTTCTAATAAACCTAGAAAGCAAACGCTAACTAGCTTCATGTATGGTCATTGAGTGTTTCAGTAGTGCTATGGGTTTAGGTGGAGTCTGAAAAGGTGAGTCTTCAGTCCACGGCGAAAGCTAGCGAGTGAGTGCGTTGTTCTAAGTGCGACAGGGAGTTTATTCCACAGCTTGGGGGCCAGGAGGGCAAACTGTGTCGGACGAGTGGATTTTTGTCCTGGGGTTTTTAGCGAGGGTTCTGTCAGCATCCCTGTGTTGGCTGATCTAAGTGAACGGGTGGGGGTGTAGGGGTTGATCAGGTTTTGGAGGTATGGAGGAGCCATACCTTTGGCTGCTTTGAAGGTCAGCATCAGTGTATTGTATTCAGTGCGGGCCGCAACCGGGAGCCAGTGGAGGGAGTGGAGACATGTGAGAACTTAGGCTGGTTGCCGCGGCATTATGGATCAGTTGGAGAGGTTTAAGTGCACATGCTGGGAGACCAGTGAGGAGAGAGTTACAATAGTCAAGTTTTGATATGACAGATGTCTGGATGAGGAGCTGGGCTGCCTCCTGGGTGAGGTAAGGTCTGATTTTACGGATGTTATAGAGTTTGAACCTACAGGACCGGGTGACTGATGCAATGTGTGCCTTGAATGATAGCTGGCTGTCCAGGACCACACCAAGGTTTCTAGCAGTTGGAACCAAAGTCACAAATGCATTATCTATGGAAATAGTGAGATCTTGCATGGGGCAAGACTTAGCTGGGAAGAAGAGAAGCTCCTTCTTGTCCGGGTTCAGCTTGAGGTGGTGGGCTGACATCCACTGTGAGATGTCGGCGAGACTGTCAGGCAGACTGTGAAGAAGAGACAGACTGTGTAGGAGAGACAGACGGCAGGAAAGCTGAAAGTGAAACCGTGTAGGAGAGACAGAACAGAACCTGCTGAGCTAAGAATCATCCATTCAGAATATTACAATGTTACAGTCCATTATTCACCTCCACCATTAAGAAGTCGATGTCCTTCTTGAGAAAAGCGTCCATCTGTTTCTTAAAGATGGTCTTCACCTCCGTCTCACTGTGGGTGCTGTTGTAGCAGGGCGTCTGAGACACCCCCCCAGCCACCAGCGCTCCACCCTCATTGGCTACCTCCCTCGCTAAGTCACAGGCAGCCTCGTTGATTTGGGTTCCCTGTGTCAGAAAGCGAGAGAGGTGGGCTATTCAGGAGGATGCCACTGGAACAGAGACTGTTACGGTCTATTTACTATAACTAGCCCTTACCCGTTCAAAGATATGCGCTCCAAAATGATGTGCAGTGTGTGGGTTATGGGATGTGCACTGTGCACACAGTATATGAGGGATGGAAAGTAACTTTAACTGGTGCTTGCATGATAATATGTAGGAGCATCAATGTAAGAAATACCCGTTTCGTTTAATGGTTACCCCCCCCCCCCCCCCCAGCCCGCCCGCCCGCCCACCCGCCTGCGCACACACCCGCCTGCCTGCCTGCACACACACACACACACACACACACACACACACACACACACACACACACACACACACACACACACACACACACACACACACACACACACACACACACACACACACACACACACACACACAGAGCTGGTTAAACATTTTGCCTCATGCTAGATGCAGAATAGATGCGCCTCAAGCTAGATGCAGAATAGATAGGAGCTACACCATAAAAATGCTAATATACAGCATACGATTTGTGAAAGTGACAAACGGGCTTCACAGTTATGTCAGGTGTGTTCATATGCTGATGGTGATGCGATTTCAGATCAATTGCTCGAGCCACCGAGGAGAAACGCTGTGACAGACAGACAGACACTCACTCACTCACTCACTCAGACATTCGCAAAATTATAGTATAGATGATGATGATTATGTAAGGGCTAACGTCTGCCTCAGTGGTCATTATCGAGTGATAAGATCCCGCTGATATGGCACCGACACGATAGCGGAGGTGCCATATATATAGCCTGAAGGGATCTTAATCACTCGATAATGACCGCTGAGGCAGATGTTATCCCGCTTATTACACAGCTAATAAATTGACCAAAAACTAAAAGCTAAACAAAGTATTTCCTTGCTCACAATAGTGAAAGTATTCCACAAGTGCTGCGCTGGGCGCCCCCAGCGCAACACGGTCGCCTTGGAACACAAGGAAGTGGTGTTGGTCAAATAGAATCCATTTCTGTCACTGCATCGTCTATTTCTCGCTTCAAATATTTAAAAAACATATTCTTGAGAGCAACGTTTAGTTGTAAATGACACTGTGTGTTTGTTTACTTGGCTCTCGTGTTGGATACGGCGCTAAATTCACGCAGTGCAGCCTGAGTGCAGCAGGTGCTCTGAGCCGTTGATTAGACTGAGGTCCGTCATAGAGCGGAGCCGTCATTATACAGATATAATTCACTGCTGATTTCAGCGATTGACCAATCAGAATCAAGCATTCAACCAAACCGTGTAATAAAATAGTACTAACAGTGATGTTGGTGACGTTGCCACTGATCTCCAGTTTGTCATCGCTGCAGTAGAAGGTGAAGGTCTGAAGCACGTCAGCTCCAGCCCTGAGGAACTCCCTGTGCAGTTGGCGAACTGGCGGTGTTCAGGGGAGTAGACCAAAGAAAAGCTTTTTAAAAACCGTGTAGGGTGTAGGACAGCCTGGTTTACAGTATATTACAACTCTCATATTCTCCACAATAAATATCTATACAATTATTACACAAGAAAAGACCTGTAGTTAGGGAAAGTTAGCCAAATCTTTGACCAATCTCAGAAATAAATGCTTACCAATAGCTTTCTTAACAAATGTGTTCATAAAGGTGTCTACTATCACCTCTGAATTAAAAAAGAAAAAAGCATTTCTTGGGCTAAAAACGGCCCCCACAAAACTATGGTTTAGTGATGAGTCATCACTTTTCACAGTTTTGTGGGGGCCGTTTTTTTTTGTGCAAAACAAATGCTTGCAATGGATTCAGAATCATGAAACCCCCTAGTTTCACCCCTCACATGCTACTTAAAGCAGATTTATTTGTTTGTATTCTTTTCCTATATACAGTAGTAAAGTCAATGGGACCCCAAAGTTTCTGAAGCGAGTTTGGTTGGAATAAATTCAGAGGTGATAGTAGACACCTTTATGAACACATTTGTGAAGAAAGCTATTGGCAAGCATTTAGTTCCCAGATTGGTCAATCTATAACTTTCCCTAACTACTGGTCTGGATTGGCCTGTGACAAGTGTGACATTATGCAAGACATCAACATTATATAGCATACACATACAGTGTAGGCTAACCCTACATGTTGTATGGAGGGCTAAGTTGACCTTAAACTGGCACACAAGTAGTAAATTGTTTTGACAGATGATTAACCTTTGTTTATGTGGTTGTGTGAATCTGTGTGTAAGCGTGACTTTAACCTTTGCCAACCTGGTCATAATTGCGACTAAAATGCATAGAAAATAACTAAAATAGCCAATCTACAGTAATGCCTGATGATGTGACACATTGTGATCTCATTCATGAGCTATAAGCACTTTTCAAAACATGGTTACAAAGTGCTATACAATAACAAGATAAAATACTGTGCAGCAAGTTAAAACAACAAAAACGGCCAATTAAAACGAAAGGTTAGGACAAAGAAATCCAAGAACCTAAGAGAAGGTGTTTTCAAGTTACTCAAAAGAGAGTGTGTGTGTGTGTGTGTGTGTGTGTGTGTGTGTGTGTGTGTGTGTGTGTGTAGCAGGGACGTGCAAAGAATGTTAGAGGCAGAGGCTGACATTTCTAAAAGGGCTTTTTGGTGAAAATATTTAAAATGGCAGACCTCCAACTTACAGTAAGCTTACAACGCGGCGTGCTGCGATGCGTTGTGAGCTATTTCCGGTACTTCATATCATATCACACTAAACTAAGCATAATCAAGTCAATACTGGAGATGAGGGCAATTCTTTCAACATAAGACGCTGCATTCAAGTTCAGGAGAGTTTGAACAAAGTAATTCTCTTGAACGATGCCTTCAGGTATGGAATGGAAAGAGGGCATTTGCGCTTCTTTCACCATAGTGAAACCTGCATGCATGGTCTGGAGAGGGCAGGGGCTCTAGCCCCCTTTGATGTCTATGTGTGCACGTGCCTGGTGTGTTAGTACCTGCTTCGGGGTGCTCTACAGCGGCCTCAGGTGTCCAGTGACCTGCCTTCACATAACCTCTCTTCTCCAACGCCCATACATAGCCTCCATCTCCTATAACCAACTCCCCTGCATTCAGACGCTCCAAAATACCCTGAAGGCAAGGCAAGTTTATTTGCATATAGCACATTTCAACGACCAAGACCATCCAATTCTATGTTCATAAAACATGAAGACACATCATAAAAGGACATTCATTTGAACTCAGTAAATGGAAGAAGAAAAGGGAAATAAGTCAAACAACTAAAAAGTCGAACTCTTTTAAAAAGAAAAAGACTAAGAAAAAAAAATATTCCAAAATTACAGTGCAGAAGAATAATTTAAATGGGTATTCACAAACTGTGGTGCGTGCCATGCAGCCCCTGGGGTGCAGGCGCATGACATGGATAGTGTAATGGTGGTGCTGGTGTTATAATTACAAAAAGAAAAGAAAATCCTTTGCGGTAGGTTGCTGGGCTCATATAGACAAACACAATCGGGCACTTGTTGGAGCGGCTGGCACCGCTCAATAACAGTAGTTATAGTTCTGATTAGAGACATATGGCAGACCTGTCCCATATGACCTGAGGTCTGGTTGGTATCACAAAATATCAGAAATTGATTTAGACCCCGAACCATTCAATACTTTGTAAACCAACAGCAGTATTTTTGTATCAATTGTATCAATTCTTTGACATACAAGGAGCCAGTGTAAATATCTAAGAACTGTGAGTGGTATGGTATGCCACAGTTTTTTCTGTTATTAGAGCAGCAAAATTCTGAATCAACTGCAGTTGTCTGGTCTATTTATCTTTTTAGGGAGACCTGTAAAGACACCATACAGTAGAGGTGAGACGTTCGCGAACGAATCAAGTCTTTTGAACAGCTCTTTGAAATGAATGATGGGATCCGGTTCGCAGTATAGGGAGCCGTTCCTTTCCAATGAACAGTGGTGGGAAAAGTACAAAAAGTCTTTACTTAAAGCTATACTGTGTAAGATGCTCAACTAGTGGTCAGTAGGCCTATAGCAAACCGCGGTCGCGTCCGCGTCTTTCGGACGTTTTTCGTACCTTCACACCCCCGCGTCTGCCTCCACCTCGCCGAGATCTATCTTTAGAGGGGTCCCTGGTTCCTGTGCGTTCAGGCATTCCGGAGAAACGGACTACTTCACCCTGCCTGGTAGGCGAGATTACCTTTTGAGTATAGAGACACACGGGCGACTACAAATATGGCCGCCATAGCGACCCCACTTCAAGATGCGCTGTGATTGGCCGGCAGTGTATAACCCTCGCTGTGATTGGCCGGTAGTGTGATGACGCAATTTTTCCGCGAAAACCGGTCCCCGGTAGGGATCATAGAAAACATATAAAGAGAAGGCTTTAGAAGCTGAAAATAACGGAGTGGGGGTTCTAAAACTTTAGCGATTTAACAGTTAAAACAATTTTAAGATTTGTTTTATAAAAAAAGTTACATGGTATAACTTTAAGTACTGCAATGTAGAACTATACTCTGCCACAAGTAGAAGTTCGGAATTAAAATTGAGTAAAAGTACAAAGGTATTGGTATCAAAATGTACTTAATACTTAAAGTACCAAAGCACTCATTATACAAAATGTCCCATTTCACAAGTTTTCCAATTAATAAAATGTAGAAAAAACATTTGAAAATAGCAGATCTAAAGATCACAATGCGTCGCAATGCATTGTGAGCTTGTAGATCAGCCATTTTCAAATGGCGGAAATGTATAATACATATGGGCCAAAAATGTATATAGGGTTGAAGTGATTTGTAATTATAATCAAATTCTACAAAGTAACTAAATAACTGAAGTAACTAAATTACTAAAGTAACTAAATAACTAAAGTAACTAAAATGAGCCAGTCTTTTGAAAGGAATGGATCTCAGAGATCCGGCTCACTTTAAAGAAGCGTAAATCCCATCTCTACATAACCATACAGTAGTCAAGTCTACAGAAGATGAATGCATGGAATGCATGTGTTTCTAAATCCTGTCTAATCCTGTTCTAAATCCTGACACATACAGTCAGTGGTGGAAGTACTCAAATGTTGTTCTTAAGTAAAAGTATCAAATCTGCAACGTAGGAGTACTCCGTTAGAAGTAAAAGTCCGGAATTCAAAATGTACATGAGTAAAAGTACATAAGAATTGGCGTCAAGTTAAAGTACCAAAAGTAAAAGTATAAAATGTTTGAAAATAGCAGCTATTTTCAAACAGCCTAGGTATATAGGGCTATGTTTTATAATATAATAGCCAAATTTATATCCGCAAAGTAACTATAGTTTTCAAATAAATGTATTGGAGTAAAAGTACAATATTTGGATCCGAGATGTAGCGGAGTAGAAGTAAAAGTATTGAAAATAATCAAGTAAAGTACAAATACCTAAAAATTGTACTTTTGGACTTTGTAATCGTGTCATTGGGGTTGTAAAGATTCAGGGCCATTCAAGGTTTGTTTTGGCCTGGCTTGTGCTTTTAGCTGTGCTCTGACTTTTAATCAGGCTTCCTGGCTCCAAAAACAATAACACCCCACACACACACACACACACACACACACACACACACACACACACACACACACACACACACACACACACACACACACACACACACACACACACACACACACACACACACACACACACACACACACACACACAATGTATGTTTTAACAAATTAAGAGCCATATACTTCATAGTTAACCTCTGGTGATCGTTAACAACGGGCGGTTTGATCCGGTCTAGGCGGAAACCACAAGCCGAAGAAGCGGCGTCGCTCTGTTTTGGTTCCCTCCGTTTGTTTCCCCAATCCCTATTAAAATGCTCGAGTAGCCTAGTGTAGTCTTGCCAGTCGCTACGAGTTGGAATAAAAGATGCATATCCCAAACACATTTTTCAAAAGCAAAACTACGCCGCAACAAGGAGTTTATTAGGTAGGCTCTAAAAGTATGTCCTTGAGCGTAGGGGAATTATTTTGGGTTAAAACTGAATCCGGTTTGATATTTCCGGCAAGTTGTAGTCCTTTGAGTACTACAACATGACGTAAAGTGGTTTCCTCTCCCGACCGGATCAAACCTCGAAAAGTGAAGTGATCCCAGACTACTTCATAGTAGGACGAATAATGAAAATAGCAGATCTAAAATTGACAATATACGTAACTGATCTGCCAGCAAAATAGTAGCGATTATAAACCGTGCTTCAGAAAGCCTTCCACTGAAAAGAAGAGCAATGTTATTTTTACTTTCTTCAAGTTAAACCGGCACTTAATTTTACTGTAAAATATTTCAAAACAGGTTTAGGGCTGCTTAATCAGGATTTTTGCATGAGGAAAATAATATTTCACACGGATGGCACTACTGAATACATTAATACACGCATAATGTAGGCTATGTTTCTTTGACATACCTTCTTCATGTTGTCCTGTCAGTGTCAGGTTTGTGTCTGCCTGCGAGCAAAACGGGTATGGCAGGAGGAATTTATACTTCAGTAGAGGAGAGTGCATTCCTACTATTCCTAGGCAGCCAATGGGATTCCTCATGCATGATGGTTACGTAACATGGCCTCTTTGAAATTGCCATTGACCAAAGGCAAATCACATGGACAAAGGGAAATGAACTTGGTTGGTTGCTCTCTGGGTAATAAAAAATCAAACCTCGGTTCGAAGTGGAGCGGTGAGTGTGTGTGTGTGTGTGTGTGTGTGTGTGTGTGTGTGTGTGTGCCTGCCTGCCTGCACAACAGCGCCCCTCCTTTAACTTGTGTGGCCACACAAGGTATTGCCGGGCTACAGACATACCCAGCCAGCCAGCCACATAGCCAGCCAGCCAGCCAGCCAGCCACAGACATACCTGTCTATTGGGAGCGCTTTCACCGCTCCAAATAACACACACACCCCTTACATCACTTGTGGGGACATTACATAGACTTCCATTCATTTTTATGCAAGTCCTGTGGCCTTACCCTAACCTCTATCCCTAAACCCAACCCCAAAAATTGTGGGGTCCGGGCTGTGGCTCCCACATGTCACCACCACAACTCCAAACCAAAAGTTATACTTTGGGAGAGCGCGCGCACGCACACACACACCCACACACACACACACACACACACAAAATAAAGAAGATGCAGACTGCAAAGGGTCATATAAGGCCACAATCACAAATACATACTGAACAATAGCTCCCTCTAGTGAAAAGACTGAAATATCACACCAAAATGCTCTTACAGGAGGCCTACATCATGTGCAAAATTGTAATATTCTGCTCATATTGTGTCTATAAACTTTGTTCATCCTTTCTACCAGGACACTCATCTACAGAGACAATGTACCCATTGGTTCAGTGTCCTCACATACATGTTGTTCTTTATTCATATTTTTGATGTATTTATTATTTTCCTACAGTGTGAATATAGAGAGCACTACTGTTTATAACTGCTAATAAAGTATTCATTCAATCAATCGATCAAAAATGAAGTTTAAGGTGTGAAAAAAAATCTACAAGCTCACAACGCATTGTGATGCAAATCGTTGTGTATTTCTGTGATGACCCATTGTGTTCACTATTTCCGGAAGTTCGTGGTTTACGACAGTGGTTCTCAACCTTTTCAGGCCGCGACCCCGAAAATAATCATATTGTAACTGGGGACCCCCCCCCCCCCCCCGTCCCCGTCCCCCCACCCTGATGAGCAGAGTTGAGGCATTAGATTTTGTATAGGCTATCATGGTTCTATTGGGGAAATAGACTATTTTCACAATAGCCTATTTTCACAATTTTCGCCTCTAAGATTTTACAATTTGGCCAATGTGGCCTGGTATTCCTAAACGTAACCTCAGTAAACTATGCCTAAATGGTTAAACCTAACCTTATACTCAGTAAAACGGTGCCAAAACCTAACCATATTCCCCCTGGGTTAGTATACATATAAGTTAATATATGTAGGTATACTTCATTTAAACTCCCATCGCTCAACGACAAGAAGTCAAATACTGATCTTCTCAGTAAACACTACAAGAGTATACTGTAAATTGGGCTTTGGGAAAAATAACAATTCTTTACTTCTTACATAGCAGCTGTACTTCATGTGAAATAAATAAATCGATAAACTGTTGATATTGCATTTTACACCTGTAAAATCCTACAGTAAAATCATCTTTCACATGTATGACACATTCAATAAATTAATAAATGCATTGTGTACATTTCTTTGACATACCTTCCTCATGTTCTCCTGTCAGTGAAGGATTCTGTCTGCCTGCAGTGCAAAAAAGGCAAGGCAAGAGGGATTTATAGGCTACTTCAGCAGATCTGCCAGAGGGGTGCTTTCCCCTGCAGCCAATGGGATTCCTTGTACATGATAACTAACTTTTCCAGTTTATAATTGGCAAAGAGCAAAATCATATAAGAAAATTAACTCTGTTGGTTGCGCTCTGGGTAACAGAGTAAAACACACACACACACACACACACACACACACACCTAAGAGGAACATAAGACAAAGATGCCTAAGGGTGACTGAGGTTGCGCAATATGGGCTTAATATTGATGGCATAAAAGGGATTCTATTGTATGGGCATTCCCAGCTAACTATAATATTGTGTCCCATCCGTGGCACTTTCCCCTATCTATGAGCAACTCCTCACAAATAAACTATGTAGGAGGGAGCGGTAAGCAGGCCCGGATCTACCATATGGGGACATTGGGCATGTGCCCAGGGGCCCCTGGGCATCAAGGGCCCTAAAAAAAAAAAAGAAGAAAAAAAAAATCATTTTTTTTTTAAATCAGAATGAAATAAATGATGTCCACCACCCCCTGAAACAAATGCTGTGAGAATGCTGCTGAAAAGTGCTGATTGTGTGTTAAGTACAATGTAACATATTTCATGAAAGTCAAGTCAACTGATTAAAAATCCGCCGGGCCACGCTAAGCCAACTGCTGCTGCAGATGTTATATTGGACCTACATGCCTACAAAACATTTTGCGTGCACATGGGGGCCCCTTGGCGCTTCAGTGCCCAGGGGCCCTCTGAGGTGTTCATCCAACCCTGGCGGTAAGAAATGAAATAATTGAGGGGACGACGTCACAACGGTAATGGTCAGAAATCTAATGGAGCGGACGGTTAGGATTATGATTTAACCTGTGCAGGACTCTACCACAATATTTCATTTAACATTTAAATGTGTTACTATAGTAACAGTACATCCGGCCAGTGGGCCATTTATAAAGTCCATCCTATACTGTAGTGTATACAGTATATACACATTTTTTTCTTTTTACACAAACTCAATACATGCTTACCAGCTGGGTGAAAATTGAGAATAAGGAAGCCACTGTTTGTACAATGCCAAAAAACACTAATTTATTAACAGGCTTAAATACATCCCCTTTACAGCGGTTTGATTAGACTTTCAGTAGTCTCGCAGACGACCAGACATCTCTGCCTACCGATACATCTGGTGACTTCTAAATTCAATGAGTAGGTTCAAACTGGGTGGAACCTAATGGTTTAGGTTAAACAATAACAGCCTCACAGAACCAAAGCAATGTTTTTAGCAAGGCCCTTCGTATGGGATGGTATCAGGATTGGTTTTCAAAGCAGCGGTCTCATAGATTTGCTACCATTTAGATTTCCCCCAGACATATCGGTATACAGTTGTTTTTAGAGTTGTTTTTGTCGACTATGCGAGACCAGACTTTCAGATACAAGACTGGCTATGTACATACAGAGAAGACAACTTAGCAACACATTTCGAGTGTTAAAGGGAAACGTCGCTGATATTCAACCCAAATCGCATTGTTCTGATGCGAGATCAATAATACAATGTGACTTCAAAGTTTTTTTCCCGACAACATTTCATGGAGATATATACATTTAGACAGTATCGTTTGCCACACTGCACTGATGTTCTCATCACCACAGAACAACAGGATTTAGGTTGGAAAAAGTTGCCGAAGCTTCCCTTTAACTTCCTCAGGCAGCAATAGTGCTGAGCAATAACATGAGTGATATTTCTGCACTCTGTGTCTCTACAGTCATGGCATGTGCAGCACCACGGCTGCCCACTGGATGGAGATATTGGATGGGGTAGTTAGCACATGTCATGTCAAACATGATTCCTGGCAGCCATATGAGGACCATTTGTAGGATTTGGTGCGTTTGCCGATTCACACTCCACTTTTAGAGCTGAATTTATTTAGGTTCGGCTTTGTCTAATATAACATCATTCAGATGTTCGGGGAGGCGGGTACCGCCATTAATTCAGCTGTTCGGTGCCACTGCGTTTACGTGACTCCCCGAACTGAACCAAAATAAATTCGGCTCTAAAAGTGGAGTATGCATCGGCCCTTAGGATGTGCAAGGGAGGGGGAAGCTGGCAAAACAAACTTGCACACCTGAGGGAGGGTGACTGGAAGAATGTGATGAGGGTGGGAATGGGAATACGACACAGCTCACCTGCAGTGAAGGTGCGTTCACACAGGAGTGAAGATGTTTTTTTAGTTGCTTTGTTTGTGTGATTCTGGTTGCTAAACTGAACCCATAATTGCTCCCGATGAGCATGTTGGTGCCTTGCATTGCTTGCTCTGTCATCGGTGTATGAATGTGTGAATGTATTGCACAATGCCTTGGATAAAGGTGCTATATAAATGCACCATTTATCAGTTGTAGTTGTAACTACATGGTTGACTAAATTAACTGTTGGCTAGGGTCGGGTGACAGGATATGAACTGCAGCTACTCCATCCCAGCTGTGGAGCGCATGTCTAAATGTCTCCCGTGAGTTGCTGACAGTTTCATGATTGTTCTGTCAAGATTAATAAACTATAAACAATCTAAAAAAAAGGCACACATTGCTGATGTTTGAGATATTTCAACTTGAGTGAAGACTAGGTGAAATTGTGAAATGTGCGTTACGTAGCTTGCTTCAAGTCATTCACGCCGCCCGATGAGGAATTGTATCGCAACTTTGTATGTAATCACAACCCTCTCCCCAATTAAAATCTTTGCCTCCTGTGTAAGCAGACCTTGATGCCCCTTCCAGAAGAGGGGGGGGGGGGGGGGGGGGGGGGGGGGGGTTTACGTAGGAGGTAGTAGGAGGAAACAGTGGTTCTCAACCTGTGGATCGGGATCCCCAGGGGGGGTCGCCAAATTATTTTGGGGGGTCCCCAGATGATTAGCTTAATGTGAAATATTGTTTTCTCACTCAACAGTAAACAAACCAACATACAGTTTAAGTGTATAGAGGATATATGCACATTTCTAAAGTGACAATTAAAGGACATTTTAAATTCCTCTAAAATGACAAGTTAAACATTGGCCAAACTGTCAAATACAACGCCTCACTCTGCGAGGCATTGTGAGCATGTAGATCAGCTATTTTCACAATAGAACCGTGATATACAAAATGTAATGCTTCAACTCTTAGTGCTCGTCAGGTTGGGGGGGGTCCCCAGTTAAAATATGATTATTTTGGGGGTCGCGGCCTGAAAAGGTTGAGAACCACTGATCTAAGATGTTGGAGTGAGGATTAATGTGTGCAGGAAATTAATGTGTGCGGGGGAAAAAATGCTGCCTTTCAGCCCGAATTGGTGCTGCTGACATGTGAGGAATGCCTCTCACATGTCAGCAGCACTCACTATAAAATGTGTTAATACCTGTTTGTTTATTTTCGTTCTACTTTTCTTTTTATAAAAAAGTGTTAAATGGAGGGAGAACATTCTTTTCTATGGTTTACAGTTTTAAACAGGCGGTTGCATGAGACATGATGTTTCTTACAAACCTTTTTGAAATGGAACCCAGAAACAAGAGACATTTGACTTGTACTGTACAGCGCCGATCTGACGGGGCCAAACACGAAAAAAAATGGATGGAAAGGATGGCGGCGATCGTCGTAAAGTTCTAACACTTAACCTTTTACCGCAAAGAACAGTGTCCATAACACAGATATAAAAAGCTAGATGCCTCGTTCGCCTCTGCAGTTCATTGGAGCGACGTGCAACAGTCGTAGTCCAGACTTCCTGGAAAAACCAAGGGAACCCTGTCAGTCAAAGTGACTACTGGTCAATCACAGTGTCTTTTCCGGGACTTATCCAAGGACTACAATTCAATTCAACAGAGCCTGCTCCTGGTGTTGCGCTGCTCAGCTGTTCTTACAGGCTGCATACATAAAGACCCGCCCCCACCTGCCTCTGATTGGTCTAGCAACTTCCCTATGAGTGATGCACGTGGAAGCGATACACACGGATTCCCTTGGTCCCTCGATGCATATGCACCAGATCCGAAGGAGGCGTCTACCTTTCTATGTCTAAGGTCCATAAGTTGTCTCACCGTTTCTGACACTTTTTTGTTCGGGAAGCAATGGCAGCAATGCTGGACAACTGATGTGTTGATTGAGTTGAAATAAAGGTCAAGTCATAGAAGGGTTGGGTTTGCATTTGCAAGAGTTCACATGCAGACGTGTCGGCCAGAGCTTAGCAGAGGACGTTTAAATGGTGGGAGTTTTGAACCGTAAACCTTTAAAGTCTCTTCAGTCAAGGAGGAGTCAGGACCTCTGAAATAGTCAACAGGCAGTCCATCCCAATAAAAAGTACAAAAGAAAATAAATAAAAGTGGGGGATCCTAAACGTTCTTCATTAAAAATTCAAATCAACTCTAAAAATAAAAAAAGTGGGGAACTTGAAGATGTCTTCCCTCCACATATTTTATTTTTTCCTAACACCAGCAAGAGCATGAACCGCCGTTTCTCCCCACTACATAATCTGTTAACCATTTAAGCCCCATTTATAAAAAAATAAAATAAAAATACATCGAAATTATTTAGATAATAGACTATCGACAAGCTCACAATGCATTGCGTTGTGAGATTGTAGATATTCCTTTTTTTTTTTTTTTTTTATAAATTACAAATTAATTTCTACAACATGCCTAAAATAGGTACGCCAGGGTTCAAGTGGTTAACAGTGTAGGGGTTTAATAGTGTAGTGTTTGATTCCACAGCTGGTAGACAGGCTGAGTGGTTCTGTTTCTATGAGGTGCCGTGGAGAAACTTGTGGCCCCAGCAGCAGCAGCAGTGTTTACAGGGCCCGGGGTCTCTTGGGGTTGATCTGCTTACTGGCATGTTCCTCTTCCTGGAGTGCAGAACGGAATGACTTCACTTTATCTGCGAGAGAGAGAGAGAGAGAGAGAGAGAGAGAGAGAGAGAGAGAGAGAGAGAGAGAGAGAGAAATATATAAGAGAGAGTTGCACACAAAAACTCTTATCTCAGTGCCATTATTTGATGAACTCCAATTACTGCAGGATGTAGTTTGAGTCCACTGTTGGCCACTAGAGGGTGCTGTTCACCAAGCTATGCAGTCAAACTGAATCTCTGGCTTGTGCTGAGCCTACAGGTGTGTGTGTGTGTGTGTGTGTGTGTGTGTGTGTGTGTGTGTGTGTGTGTGTCACATTGTGAAAAATGGTGCACATACAGTACTCTACTCATACAGCAGCTAGAAAGAAATGGGGTTTGGAGACTTAATGTTTGTAATGCTTTGACTCTTTATGTAACAGCATTGCATATTTCTAATGCGGAGGCAAATAATGTCCCTTTGTGTGGGTGGCCCAATGACAATGTCCACGTTCATGTACAAGACATTTAGGAGGGCTCAAGGCTATTGGCATATGCAGGAGGTTTTTTTTCCCCCCCAGAGCACTTTGCATAATAATACGCATGTATGGCTGCAGACTTTGCTTGAGGCAATAGCTCACAATTCATAACGTTGTGCTGTTAAAACTGGGGAATGATAGGTGAAGCCTGGAAGCATAAAAAAAGAAACAAAACATGAAAGGAGCTGGCAAGACATTTACAAGCAAGTGAAAATGTTTCGCTCACTGGTGGTGATACACAGCCAACACTACTGTATGTACTTGTTTGTCCTATGATTGCATGATGAAATATATTGTTATCTAAATCAGTGGTTCTCAACCAATGGTCCAGGGACCACCCGTGGTCCTTGATGCTCCAGGTGGTCCCCGGCTAAATGATGGAGAGTTGGTAACCAATGGACCCTTATAGATCTCAAGAGTTAACTGTCTGCGTTACTTAATTGAAGCTGTTATGACATGCAAAAAAAGCGAAATCAGGCTCTCTCTTTGGCTAATATTGTTGATGACGTCACGGCGTGCCTCTACTGTACTCCACTGTACAGTACTGTCTGTCAGCCGGTCCGTCTCCCCTTGCTCACACGATGAAAAACAGGAAGTCGCCTTACGTCTTTTATTACTAAATCTGTGCATATGATATAAAATGATATTACCTCTCAGATATCTTAGTTAAAGCAACATTGATCATGTACTTTGGCTTATTTGTTGAAATTATAAGAATCGCTATGGTGGTCGGTGAATTACCACCCCCACTGCAGGGTGGTTGAAGGCTGAATTCCAGCCGGGGAGGAGGGAGCTAAAGACAGATGCATTTGGTGGTGCTGCTTGCTGACCGGTGCGATGCGGTGCTGTCATAGCGATTTTGATCATTATAATGCATAAGCATAAACACACTAGAAACGTGCATATACCCTCTATACATTTAAACGTTGTGTTGGTTTGTTTACTGGTTTACTGTCATTTGTCCCAACCCACAGGTTGAGAACCACTGGACTAGAGAATAACATAATGTTGGCATCATTAGAAACATAACAACCATAACTGGTATGTTTATCAGAAGGTTTTTTTGTTGTTGTTGTTGTTATCCTACCCCTAAGTTCAGTGAGGATATCTATCTTCTGGTCCAGAATGTGTTCCAGCTGGGTGGCATAGGTGTCCACATCATAGTCCACCTCCTCTGTCATCTCCAGCAGCACCTTCTCATCCTCCAACCAGCGGATTGACTCCTGACGGCACAAACACCAATCAAACATTTAAAAAACCTGATTCAAAAGGTGCTGGTTAAACAGTAGGAAATTATTAGGTACCACAGGAAAAGTAAATCAACCAAATAACATAACTGAGCTTTTGGAGATTATTTTGCTGAAGTTTTATTCAAGTCTTGAATTCTCTAAAAATCCCCTGTGGCTTATTGTGTTTATGTGTTAAAACAACATGAAATAAATGTACATGAAAATGTGGAAATTTAGCCAAGACTCTCATCCAGAGCAACTTTCAACATGCACAATTACTAAAGACAACATACAGTAAATGACAATGGCATTGGCTTTGTGAAAGGCCTTGACTAAAGGTGAAACAATCAATAGTAGGATCAATAGTACCATCGTACATGAAAGGTTATGCTTTTGACCGCTGGTATATTACCGGTAAGTGATTTCAAGATGAACGTTGGGTTCAGATGTGAGCATGTATCAGTATTTTGTACTTCACTTTACTGTCATCAAATTTGTTATTAAAATCATTCGATATTTAATCAAGTAAAATCTTTAAAATAAAAGACAGCCTAGCCTCAGGATAGAGATGCTAGGTTTCAAGTGGTTACAACCCATTCAGGCCGGGTACACATTTTAGTGTATGGGAGGGGCTTACAGTACATGTACAGTATGTATCAACATATTTGTTTTTGTAGGCTAATTTCTGATTTGGGCCTAACTATAGGCTAGGCCTAAATGGGTTAAAACCCATTTAGAACTGGTACACATTATTGTGTATCACTATTTTATGCTTTAACTATTGAAAAATAGCAGATATACAAGCTCACAGCGCGGCACCAAGTGCCGCGCTGCGAGCTTGTAGATCTGCTATTTTTGAACAATCGTGAAAATTAGAATTTTGACCCGATTCTATAAGTGTCTTTTGAATCCTTCTAAGGTTTTTTGAAAAACCTGTTTCTATGTGAGCGATCTGGCTAGCCATCGTCAAAGAAAAGGTCCCTTTCACTTAACTGGAGCTCAGTTAGTCTGTTCTTGAGACTACTATGTCAGTGGTTCTCAAACCTTTTCATGTCAAGGACACCCAAACTGATATTTATTTGGCTACGGACCCGCATCTCAAAATATTTAGTTCCAGGGACCCCCCAGAAGCAGAATTTGAGTTACAAACGTTCGCTTTAAAAATACATATATTCAAAGATTTGCACACATTTTCACAACTTTTTCAAAAATAGCAGATCTACAAGCTCGCAGCGCGGCACTCGGTGCCGCTCTGTGAGCTTGTATATCTGCTATTTTTCAATAGTTAAAGCATTCAATAATTCTACGCCTAATTGGGTTAAGGGAGGACATAGAGGCATCTGTGTGTGCGTGCGTGTGTGTGTGCGTAATGAGACCTGGAAGACAGCTCGGTGGTCTTCTAGGACCTGTTCCTCCATCTCCACCATCTGAGACACCGCCTCGTGGAAGGTAAACAGCTGAGGAGACACTTCCTCCTCCTGGACCAACAGACAGGAC
This sequence comes from Nannobrachium achirus, assembly GCF_963921795.1. NCBI lineage: Eukaryota > Metazoa > Chordata > Actinopteri > Myctophiformes > Myctophidae > Nannobrachium > Nannobrachium achirus. The sequence continues at coordinate 58,593,562 of NC_137832.1, forward strand.
GTCATCAACCACATGCAGACATCATCATCGTCATAATTGTAAACTGATATTGGATCAACATTAAATATGAATGGAAACCCTCTTGCACTGTATAACACCTTTTCCTCTTTGTTCCCGTTCAATCCCAAATATAAAAAAGGTTGTGACAATGTTGGACACATGATGTAAAATCATAGTCAAAGGGATTTTCTTAAGATGCATCATGCAAACTGCCTGAAGACTGAATAGGCCCTTAAACCAATGAGAGATGAGGAGGGTGCATGCAGTAATATGAAGCTAATGTTCATTAGACTGACTGATTCTTTTTGCCAGGGCTGGCAAGCTAGATGCTCATTGCAGTATTGGTCTTTGGAAAGAATATTTACAAGAAGGCTGCTGCCTTCACGAAGGAGATACGGTGTTCCAGAATACAATAAGGTCAGACTAAAAAGCTCCTTTGTCCATCAGTCGACTTTAAGGCTTAATCAGGAGTTTGGCCGGAGGTAGGCTAGGCGGTGGACATTGCTCTTGTCTGTTTTATCCTTATGTATGTAATCCTGTTTTCTGTTCTTTGTGTGAAATGTTTGTATATATGTTCTGCATACATGGCTGCTGTGTTGCAAGACACATTTCAGTGTGAACTGACAATAAAGTACTATATCATATCATTATCATATTGATATGATAATATCATTATTATCATATCAACCCACTCCCCATTGTCAAGTTTCAACCAATCTACAAAACACACAAACATAGTCAGTGGTTGTTATGGATGGATATTCTAATCGACACCACAGTGACTGTTCCTTTTTAAGAGAGGAGAGACGTACGTTCTGCTCACAGAGCAGTTTGAGGTCATCTCTCTGTGGCGAGCTGCTCAGCCAGTCCTCGTCCAGAAGCTCCAGCTGGTTGTTGACTGCATTGATGTTCGGTCGACCGCCTTCCATTACCTGGTTGGGGTCAACCACCAGCTCCTTTACCCTGTGGACATACATGACAGTTCATTAACACAACGGTCGGTGATCACCTTGGTGGCTGTACTGTACGGCTGGTTGATGATGCGGGGTTATGTGGCGGGGAGCCAAACAGTCATGTTACACAAGTGATGGGGAGCATCATGACAGCAATGGAACCATGCAGACAACAGAACGGAAGCATGACTTCTCTGGCTCATGACTCTTAGAACCTGGTGCATAAAGGAACAATTCCTTCTAATGTTAGCTAGGAAAGCATTAATGGTGAAGTGGGTTGGAGATGACTCTCCGTCCATTTCGGTTGTGAAGATATTTGATATCAGATGCTGCCACTCTAGAGAAATTGAGATACCGAGTTATTAATGGGAGAGTGCACCTTTTCTCTAGAATCTGGGAGAAACCACTGAGCCTTTAGAGCATAAAGCTAAGGTGGTATGAAGACAACTGGTTGTCACTGTCATGGTCATTGCAACCGTAGGTCACTATTTATTGCGACCATAGGTCGTAGCTTAGTTATGATGACCGTAGGTCGCAGATTAGTTACGACCAAAGGTCACAAGTTTAGTATGTGAACGGTCACAGCTTGTCAGATGTGACACTGTGGTTCTATGGGTTTGTCGCTCTGACATCATGCTCTGACGTCACTGTGATGTCAGGGGAACCACTCTTAACAGAATGGGTTCGCCGCTCTGACATCATGCTCTGGCTTCACTGTGATGTCACACTAACGGAATCCCTTTTATGCCCATATATGGAGTTCCCTGATGTCATCAATATTAAGCTCATATCTAACAGGACTTCATATATCTATGTATGGAGGCCACATCGGCCACATAATGTACGATACTAACAGAATCCATATATGGCCAAGACAGATGGCCAAGACAGCCCATATCTGTGTGGCTGGTTCTACAGACAGGGATCTCCATTTACAAGCATAAAAAGGTATGATGTCAGATGTCATTAGCCTCGGAAACCCAGGCTTCATTAGGCGCTCGGAAGAAAGGATGTCATAGACATCATAGGACTTTCACATAACGAATAACTGAGTAGGCATGTTTGGGCTCGGGGTCTCCATATATGGGTAACTGGTCCAATATGGTCCCAGCTCAGCAGAAGGATATAGCTGACCTGTGCTGACATCACAACGTGGCAAATGAATTACGTCCTTGTCCCTTTTATGCCCATATATGGAAATCCCTGATGTCATCAATATCATCCCAGCTCAGCAGAAGGATATAGCTGACCTGTTCTGGTCAGCTATATGACAATTTGCACGCACCCATATGCCCTTTAGGGCAAGGTCGCTTCACGACCTTAGGGCATCTAAATGGTATATATTTTTACCATTCCATCCACAACATTAAAATCCATTATACTTTGTTATATTGCTGTGTGCCAGAGCAGCTCTTTCCCTGACCTACGGATGGATTTAGATAATTAATTAAAGCTGGTTGAGAGGGATTAGCTGCAGGTACATGGCTCAAACAAAGGCTCATCTCATTCAACATGAGCTAACACCTCACACAATGCACAAATCAAACAGTAGGTTACAATGATTGCAACAATATGGACAGATTTTAAGTCGTAATACGGTACATTTGGATTAATGTTTTACCCCCCACCCCCATCCGTTTGACATATTTTGCCGTCAATTCAGTGTGTCCCTGCTGTTAATAAATGTTTACGTTATTTTATATTATTTAAAGCCATCAAGTCATTCTGGAAAATGTAGAAAGGCACAATAACATCTTTGACAGTGCCTGTTGTGGAAGTTTGACAAGTGATCATCAAATAACAGAGTCTTAGGGCAGAATGTACTTTTAACTGTGTATAAAAAATATATCTAAAGCAGAGGCATTTTACATACATTTTATTCTGTCCTGTTTATGGCTAGCTTCACTGTCACTCATTCATCTAAAGACATCTGCTGAGGGCACACAGGTGAGTAGTTATTTTTCATGAGACAATTGTAAAACAAAGGAATACACGGTGCCTGGCTTAGCAGTGGATGAATGAAGGAAGCGGAAGAGAGGAGGATGAGAGGTGACGTGCAGACGACGGGAAAGGAAGTCAAGACAGGAAACGGTGACTAATGTCGTCAAGTGACAAGCAGCTGCTGCTGAGTAAGTACTCACAAACAACGGAGGGAATGCTGAGAGGCAGGACATGCTCTGTGAGTGTTTGTGTGCACCGTATCTAGAGCAGGGATGGGCAACCGTGTCTATTGACCGGCTGATCCTGAGGGGCTTTGTGGTCGAACGCGGAGCAATTAGCTCACCGAAACAAAAACATCCATTCATACTGTATGCCATGGTGTCCAATAAAGCAGGGGTTTTCAAAGTGGGTGACGGGGCACCCTGGGGTGCCGTGACGGCAGTCCAGGGGTGCCGCGAGATAATTTGATAATATTATTTGGATTTTGTCTGGACACTTAAAAAAATATTTAGTATCATTTTAAATTTGAAGTAGCCTACAAAGTTATTTTTAGTCAGTTTTAACCAAAATAGCTAGTATCTCAATGTTTTCCTCGCAAGTCGCAACAAAATAAAATATGCTATAAATATGAGATGCTGGGAGTGAAAATTATGAATATAATGTAGAGGTGCCTTGGGTGAAAAAAATATTTATAGGGGTGCCTGAGCCAAAAAGGTTTGGGAACCCCTGCAATAAAACTCACATTTCTTGGTTGCATGTGAAGTGTGAACCCCAACGAATCATATCAGCGGAGCATGCCGGAGCAGCATGGCACAAATCAACACAGGAATGGTCCCGGGTGTTTTACCCTTGTGGTAGCTACATCACTAGGCTACTAGAGGTAACGAGACACCCACTAGCTGGGAAAGCATCCGTGTAATTTTAGATTCTAGTTATATATATACAGTATATAGCATAAGACGTAAAAGCGGTGGTGGTTAACTTTGTGGCAAAGGTAGATCTCATACTAAAAAAACGTTGCCCACCCCTGATGTAGAGAAAGTGTGTGTGTGTGTGTGTGTGTGTGTGTGTGTGTGTGTGTGTGTGTGTGTGTGTGTGTGTGTGTGTGTGCATGCTTTCAGGAGTGTTGACCTGCTGGGAGAAGTTTCAGCAAAGTCATCGTAATCAAACGTGTTGGTGGGTGAGTGTTCAGGGCGAGACCCCTGACCGCCCTGAGAGAAGGGGATGTCAGATGGACTTATCCCAAACTCCTTCACTCTGCACAGCCGTGCAGCCGTGCACGATGCCACACAGAGCATGGAGAGGAGGAGGAGAGGAGAGGAGGAGAGGAGAGGAGGAAAAGATAGCAGGAGAACAAGAGAGGGAACAAAGAGTGTCAGACTGAACTATGGAGATTTAGCAGCATAAATTTACCTTCTGGGCAACGTCATACAGATCCTTCTCGAAAAATTTGAATATTGTGTAAAAAAACATTGCAGATGCCCTCGCACCCCAATCATAACTGACTTCGGAAACTTCCCACTGGACTTCAGAAGGTTGACATTTCTCTATTATAAATCCTTGTTTTGAGTGGTCTCGTGCAATATTGTAATATTTTGAAATATGGACTTTTGATATTCATGAGCTGTATGCCATAAAAATTCAAGGTTTTAACAAAAAAAGGTTTGGAATAATTACATTAATGTCCATTGTATCTAGAATATATGAACGTTTCAAAAAATATATGAAAGTTTCAAGAAAATGTACTTTTACAAAATATTTTAATTATTCGAGAAGGATCTGTATATCTGTAACTATCTGTACTCTTAATATTTATAATAGTAACTTGTAAGCAGACAGTCAAACTACAACCACTTTGTAGGAAGCGTTTCACATTAATTCTTATAACATAAAGATGACATTAATTCCTATAAGGAACCTCAGTGTTGGCTCTAAACTATGTATCTAATATACATTTATACAATTATAAAAGACAGCTCAAAGTATTTATGACATCATGCAACACCTTGAAGCAGTCGAAAAGACAAAATTAATTACAGTGACATCTGATTTCAGTAACGCCACTCGCATATTAACAATATATCTAAATTACCTTATTCTACAATGCCATCTGATTATATTATTTTGGCATGAAATATTTCCCTTTAAGGTCATTATTCTCCGTTCCTACCTGTTAGCGTAGCGTAGTGTGTTGAGGGTATTTTCACATGACGTCATACCAGGAGATATGGTAGCAATCTGTACAAGGCAATAACATTTATTAACAGTACTGTACATCAACTATTACAAATATATATTAAGATAGTCTAATGCAGCACTGGTAAGCAAACAGGATTTTGCACTCAATATCTATTGAAGTTAGATTTTTGTAATCAATTGTAATTTATTGAAATGGCCTACGTAAATTAGCAAATTACCCCATACCCGTTACTAACATTATGTTGTTTACTGGGATGTGCGCACTCCTGGTATATAATGTACTGTATAGTCTATTGTCTGAATGGATGTTGGTTCTAATGTATAATCGACTACAGGGCTTGACATTAACTTTTTGAGGCACTTGTCTCAAAAGGTTTCCCATTCACTTGTCCGGGCACAAAAGTCACTTGTCCGGATACAAATGTTACATTTCACAGTAATTTCTTTCTTACATGCATGCATAGCCATAGGAGTCAGACATTAAAATAGAATAAATAACAAAAGGACTGCTCCCTCCACACAGTACAAAGCTACTAGGAGAGCCATTTGTCCAACGGACAAGTGCATTTTTAAAGAGCTTGTCCGGAAGGATTCATTACTTATCCCGGACAACAGAACAAGCCTTAATGTCAAGCCCTGCACTCTCGGAAGATATAAATGTACAGTATGTCCTCATGCTTGTCAATATAATGTAAGAATGTATGTATAAGCATAGTGCCAACACTGGGATTGAACCTACCATGCACGTACGGGAGTTCTCCCCAATGAAGGAGTCTCTGAGGACCTGAGTGAGCTTACTGGCCCTGAAGGGGGTGTGAGGCTTGTTGCGTCCCAGAGCCCTGATGCACTCCTGATGGACAGAAAGAAAGACACACATTTTCATTTCTTTTCAATGCCACCGTTTCAAAAGGTACACTCGAATTAATCCATTTAAACAGGTACACATTATTGTGTATCATTATTTTATGCTTTAACTATTGAAAAATAGCAGATATACAAGCTTGTAGATCTGCTATTTTTGAAAAATCGTGAAATTAGAATTTTGACCCGATTCAATAAGTGTCTTTTGAATCCTTCTAAGGTTTTTTGAAAAACATATGTTTCTATGTCAGCAATCTGGCTAGTCATCGTCAAAGAAAAGGTCCTTTTCACTTAACTGGAGCTCAGTTAGTCTTTTCTTGAGAGACTACTATGTCAGTGGTTCTCAAACGTTTTCATGTGAAGGACCCCCAAAATTATATGTATTTGGCCATGGACCCCCATTTCAAACTATCTAGTTCCAGGGACCACCCAGACGCTAAATTTGAGTTACAAACGTTTGCTTTAAAAATACATATATTCAAAGATTTGCACACATTTTCACAACTTTTTCAAACATAGCAGATCTACAAGCTCGCTGTGAGCTTGTATATATGAAAAGCATTCAATAATTCTAGGCCTAAATTTAAATAAAAACATGTATTTTTGAAGATGACTATGCTGACAGTATTTTTGAAGGAGACTAGGCTGACAGACTGAGTGAGAGGTGTCCGTTCCCACACGCCCCCCCCCGACCTTTAGTGCCAGTAGACTCTTGTTAATCTCTGCTCCCTCCAGGCGAGTCTGGCGGTCGGCGCTGGACGTGTCCGCTCCCCTCTCGTTCCCGGCCAGGTCGATGAGCGAGAACTTCCCGTGCATCTTCCCCTTCCTCCGCAGAATGATCTGGAACACGGCGTGGCTCCTAGAGGAGTGGGCGTTGGCCGACGTCTGACCCGATGTTCTGAGCGCAGGAGCAGGACAGGTAAAGATAAAACAGTACACGTAGAAACAATTTAATACAATTTAGATTTAAATAGACATCAGAGGTGAATAGAGAGAATGAGGGAGAAGGTGTTAGAGGAAAGAAATTGTGAAGAATAGATGAACTACTGCAGTGGTTCTCAACCTGGGGGTCGGGACCCCAGGGGGGTCCCCAGATGATTAACTTAATGTGCAACATTGTTTTCTCACTCAACAGTAAACAAACCATCATAAAGTTTAAGTGTATAGACTATAGAGGGTATCTGCACATTTCTAAAGTGACAATTTAAGGACTTTTTAATACCTCTAAAATGACAAATTAAACATTGGCCAAAATGGTCAAATATTAGAGGCAGAAATTGTGAAAATAGCCGATCTACATGCTCACAAACGCGAGGCGTTGTGAGCATATAGATCTGCTATTTTCACAATAGAACCGTGTTATACAAAATGTAACTCTTAGTGCTCGTCAGTTTGGGGGGTCCCCAGTTAAAATTTGATTATTTTGGGGGTCGCGGCCTGAGAAGGTTGAGAACCACTGAACTACTGCACCATGAATGACAATGAATCCAAGAAATAATATTAATGAGAACTTCTGAAGCGGAGTAGATTATTTGGTTACCGGCAGCCGTTTCCCAATTCTATGAGTTTGAGAACGTCCTCCGTACATCTGACGTCTTTCTCCTGCAGTCCCACCACCTGAACCTGCTGTTTGCCGTCCTCCAACACCCTCAGCTTAGTTTTACGATTCAGCAGGTCAAACACCTATGCGCACGCGCGCGCACACACACACACACACACACACACACACACACACACACACACACACACACACACACTTAACCACTTAAGCCTTATGTAAAGCACAAGTGAATGGCGGCAATCTGTAGCAAAATAATTAGCAAAATAATGGCATCCTATTTGTTAACTACTGAGAGTCATGGGTTTATTTATAGTGTTAAAATATGTACTGTAAATGTTGAGTACCGTAGTTTATTTAAACTACTTACCTTCCCACTGTATATTTCGAAGAAGGTTGCGTACACTTGTAGTTCTAACTTCTTATAGTTGGGTTTCTTCAACATGAGAAATACATCCCGAGCTGTATCACAAAATATGAATATTAATATCCATGATAATACACAGAGCTTATTACTGTAACTAACCTCGGGGCCTGCCTATGGCTACAGCTCGGACTTACACACCAGCATCTTGTTTGGATAGCCTCGGGCAATGACAATTGTATGTAGCCTTACTTTTTCACAAAGATGACAACAAATTTGCATTTGATAAATGCAGCAACCGTGGCGGTAATGTTTGACAACATACTGACTTCCTTCATAATATTCATCATGAAATGACACCAAATAAAGACACAACAGATCCCAGAGAACAGTTGAGAGAATCACCCACCAGTTAATGCGTAGATTCCTTTGGCACAATCCTGGTTCTTTCCAGAAAAATCTCCACCCATAGTCTGAAATACACAAACACATTAGCTCACAGTAAAGTCAATAAAATACTACCATCTGTGTGGAATGGATGAGAGGATATTGCCGTTCATGGTATTGGCAGTATTTCTAAGTAGAGCAAGGGAAATCAATTAGATTTAAGCCCTTCTGCATCGATTATGCATTACTCAATATTGTGACATTTTGACACACAGTGCAGCCCTAAATGACAGCTACCACATATCAACTGTAGTCACATTGTCTGTCCTATATGAGAAACCTGTATGCTGTTAGACATATTCTACCATTACTGCCCAGAGACTGATTTCAACATAAACTCTGATGGATGGATTTGGTTTACGGTTGTGCATACATCACACTGCTTGATGGTGAACTCCCTCCCATATCCTTATCGTAGCCTTAACTACATTAAACCCATACGTAAAAGTGTCTTTCCAACCGCTTAAATGCACTTACTTTACATGTTTATATTGTACATTCACATATGTGGAGGCAATCATGCAAGGCTGCTCATGGAGAACAGTTAAGAGGACAGCAATGTCTGTTTAATATACAGTAGATACAGTGGTTGACACTAAGGTCTCAGAGGCACTTGACCTTTGGGCAAGTACAGGTCATGTTCTACTTGCCCAAAGGTCATGCCCACTTGCCTGAAAAGTAAACTGTCCATTATAAAATCATAGGTAAGATTTTAATTACCGCTCAATTTAACAATTATTTCTTTACTTTCTGAGGCTGTGTGATAAAAAGAAATCATACTGTATCCTCAATACTTACACATCCAAATACAGTACCTACATAGCTATGATTGAAAATGTCTATGGTTTCACACTTGTTATTTTACATTTTTAAGTGTAGCAACAGTAATAATCAGTGCTCTTATTTTACATTCCACCGACCAGAAGCGCACGGCTGCCCTGGCCTCGTTCAGGTGTTTAGACAGGTATCTCGTGCTGTGTTTATAGGCGGTTGCGTCCCCTCTTAAATGAGCACGAAAGTTTTATTTACCTGCCGGGGGCAGGTGGGCAAGCCTTAGTGTCAATGTCTGTACATATGGTATTTGGTAAGGGCTTCAGACCCAGCGTAACAAAGTGTGTTGCAGTGATCTGGCTAGCGAGACTGCACCGGCACTCACATGGGTTTTCCCACTTCCAGTTTGTCCATAGGCAAAGCAGGTAGCCATTCCCCTCTCAAAGATGGTCTCCACCAGAGGCCTGGCGGTGAACCTGTACACCATCTCGTTGGTTGTGGAGTCGTCAAAGGCGTAGTCGAAGCGGAAGGTCTGGTTCTCCAGGTAGCGGGTCAGGTCCACTTTCTGTTTGGGCTCGTGGACCATCACCACGTCTTTACTGGGGATGGTGATCACGTCCAGGTCCTTTATGTTCTGTTCCTTCTTGTTCAGCGGACGCTTCCTCACGCACACACATATTCTGTGTTCTTCAATCAGGTCTGCTGAGGTCAGAGGTCTGTAGTCTAGACTGGCTCGGAAGTCCCTGATCATGTACAGGATCTCATAGTTGGGAACGGTGGTGTCTACCTCCTGAGAGGGAGAAACACAGGAAAGAGAGGAGAATCAGAGAAATACAGTGACAGAATCAGATGTCTCTCCTGCTGCTTATAAATAGCATTGAGATACAATCTGCATAATAAAGGTGTTGAACAAACAATACAGTTGAAAATGTTATACTATTCCCATAGTTAATACTCAATTAATTAATGGTATTATTTTCAGGTAACAGCTCAACTGCGGTCTCATCCCAGTTCATTAATATGCATTTAGATTGACAGTTCACTTAGCTTGCTACAGACTACGCTTAAAACGAACACTGATTTCAGTTCAACTTTCAACATCTCTGGGGAGCACAAATCATTTGTTTTGAAACTTGTGGTAAAAGATGTGCCTATAGTCAGCTGACTCAGCTGGTACTCATTTCTGCTTTCCCCCCCATGTGCTGGAGTAGTAAGGTTACAATCACAGTCAGCCTACTATCACGTCAAAAATATAGCAGGTTAAAGGACTTGTGTCACAGCAGGATCTAGAAAAACTCATCTTCAGTAGACTTGATTACTAACTTGATTCAACTAATTGCGTCCAGCGCTCCCACTACACCCACTGACGTTACAGAATTTCTTTTCCAAAGCTTTTTTGACTGTATTCTCTGCCTTATACATGATAAAAACAAATCCCCTCCTCTTCTCAGTCTTTGGATCTTGCGGATCAATTGCAGTTGATTCAGAAAGCTGCTGCTTGAGTCCTTCCTTCTTTGAGTCCAAGAAAGTGGCAGCCTAATACACCAGCCAAAAGTGGAACAATTCTTAAATCCTTACACTGGCTCCCTGTGTGTCAAAGAATTGACACACAGTACTACTGTTGGTCTATACAGCTTTGAATGGTTTAGGGCAAAACTTCATTTGGGAAAGGTCTGCTTTCTGTCCCTAAAACCAAGAATAAACGTGGGGAAGCAGCATTTAGTTTTTATAAAACACATATCTGAAACAAAATCCCAGAAAACTGCTGGTCTGCTGCTTTTTTTTTTTAAACATAACTAAAGACCTTTCTGTTTGACGCTTTTTTCTTTTTCTTTCTGTATAATTGTATTGAATTTTTACTTATTTTGTTTTATGCGTCCTCTAATGTAATTTTATAATTGTGTTTTCTTTGCTTGATGTTTTGTACAAACCACATCGAATTGCCTTGCTGAAAAGTGCTATACAAATAAAATTGCCTTGACAACTAGTTATGATGAGGACAAAGCTTCTAAAGAGCTTATTGCCCCACAAATATGAATAAATACTTACAGTACTTTATATTTTAATCATTGGTAAGTAATTAGTCATGGTATATACAGTAAGTGGGCATAAACAACTGTTATCAAACCACGATGCACACCGCTGAGGCAAAGACAGCAATTAGCCTCATTACTTTTCCAGAAGCGCACTGCTCAGAGTGGATTATCCCTGCTTACATAAAAGCGGAGTCAAGGCAGGACACTGCGTCTGTCTGTGCTCTGTACCTGCGCTCGCTTCTCTCTCAGCTCCTGCTGCTGTAGTCGACGTCTTTCTCTCTTTTCCTGGAGTTTCTCCACCTCCTTCACACAGTTGGACTTCCTCCTCGCTGCCATGAAGGGAGGAGACGAGAAAAGACAGTAACAGTAAGCCCTACTCATTTAGCCCGCAAATCTGTGTCACTTTAGATTTGAACCACTTTAACCATTATGTTATGCTTTAACTATTAAAAAATAGCAGATATACAATCTCACAGCGCCGCGCTGCGAGATTGTGGATCTGCTATTTCTGAAAAATTGTGAACATTTGTGCAAGTCTTTGAATATTTTTGACCCGATTCTATGAATGTCTTCTAAATCCTTATTCTAAATCACCGGTTCTCAAACCTTTTCATGTCAAGGAACCCCAAAATTACATGCATTTGGCCGTGGACCCCCGATCTCAAAATATGTTGTTCCAGGGACCCCCCAGAAGCAAATATTTGAGTTATAAATGTTCGCTTTTAAAAAAGATATATATAAAAAAAAAAGCTACATTCTTCAAAAATAGCAGATCTACAAGCTCGCAGCGCGGCTCTCGGTGCCACACTGTGAGCTTATATATCTGCTATTTTTCAATAGTTAAAGCATTAAATAATTCTAGGCAACAACAGTGTTTCATCTAATCGTGTTTTCCAACAGTCAGGTCTAACTGACCATAATTAGGCATGGGCCGAAATGAAAAATACATTTCACGATTATGTGCCAAATTTTTGGGGGAATCGATTTGGGTAGAGTGAACAGCGTGAACAGCGTACCTAATGAGCTCTTTACAGGTTTGTTTTATCAAGTATAGAGGGTTTAGTGCTACTGAATTTGCAGCTTAACAAAATTGAGTGTATGACGGAAGACAATTTCATGATAAATTAAAATCTCTGTTGCCAAGATTATTTTATCACAATTAACGATAGCGATTATGGTCCCATCCCTAGAACACCCAGAAGCCAAAAGGGGTTCTTGGCCTACTTGCTACACAACAGGTTCTAGCTGCAATACTGCTTCCAGTTTGATACGGTCTATTCTTAATCATTCTCCGTCCCTTTTTCCTTCTCTCATCTCTCTCCTTCCAAGACTAACACAATGCTTTAGCGGTTTGAACTCTGCTGCTACCGTCCCCCCGTTGAAGTTTACATGGAGGGGACAGAGGTGAGGGACACTTGAAATCCTTCATCACTCATTGCCTAGTAATACTATAAAAACAACAATATCATGACAGCGGGTGGGTTCATGACTAGCAAGTTGTGTCACAATCAAACCAATCAAAAGCATGTTATTCCAAATCTCCACAGCAAACACCCCAAGGATTAGTGGCAACAGGCATATCATTAGTCAAAATCCCATTAGTCACCGTGAGAAGAGAATGAATGTGGCAACTCAATGCAGGTAAGGAAAGGTGAATTTTAGACACTTGATTCCTTGGCTTTCAGCAGTTATGATTAATGAGCTACTGAGATATGTACGATTAGCCCTGGCTCCTGGCTCACTGCTAAGTAACAAAGCCACAGACTAGGCTGGCCTGAAGACTTTAAAATGACCATACAAGCCTTTCCGACACCCTACCCATATACCGTATCTTCTACAATTATTGCGAAAATATTCCTTTTCCTATATATATGGGTGTACCTATTCATGATTATTATTAAGTCTGATGCCTCTCAAAATATCTCAATAACCTTGAAATCCTCAAAACCAATATATATTTTTATCTTTTAATATATCGCCCAATTCATGATTGTTATTGCAGTCTGATGCTCAAACCTATAAAATGTTACACACAGGTTACCACACACCATCAAAATGCTATTCTGATGTCAGTGATGTGTTCTCACTTAGATTTCGTAATTTATGGTCCATTGTACCATAAGCTTATAGTTATCCTCCACCCTGCCACATGCATATGGGACTTACTGTATATGGATTATGGCACAATCGACCCGAATGACTAAATCTAAGTGACAACACCGCGGTCAGAATAGCATTTTGATGACGTGTGAACCATTTTAGTGTGTGTGTGTGTGTGTGTGTGTGTGTGTGTGTGTGTGTGTGTGTTCATTTTTTTTTTTTTAAAGACAATTTTACATCAAGGTGCCCAGATGTCCCTAGTGCCCACCTACCCTGAATCCCTAATTTATACTCCATAGTATGAGGGTGTTGCTTGCCAAAAAGAACTGATCCGGATGTCACACAAGTGCTCTATACTTGGTCCCCTACTTTCTTTCTCTTTACACCAAATCTCTTCACCGAAAATAGATGATCTACAAGCTCACGCTGAGTGTGAGCTTGTAGCTCTGCCATTTTTGCCAAATGTTTGGCTAATGTCACTGAATGATGGATTATTATGACATGCCGAGAATAGGGATGCGAGGGATTATGTGGTTAACTTGTAGATCTGTTCTTATTGGAAAGCAAAACTCTTGCGCAATGGAGTATAAACGTCTGAGCAATTAAATGATCAATTGTAAGTCGCCATCACACCACAGCTCTCAATCTCATCTACCCAGCATTGAAACAATCAGATCCCAGATCCTTAGAAGAAGCGTTTCACCATGAAGCGTTTAGGGGCGTTCAGATATGATACATACAAAGTTGTCCAACATCCATTCTGGAGAATGGCTGATGTGAGGGCTCTGTGATGAATGTGATCGACAAGAAATGCAATTAAATATAATATATATAAGAATGGTAGAAGAAAAAAGAAATAAAATAAAATCTCTGTGGGCTGAAAATACATTTTCAGGTCCAAAATCTCAGGCTACCGCTTACAGATTTAAGAAGGACATATTTAGCATTAACAATGCAGTGAAATAAAAACACCATTGTGCATTCTACTGGTGGTGACTGTTGAAATTCTACAAGCAGCCCAGTCCAGTCATCACTACAAAGCGTGGCCACCTCTGCAAAGGACATAAATCCCGTCGGAATGCCCTCCCCAGAGTCTTAACCACACCAAATCCATGCCTAAACCTAACCATTATAATAACAGTGCCTAACCACATTAACTGAAATGTATTCACTAAGAAATGCCTAATCTAAATGCAATTAAACCAGCCCAAATGTAACAAATGATGTCCTTTCTAGTGACAACCAGATGATTCTTATCTGCAGGTTGCTTCAACATTATAGTTAACTTCCTAGTGGGACAGAAAGCCAACGGGTACCACAGGGGTCTAGGAGGACCAGGGCTGCTCCTGGAGGTCAGATTTCACATTACACAACCCTAGGAGGGCATACATGGGCAACAGGCGGCCCGGGGGCCACATTCACTTTATGCGGCCCGCAGGTTAATATTGATATAGTGTTGATTTCAGCTGTTAGAATATAGCTATAATGACATAGTTGCAATAGTTTCTATTTTATTTTATGTCCAATAAATTTGTATTTAAGTTCACAAAGTTAACATAAGAACATATAAATGCATTTGAAATTAAATGAAATTGTTACTTTTCAGGATTCCAGTTCAAAAATATCTAAAATGTTTTCTGGATTCCAATTCAAAAATAAAAAAAAATTGCAGATCTACAAGCTCAAACGCGCCGCAGTGCGACGCGTTTAGAGCTTGTACATATACTATTTTTGACTGTATATGCATTGTGGCCCTCTGGAGTGAATGTGAAAATATAGTGACCCTTTCCATCATCAAAGCTGCCCACCCCTGCCCTAGGGTCAAATGAAGATGGATGACAGAATATCGCATTACCGTTCTGGAGTTGTTGCTGTGTCTGAGCCGGTGTTGGCTGTGCAGGCTGTTGGATGGGGGGAGGGGGTGCTGGTTCGGGCTGCGGGGGCGGTCTGGCACGGGTCACCACCACTGCAACACAAAGAGCACAAGTCTAGTAAAAAATAGCAGATATACAAGCTCACAGCTCGGCACCGAGTGCCGCACTGCGAGCTTGTAGATCTGCTATTTTCGGAAAATCTTGAACATTTTGTGCAAGTCTTCGAACATTTCTGACCCCGATTCTATAAATGTCTTATAAATCCTTCTTCTAAAATCAGTGATTCTCAAACCTTTTCATGTCAAATACCCCACAATTACATGCATTTGGCCGCGGACCCCCATCTTAAAATAGGGACCCCCCAGAAGCAAATATTTGAGTTACAAATGTTCGCTTTTAAAAAGATATATTCAAAGACTTCAAAAATAGCAGATCTACAAGCTCGCGACCTTGTATATCTGCTATTTGTCAATAGTTAACGCATTAAATAATTCTAGGCCTAAATGGGTTAACCAAATGAACAAACTAAACTAAAAACATGCATTTACACAACAGTGATGATAGTGCAGTCAAAGAATCTATGAAGCCACCAAAGCTGCAGCATCACTTGGAGGCAACCAGCTAAACAACCTGTGTTCTTTTATCAAATCTCTGAACACATATCTCGAATTTTGTTCCTCCAGTGTGGACTGACCAATGACAGTCGGAAAATAGTATCTAAATAGTATTTAAATCTCTTTAAATGAATCAGTAATCAATAATACATGCAGGCAAAAAGGACAACAGTTTCAACCATACAAGCAGATCAGACAAACGCTACCTCTGTTATCTCTGGATGGAGCTTCAGTCTTAGTCGGTGCTATTGTACGACGGTTCTGCAAGAGAAAAACGCATAACTCAATATAGTAATACAATACTTCATCATCTACACATTGAAATATTAATCATTTTTTATCAATGTCAAACCTTCTCCCTAAACATTTGCTTGAAATGTATAATCCTGCTGTCTGAATGTCCTGTCCTGTCATGATCCCTGTATGTTGGTGTAATTAGTCATTAGTCCTTTGTAAGTTAACTGTTCTGTGTTGATTTATTTCTGCGTCGTGAGCCAAAGCAAATTGTCCTTTTGTGAACCTCAAACTTGGTTAACAATGAGTGATTCTCGCTCATACTTTTTGTTATTATTTGATGAGTCTTTCATGCCCTTAACCACATTAACCGTGGTGTCCCTATTTTGGGCATAGGCAAAAGAAAAAGAAAAAATCACACCCGTGTGAAGTGGAGCTGTGTGTGTGTGTGTGTGTGTGTGTGTGTGTGTGTGTGTGTGTGTGTGTGTGTGTGTGTGTGTGTGGATCATGTGTACCGATTTTTGTGACATTTGAAGAAAATATGTAGGAAAAGGAGCAAAAAGTGTGTTTTGGAGAAAATTCAAGATGGCGGAAAATCTATCATGGCGCAAATGGGCGTGGCCTATATGGGGAGATGCGTCATGACCCAAGGAATCCAGGGAAAAAATATTTTTAATTTTCCGACCTACGGTTCAAGAGTTACAGGCCAAAACGTAAAGTGGGGTGTTATGGCGCCACCATGCGGCCAAATGACACATTTCTTTTTTATTTAATCCTTGAAATCATTATGAACCTCCTCTCCAAGTCTTGAAACTCTAGCCCCTATGGTTTGCGAGAGACAAATAATTGAATGTGAGTTTTTGCAATTCCCATTATAAGTCAATGGGGAAAATTAATTCACTAATAAATTAATTTCAATTAAACTATAGAACCTTTCTCTTAGAAAAGTAATAGCCCACGATTCCCGAGTAAGCCGGTCGATTTGACATATGGCGCGAGTGTGTGGTGGCAAAACTGTGGGACTAGTGGCGTGCCGAAGTTTAGGAAGTTCAGGCTACATACACACACACACACACACACAGACAGACCCACACGGCCACGTATAGGGAGCCTGTGCTTCACACAGCTCCAAAAGCAGACCTACAACCTCCCAACGCATCACGATGTCACGCATGGTCAGCTTGTAGATCAGCTAGTTTTGAGAATGTTTGAGGGGCAGGGCAGTTTTATTGGTGATTAAAAAGAAAGCAGAGAGAAAGCACAAAGCTCTCAGAGCCTGAGTAAACTTGTATGGCTAACAGTACATGAAGGGCTACAGAAATAGACAAAGGCTGGGAATCAGATTACTACTGATTACAGGAGTCTGTTTAGTTCTTAATAGCGCTGCTCAGGGCAGGAATTTCATGGAGGCCATGAAGGCCATGGCCGCCGTTGCCCCTCAGTTTGGCCTTGTGCCCCTCAAACCAATAGCATGACCTGAGGCCACAGTGGCCCTAATGCCAAGCTGACTGTACCACTTTATCGGTTGTCTCCTTCTGGTCAATATGTAGACACGACACCGGTGTCTCTTTCTTGTCATGTAGACACCAGTGTTTTTTGTTGAGATTCTGAAGTCTTAACTCGCCCGAGTCCCCATTTTTAAACCAATCCAGTGACTTTGATTAGTGCAGGGCTGAGCATGAATCAGATTGTAAATACCATCATGTATCTATTTCACTGCAGATTAGGTTATCATCCCTAAACCTTAGATTCAACACGTTCTTTCAATGGACTAAAATCTTGTTTTATTTGATGGCCTTCCTGCCCTGGCATTTGGCCTTTGTGCCCTAAAAGAATTTACTACACCAAAGTGGACTTGCCCCAAAAATGACGAAATTCTAGGCCTGGTGCTGCTCCATCACCATGTTAAGATGAACAGTGCGAGTGTGTTAAACCGTAGCTAGGATGCATGCAGTCCAAAACCAAACCAGCATATATAAAAGGTATGTGCTGCGTGAGCATATTTATGGATCCAGCTGGTCCAAATGGCCAGTTACTTAAGAGGATCCAATACTCGCATTAAAGTCCGAGCCAAGTGGAGCCATGCCACTGGTTTAGCATGACAAAGCAGTTTAGCTGCAATCAAACAGTCTATATAGCCGTTCTGTGGGGTCAAGCAAAGCCATGTGAGGAAAAGGAGGTTACCAAGCACAGCGGCATTTCATACCTTTGCAATTTTACTGATTTTACTAACAGAAGCAGGAGTGGGAGGCGGTGGGGTCTCTGGGCTTGGGATAATCTCCTCATCTGGGGCTACATCTGGGTTTAGAGCGAATATACTCTCCAAGTCGATCTGTTCAAAGAGAGGAGACCATTATATCAACACAGCAAATTGATCATTACAATGATAATCATCGGTTCTCAACATTTTCTTTTAGATAAATCTGCCAATCCCCATATGGAGTACCCTGACATCATCAATATGATGTCACATAGTAGGGGTGCCTAGTTGTTAAGGCGTATACCATACGAAGTATATAGGCTCCATTGCAGCTTGACAGCAAGTCGCGGGTTCCATTCTCGAGCCTGACAGACTTTTGCAGCATGTCAATCCCTAATTCTTTCCCCATTTACCCGTCATATCTCCACTGATAAAGCAGAAAAGCGGTTCCCAGCGGTTATTTTCACAGACGTGTACACAACATTTTACAGAATATTCAAATATCTGATTTTATTTTTTTATTTTTTTTTATGAACACCCAGAAAATAGCCAAAACTGAGCACATTTCAATTTATTAGGCCAAACCTCATTTGAAAAAATATCTAAAAAATAATTAATTACATCATTGCAAAGACGCAAATCTATCTAAGTCAACCCTATTAGCGCATCAGCCGCACCTGGTCTGACTGTGGACTCTCCTCAAAGTTACATTGCATTCTCAGCCAACTTATGATTAAGCCTATTCTGCATTCTACTCAAAAATGTTTCTTTTCCTGTATAATGAAGTCGATGGGACAGTAAATATACAAACGGACAACTTTTTTTCACAATGTTTTCGGCAGAGCAGACCTCTCATTCTGTGGACCTTAATGACCAAACTAAGGTAATAGAAAATGAACCTAGCCCAAACCTACCCTCCCCTGCCCCTTCTTTGTATATACTGTTTGTTTAGACTTACTGTTTTCTTTTTTGTTTTTCTTTACATATCTACTGCATAGTACTGTGTTCTATTTGTCTGTCATTCAATGTTATATGAGATACTTCAATGGTTTCCAGTGGAAATAAGCTTAGTCTTTTCATGGATCTCCTTTTAGTAGACCTTGTACCAGTGAACTGTACCGTCATGAAACTGTACCTTTTCCTATGCAAACTTCTAATAAAGTCTTCAATCAATCAATCAATAGATAAAACAGAAATAAAATATACGGCATTCATATTTTGGGTGACTGGGTCCCCGGCTATCAGGCAAACTGCACTGTAGCAACTTTTCAGAGTAATGAATGATGCGCCAGCAGACAGCCTGCCTGGTGCATGCAGTGGCGTGCGCTCACTGCGGGTCACCGCGACCACTGACCATAGTACGCAACAGTGACAATCATGCTCTGCAAATCAACCATAGGAATACTTAATTTGCTTGTTAAAAGCAACATTTTATTAACGTGATAGTAATATGGGTGCAAATGTTAATCTTTAATAAAGTTAATACCTCAATAATTTAATAACCACATTTTATTTACAAACCGAATAGTGGGGGCAGCCCCATTTATTCTGATATCCAAATATTCGCACACATCCCTACCCCAAACATTTCAATATTATGACTTATTTCATGGCCAAGCAGCTATACAACCCAATGTTCTAAATGATTCAACAATGCATTAAGACAATCATTACTAAATTATTTTTTGTTTGGTTCATGCAACTCCAGTCACAGGCTCAGGAAGCTCATGTGCATCAAGGAAGAGAGACTGTTGTCAGGCTGGGCTGTAAAACAATGTGCACTTGGTTGTGTAATTATCTCCACAGCTCTTGAATGTCTCTCCAGATACATTATTCAAGACTCATGGACTGCTAACGACAGGAAGTTTACCTCTTTCCCTTTTGTGTCTCCGTTCTCGATCCATTCCACTGTGACGCTCTCGTTGTCCTCATTCAGTGAAGTCACCATCGCCTGGTGGATTCGCCCTGCGGGAGCAGTCACAAACACTGCTTACTCAGGTGTTCAGGCGGGCTAACAGCTTTAGCAGGCCAACTACCAGTAAGACTCCCTAATCGAGAGATAAGCGACCATCAGGTCGCTTAATGTTGTCTGCAAAAAGCAACCTCATGGTGGCGCTAGAAGAGGGGCATGTGAGAAATCAGGGCCGGAGGTTGTGGTTTGCCAGCCAAGGAGTGTGCGTGCAAAGTTTGGCATGGATAGGGGCAATGGTGCCGGAGATAAGAGTAGGACCAAAAGTGTGACGTGACCAAGTGACTGACTGACGGAGGGACAGACAGCCGGTGGAGCTTTTCATAGTAAATAGAGCTCATTTGGACTTTGGTTTAAAACACTTAAGCCCAAATTTAAAAAAGATCTACAAGCTACGAGGTTGCACTGCGATGCATTAGGAGCTTGATATACTTTTTCACCATGCCCAAATTAGTGACACCAGGTATATGAAAATTCACCCAAGTTCCAAAATGTAAGTTGCCATATAATTTTGTGTAAATTAACTATTTTGCCGCCATTTATGTTGTTTACAGTCTGCTCACGGCCATCAAAGTAGCTTACCTTTGCAAATGTATAGAAAAATAACCATCCATTATTTATTTCCTATTGCGGTCTTGTGTAAAAGACGGCTGCATTGCTCACGGAGCAGTGAAAAAATACACAACATTATGGGCGCAGCCATTACGGAGCGAGAGGCTCCTCCTCCCCCTCTGTCTGCATCAGTTTTCAGACATAGAAATAGAGAAAGTAGATCGAGGCTGAAAAAAACACCAAAGAAGTGATCCCACCGCCATTATTTTACGGGAGCTACTGTACACACCCGCGCCACCCCTCATCTGCTTACAGTGCTCAGACAGGTAAAAGAACGAACGCTCGTTATGGCGCGGCGGACACTTGAAACAAAGAACGAGCGCTCGTTTAGCAGTAAAATAGTTTAATTAACCGTAGTATAACCACCCTGTACAAGACTACAACTGAACGCCAGACTGTGGTGCATAAAAGATCAGTTTGTGTGATGATGCATGCACTCGAGTCACAAGACAAACAGTTCAACAGAACCAATGTTCCTGTTGTGCTTGAGCAACAACATAGACTGCATTTATATAGCACCTTTATCTAAAGTGTTTTACAATCTATCACACACACACACACACACACACACACACAGCAGAGGAAACCATGCAAGGCACCAACCTGCTCATCAGAAGCAGTTAGGGCCGGTGAGGGATCCACAATATTAACATTTTAGCTGATGCCTGATGCATGGTCATCCACTTAGATTCATTTTTTAATCAACATCAGTAACAACATTATGGCTATGAATCTTCACCACAGAAATGTAGGCAAAGCATAGGAAAATCAACACACAAAAGCAAATTCAAACTAAGTAAAAACGGAGAAAAGAAAGACCTTTCTCCAGAGCGCTGCCATTTGCAGTAGCCGGTGTCGGCACACAGCTGCACACACACACACATACAGTAGGTGCCGCTCGACACCGCAGTTATGGTTGCCGCTCTGAGGAATCAGTCTATAGGCCACCATAGCTAAAAGGTTAGAGAAGCCGCCATAACTGAAACATAAGGTCCCAGGTTCGATTCCCGGCAATAGTGTCTATGCGTCGAGGTGTCCATGAGCAAGACACTTAACCCCCATCTTCTGTAATATTTTGTAAAAATAAGCTTCAAAACAATTGTATTAATTGAAAAAGTAATCGATAGGATAATCGCTAAGAAAAGAAACATTCGATAGCTGCAGCTCTAATAGGGTCTGATCACCACCTGTTTCACAGCATCAGTGTGAATAGAGGCAGAAACAGCTGCAGCCTGGTGGTACCATTAATGACTCCCTGTCAGCCCTGTAATCGCACCAGCTGCTGAGGGGTGGGCATAGACTTCCTCAGCCTTGGAGGGCTGGGCATTGTGGGCATGATCATGTCAAATAGACGTCTAAACTATGGAACTGTATTTGAGTGCACTTGACTTAACCACTTCTTTCAACCTATTTTGGGCATGCCATTATAGGCAATGCGTAGGGCTGGGTGCAATAACCGCAAAACAGTAAATAGTGGTGTATTAAGATCCATACTGCCCCAGGCCTATGCGACGCGTTGTGAGCTTGTAGACAACACGCTATTTTACAATTTTTTGAAGTATAAAATACGGCCATTTAGGCCTGAACGCAAATCTGTGTCAGTTTAGATTTTAACCACTTTAACCATTATCTTATGCTTTAACTATTAAAAAGCTTGCGCATTGCTGCAAGCTTGTAGATGTGCTAATTTTTTAAAAATCGTGAACATTTGTGCAAGTCTTTGAATATCTTTTACCCGATTCTACCACTGATTTAGAAGACATTTAATTTAATGTCCTCTAAATCAGTGGTTCTCAAACTTTTTCATGACAAGGACCCCCAAAAATTACATGTATTTTGAAATCACGATTTTTCAAAAATAGCAGATCTACAAGCTCGCAGCAAGCTATATCTGCTATTTTTCAATAGTTAAAAGCATTAAATAATTCTAGTCCTAAATGGTTCATGTAGTTAAGAACGGAGAAAACAGTGACAACATGGAGATGTGTGAATAATATCATGTCACATTGTCATCCAGCTTACTGTATATCCAAGGCATGACTGCAGCTCTGTTATCAGTATCCATTATTCAAACAGCAGTGATGCTCTTTAGTGTTGTTGCCAGCTGGGGAATAGTTCTCTGTTCTAAATTCTACACCAGCCAGAAGCAGTACAGCAAAGTGGCTGAACATACTGTGTACGACAACCCAAACAGCAGGATAGGAATTTGATATGTGTGAGGACTGAGGAGAGGCAGGCGGGATGGTTACTTTCAATTCAGGAAGTGGACCCTTACGTTCGTGCACTGAAAGATCTTTTGTCTCAAGAAGGTCATTATATAACCGCCAGCCTGATTTAAGGTAAGTGATTTAAGGTCAGTTTCCTCCAATCATGATCAAGTGGGGGCGAGCCTTGGTGCGCGTGCACGTAAAAAAGGTCTTATTTGAGGTGTTGTTCTCCATTTTTGTCTAATAAAATAATCAATCAATCAAAAAAGTCCCCACTACATGCCTCTCTCAGTCAGTTCCGCATGGTTCTCCCAAGAGGTTTGAGCAATTGATCTGAACTTGCACATGGGCATTGACCATTAGCATATGTAAACAGTAAACACAAGAGATTCAGAGTTTTGGTTACAGACCACAAGCTATGGGCTCTCTAGCGGCTGGCTACACTTGGCTTACACACACACAGTCACACACACAGACAACAGCAGAAGTGCCAGACACAACAAACTTAAAAGGGAATTTCATTTAGGGTCTGTGACTCTGTGTCCACAGACAGTGTTTTATGAGCGAGAGGGTGCTTGATATCATCTCCGTAGCAATAGCATGCAGAATGACACGTGCAATGGGGTGGCAGTGGCTCAGGAGTAGAGAAATCATTAGAACACGGGGGGTTCCCAGTTCGATCCCGGGCTCCCCCAGAGTTAGTGTGGAAGTATCCTTGAGCAAGACTCTGAGTCTGAAGAAACCCTAGTTGCTCCCAGTGAGCAGGTTGGTGCCATCGGTGTATGAATGTGGGATTGAAATGGGTGAATGTAATGTAAAGCAATCGCTGTAAAGCACCTTGGATATAGGCACTATCAAATATACCATTTCTCTAATTCACGTTGTGTTATTAGCATAGCATAGCTCATACAGCGTAAACATTAACGCATGGTTGTGGGTGCCAATGATTCCCCGCCGGGTTCTAAATGACCCGCTTGTCACACACATGCCACACTACAAGTTCACTGAGGATTGAAATGGAAAATGTTGATCCTGTGAATATGTGTGCATGTGACGAAATAAAAATTAAGTAAAAAAAAATATATATATATCCACCATTCAAGCTAACTGAGGAAAAAAAAACATTTTTTGCAACTCTGCTAAAAAGAAATCTAAAGTCGTCGGCAGCGTCCGGCTGTCCAAGATATGCTCCTGTCCTGGTGAACTATTATGGCAAACTGAGAGAGATGTGTGCACTGTGCACTGTGTCTGTGCGAGAAGGACATTTTTGAAAAATGGCAGGCCACTGAGGCCAGATCACTGCAGGTCCTTATATAGCACAAAAGGTGCTGACATGACCTGGTGTGGCCTTGATCAAGACAATACATTGTCTGGAAGTGTATAATAAATGTTTCTGTGATCACACCAGTGAGCGCTCTCCCATAAGTGAGACATTGAATGAGTAATATGATGATAAATAACCACATTTATCCCGTTGATATCCAGATTGACAGCGACAGCGCCAAGAGGATACAGCTGCTTCTAAAGATTCCGTTGCTATATAAAATAATCAAATTATGTGCTTTGTAAGGGTGGTCAAATAGCTCAGCTTGATTAGTGACCAAAACAAATTTTTGGGGAGGGGGTTTTGAGAGCACACAAAGAAACAAGGCATGAAATTGCATTTCCTGATTTCCTGCCTTAATTGCGGTATCCACGCGCACAGTCGCACACACTTGCTTGTGTGTTATTTACCTCTGTAATGGGAACTAGGAGTGCACAAAGTACTGCTATAGTAGTAAATGATAAAATAAGTAATTAATGTTTGTATAAGTTGTACTATATACTATATATTGCAATAATAATGTGTGGTGGACAAAAACACCCAATGCTATGGTCATAATGGCTCACTGTTTGGGAACGACTGACATGGACAACCAAAACACACTTACATCTAACCTCTGACAATACTGAGCACAGTGTACTGTGTGTATACCCTAGGAACAGGATGGGACGGCAGTGGCGGGGTGGGTTTTCATGCACCACATACTGTACAACATTAGGCATGCAGGGCATCAGGTCTAACCTGTTGTGGTGTGGTCAGAGGCCTACTAGTAGAGACACGGCATTAAAATGTATAGACAAAGCACAAGCAGCAGTCTCACTGACATACAGTAACTGCTCGCTCTCCACATATCCCGTTTCCCTGTCCGTCGGAAGTGATAATCCCGAGTCACACAGAGTAAACTTCCTCCCCAGTCGGTGGCTTGTCTACTGATCTGGGCCTTGCCTAGCAGTCGGTGGAATGGATAGGGCTGTCACGATTATGACATTTTACATGACGATTATTTGTCACTCAAACAATTGCATTACATTTCTGCTTTTAAATTGCACATGGTAGATATGACACATAATTACTGACAACTTTATACTTAAAAAAGAACATTGATAGTGGAAATAGCCGATCTACAAGCTCACAACGCGTCGATCTGCTATTTCCACTATTTTTGACCTTTTATTTAAATATATGAACATTTTTCAACATGGAAACGATTATGACGATTATGAAAAATAATCACGATTATGTCCAAAAATCACGATTAGACGATTATGTAATAATTGTGACAGCCTTAGGAGTGGATCAACTTAATATTGTTGTTTACCCCGGCCCCGTTTTAACCTGAAACTTGGTTGAGTGAGTGACATCTCCCATCTGTCTGATGTGGCACAAAAGGTGGGGGTGGGGGGGTTGCTGTCTTTAGCCTGGGTAGCAATAACAAAGCCCTTATAGCGTCAGTTCCACTGTACTAATGACAAAGGCACCAGTCCCAGAAAGTATGTCACTATCTATGACATAGATACAGAAATATTTTCACAATCTACTCTACAGCCTGTATACGGATGGCTGGCTCCAAATCTGTCAATCGCCGTTTGATTTTATTTGATGAAGAATATATATTAAAAACACCATATAAAAGAGAAATCTCAAAAGAGAAAAACAAATTGACAACAAATAACAATAGCAGACAAGTCTGACTTATATCCACGGGGGTGAGTGGGGTCCTCCGTTCTGCTCAGAGAGACACAAACATACAGTACATGTTGTACAGTAATGCATCAAATAATAGACCATCAAGATTAAACAACCTTTTATAACCCAGTCTAAGGGTGTATGAAACCTGGCATCAACTATGGTGGCAGTGAGATCTACAGGCAGACCAATTACAACATGCTCTCTTCCTTATCCCAGATGCCTCCAAAACTCATATCCAAGATGACATCATTATGTATCTAGTTGTTAATACAGACAGCAGCAGAAAAGTAATATGGAGCGTAGATATCACTATAACTGCAGGGAAAGCATCTTTACACATGTGAGGCCAACACTGCCAACATATGTGTATATAAGTGTGTGTGTGTGTGTGTGCGTGCGTGCGTGCGTGCGTGCGTGCGTGCGTGCGTGCGTGCGTGCGTGCGTGCGTGCGTGCGTGCGTGCGTGCGTGCGTGCGTGCGTGCGTGCGTGCGTGCGTGCGTGTGTGTGAGAGTGAGTGAGTGAGTGAGTGAGTGAGTGAGTGAGAGTGAGAGAGAGAGAGAGAGAGAGAGAGAGAGAGAGAATGTCCAGGCAGAATCAGAAGGGCTACAACAGATGGGATGGTGCTTAATAACCAAATCTGTCTTCCCTTTGCCCCTGCCCCTGGTGAAAGGGCAATCCCCCCTCACCACAAAACTCACTCAACAGGACTATTCATAAATCCACAGCAGTGACTTATGACACATTACTTACAGTAGAATAAAGTACACACACACACAACCCATGCTGTTAAACAACCATCACTCTTATCATATAAACACATGCAAACAAAGTTGATTCTCCGGCTGCCAATATGTAACATGGTGTTTGTTTTCATAATAATGTTATTGTATTCATGTATGTGCTACAAGAGTGACTTTGAAACCTGTTTCACCATGCAATGTAAGTCAATGAAATTGAGGAGACAATTTTGAGGTATCAATTTATAATCAACATAAGCAACACTGAACATGTCTTGCCAATGTTTGGAGTTACAGTTTGCATTGGTGTGGCCAGTTTGTATTGGTGCGGCCAGCAATGCAACTAGTCGCAACTCCTTGCAATAAAACAGTTTTAAGCACAGTCCACAACAAAGGAACTCCTTGCCACTGTCATTGGGGATAATGGTTGCAAGTTGTTGCATGTTGCCAGGAGTTGCATTGGTGTGGAGGACTGGCCTTAAGATATACCAGTCCACGTAGGAACAGTGAACAAAGGAGGACTGCTTTCAAATGGAACAAACTTCAGGACTCAGAAACTGGTTCGTGACATGAAGGGTGCTTCTTGAGAACACACTTCTTAAGCCCATTTTCCACAGGCCCAACTCCACACCACTCCACACCACACCGCCCACTTGTGCCAGGTTTTCCACTACAAGGACCTGGGTAGAGTGGTGTGAAAGTGGTACTAAACAGGGTACTAAAAAGTATCCACTCTAGAGTAGGTCTGAGCTAGGCCAAACAGGGCCAAACACTTCATAATGACTGATCACTCACTGACTTTTCATTTAGATCACCAGGATATAGTTGTAATACATGATAATAGATTCTATTGTGTTATAACCACTATATAATCTATTATAGCGTATTTCAATTATCATAGTAATACATTAATACTTTATAGTGTATTATAATCACAGTTATAATCCATTACAGTGCATTATAATTAGGATAGTTGTAATACAAATTTATATTGTATTATAATCACAGTTAAAAGGGTCAATTTGTTTTT
This sequence comes from Nannobrachium achirus, assembly GCF_963921795.1. NCBI lineage: Eukaryota > Metazoa > Chordata > Actinopteri > Myctophiformes > Myctophidae > Nannobrachium > Nannobrachium achirus. The sequence goes on from NC_137832.1 coordinate 58,621,282, forward strand.
TACCGATAGGGGTACTTTTTTGTAATGGAAAATGTAGATATTTTTATGTGGTGCGGTGTGGTGTGGTGTGGTGTGGTGTGGTGCTAAAACTGCAGTCGAAAAGGGGCTTTAGTGACTGCACCCGTTTCATCCAAATCTATATTTACATCTGTGAGGGCAATAAGTGTAATAGTGTAATAAGTGTCATAATGTAATAGGGCAATAAGTGTAATAGTGTAATAAGTGTCATAGTGTAATAGGGCAATAAGTGTAATAGTGTAATAAGTGTCATAGTGTAATAGGGCAATAAGTGTAATAGTGTAATAAGTGTCATAGTGTAATAGGGCAATAAGTGTTATAATGTAATAAGTATGTAATAGGGCAATAAGTGTAATAGTGTAATAAGTGTCATAGTGTAATAGGGCAATACGTGTTATAATGTAATAAGTGTCATAGTGTAATAGGGCAATAAGTGTAATAGTGTAATAAGTGTCATAGTGTAATAGGGCAATAAGTGTAATAGTGTAATAAGTGTCATAGTGTAATAGTGTAATAGGGCAATAAGTGTTATAATGTAATAAGTATGTAATAGGGCAATAAGTGTAATAGTGTAATAAGTGTCATAGTGTAATAGGGCAATAAGTGTTATAATGTAATAAGTGTCATAGTGTAATAGGGCAATAAGTGTAATAGAGTAATATGCCAATAAATGTAATAGTGTAATAAGTGTAATAGGGCAAAAAGTGTAATAGTGTAATAAGTGTCATAGTGTAATAAGTGTAATAAGTGTAATAGTGTAATAAGTGTAATAAGGCAATAAGTGTAATAAGGCGTCTTACTGGTTGTTTTTCATTGTATGTATTGTGTTTTATAACATATGCTGTGATCAGGGCATCCTTGAAAAAGATGGGCTTCCCTGAATAATTTGTGGCCAGGTAACCACACAAACCAAAACGTATGTACCAGGAGGGTTATAGATCTACTGCATATCTGCTGTGTGGACGGCCGGCAGGGATGACGTGAACTGTGTGTGCGCTCATCTTTGGCTGCATGGCATTGGCATGGCCCAGGCCTGGAGCACAGCACTCCTCCAGAGAGAGTACAGGCAGAATAAAGCAGACATTCAAGTGAACAAGACATATGAACAGCCTCTCCCTTTCACCACTATTGCTCAGTTATGTAACTGTTTATGCACCAAACAACCAAAACAGGAGGCCTCCATGCATGTGTTCTGAACTCAGCATTTTCTTGGTGACACAGTCCAATTCATTTATAGCAACAACACAGCCAACTTTTGGTTCTATTTGCTTTTTGTGCTTCCTTTGCCTGGTGAATCCTCCAAGTCAAGATAGCCATGGTCCCAGAGTGGAATGGCCTGACTAGTACACGCCCTCTGTATTCATGCATCATCTGCCAAATCAGTTATAACAGCTGGGAAAATGTGTGTATGTGGTGGAATGATTCATTCATCTAGACTTATAAACCGGTGGCTGAAAAGATTCTTGCCCAATAATTACATCCAGAGTGGAAAATGGAACACTCGCTACCAGACACATGTAGTGCATTTTATGTGACTGCTAGTTTGTGTACAACCATTGTGGCAGGCAGGTAACCATTGTGGTCATATTGTAAAATAAACAAATAAATAAAACTAAACATTTTTGGCTATTGCAGCAAGTGACTTGTGGAATACATCGGTCACTGTGTGGCCGGGTTGAACTGATGTATTCTGGTCGTTCTGTTCTCATTCAATGGGGCTGCCACCACCCAACGGTTAAACAAACTGCACAAACTGATGATAAATGGCTCAAAACCGGGCTGGACAAAATAGCTAAACCGCGAAAGGGACATCCCTAAGGTTCATAATGAAACCGTTTTCTGTTGTGGAGCCGGCATTCATTGCTCGCTAATCTCCTGCTAGCAAGCTGGCTGTGTTATAGCTTGGTTAGCCATCATCCAGCGTCAGTTAACATGGGCTTTTCTTTTCAGCTAAACGGTTTTAGCCGGGGAGGGGAGGGGGGCATCACATCACAGCTAATAATGCTATATGTAGCCGCTAATGCTAGGCTAATGCCCCTACTCTGCAGTCAACGACAACGGTTGCTGTGTTCAAATCAACGGTCAACAAAAAGATCCTCCAACCAACTTAACACACACTGGGAGGGAGAATTAAACCACAATAAACTTACCATCACTGCGCTTTATTTCCACATAAGTACCCACGACAATCTTCCCAAACCGGCACGCCATTCTACATTACTTCAATAAATATTGAGTTTAGGACTGAAGAGGGTTTTTTGTGGGCGAATGTACTTGTTGTGCGGCAGTCTTTCTGTAGTCGCAGAGGAAGATGCAGAGCAGACTAGAGGTGGCCGGGTGGGACGTTCGCGAACGAATCGAGTCTTTTGAACGGCTCTTTGAAATGAACGATGGGATCCGGGAGCCGTTCCTTTTTTTATAAGGGAAAGTAAATTTAAGTAAATTATCAGTGCTGCAATGTATACTATGAATACTCTGCCACAAGTAGAAGTTTGGAATTAAAATGTACTTGAGTAAAAGTACAAAAGTATTGGTATCAAAATGTGAAGTAGCCTACCAATAGTAGAAACTAAAGTACTCATTTTATGCAGAATGTCCCATTTCACAACTTTTCCAATAAATAAAATGTAGAACAAATCTTTTGAAAATAGCAGAGCTACTGAGCTTACGAAGTGTGATGCATGATTAATTATAATCAAAATCTGCAAAGTAACTAGTATCTAAGCCTTGGCTTTCTAGGATCTTCTTTTAGTTGACCTTGTACCAGTGATTTGTACTGTCATGAAACTGTACTTTTTTCTATTGCAAACTTCTAATAAATTCTTCAATCAATCAATCAATAGGGTTAAAAAAATGAGTTTTTTGAACGGCTCTTTGAAAGGAACGGACACCAGAGATCCTGCTCACTACAAATAGCCATAAATCCCATCTCTCAGAGGTGTCCTGTAAAATATTCGTCAAGTTGATTGGAGTAATGAGATAACTTCCGGTCCGTTGTACTTTCAAAATAAGATCGACTGGCTAATACAACTTTCTTGTCCCAGTAAATACTTATAAATAATACTGTATGTACTGTATGTGCTATAGTAAGCATACAGTAGGCTTCATTATCATTAGATTACACTACTTGCTTTTCACCACCGCCATCCAAAGACTATTATTATTTCAGCAAAACCGGAAATTAATTCAAGAGCCTGTGCAGCTCCAACGTCGCCTTTTTTAGGGCCAGTGGCCACCAACCAACGATTGATGAGAACCAAATTGTACATGACAACTTGTGGATCTATTTTACTTCAAAAATTTAGAAAGTACTTGCAAATAATGTATTTAAATTTGGTATTGGCCACAGACACACACACACACATCTTCACTGCATTTGTTAAATTGAAAAAAATGTAATTGCCCAAGAGCTTCATGATACAGATAAAATAGGTTTTGGAGGCAGACTGTGGGGCCTACCTAGGCTAGGCATATGGCCCAAGTGCCAGTGGTGCCACCAAAACTGTGGGAGCAAAAAAAGTTTATCTACGAGGGGAAAGATGGATGGATGGAATAAAGTCGGACAAGTATGATAATCTGGTTGCCCTGCAGAGAATCAGTAGAATATAACATTCCAGATTGAACAGACCAGATTAGTTAACCACGACAGTGGCGATTCGCCACTGTCGAACACGAACACGAACAGAACTCAAGTATCCCAACTAACTTGATAGAAATCCGGGCTTCCTATTTAGGCCTACCACCAGGAGATCTATAGGCTCAAGCATCAACTTGTATGCTCGCTATAGCAAATATAGTCCTTTAAGAAACTCCTTTACAGTTATGCATAATAATTATAAACATTTATAAGCGTTATAATGCCTTAAAAAGTGCAATATAAATGTGGTTATAACACATGATAGACCCAACTTTAATACAAAGTCTTACCAATTTCTTACGTATAAGAACACATTGTCCACAACTTCACTTAAGCAGCTTTAATGCTCCAAAACCACAAACATTTTCTGACTCTAAGCTGAGCTTAGTGCCCACAAACAATAAATGAGATGAAATGCATATACTAATAATAAAAACAGTGAAATTGTATTTAGCATAGGCTATACATATACACATTGTATTTATGAAATTGTATGTTAATTAAAATTAAAACAGCCTATTCAGAGGTGGGGCGATTATCCGATAAGAGAATGTCACGAACTTTGGGGTCATCCATCCAATTCACGCCACAACCAAGAAGGAGTCCCTGCAGAGAAAACAACACACACACACACACACACACACACACACACACACACACACACACACACACACACACACACACACAAACAACTTTCAAAGTTGCAATCCTATTTTCGGCATGTCATTTTAAGATTTTCAAACATTTCAAAGGATTAGCAAAAATAGTGAAACTAGATCTACAGATCTGCCTCGTGAGCCTATAGATCTGCCATTTTTGCACAACCATCACACAACAAAGTGTAAAATAGGTATGTGCTGTACAGTAACTAAGTGATTAATAGAACAGCATCATGACATGCAGTTGTTCTCAAAAAAACTACTCGGTGTGAATTAAATCGTCTATTTACCCGTAGGACATTCTGTGTTATAGCAACCATCTTATTATGCTTCTCCACAGTAATTTGGGCTTTCTTCAGGGTTTTCTTCTCCTCCTCTTGTGGGACTGGTTTTGCCGCTTGCAGGAGATCGTCTGCTTCTTTCAACTTCTCATGTGTGAGCCGCTTCAGCTCTGTTGGAGATAATTACACCTTGAGGAATTATTAACACCATTTTTGTAGCATCTCAATTTTTTATTGTGGTCCGAGAAAGCAACACAAATTGCATGCTTTGTTAACGAGGGAAGAAAGATATGAAGGTACAAGAACATTTAAGCTTAAGTTAAAAATGTATATAAAAACAAAAAAAAAAGTGTAGAGATTAAATGCCCACGCCCCACAGTTTGACCAAGTGTCTACTCTATATGAACATAATTGGCCGTGCGGAGGACGATCTTTGTCACTGCATGTACACCGACCTATGCTATGGGCTTGGGCAGCGCCTGTGCCTGTTGGCGGGGGGTGTTGAATGGGAGGAGTAGACAGAGGCACTACTACACCCTCCCACTGGGGGCTCCTCAATGGCAGGTGAGCCAGAGTAAGGTACAACAGCAGTTACACAACAGAGAAATTGTAAAAAATAGTGTGGGGAGAAATTAAGTGGCATAATGAATACATTTGAAATAATGAAAAAAATAAAAAATAATAATAATCAGTCATTATGCCAATTAACTCAGCGAGTGCCCACGCGTCAAACTCTTTGATGTCGCTGGAGGCCTACAACGCGTTCGCCGCGTTAACTGTATTTACACCCTATAATTGGGTACTAAAATAAATAAATTGAAGTAATCAAATTGACCCCTTAAAGTTCAATTTATACACTCCTCAGAGGTAAATTAACAAAGAACTTCACCATGTAGTGATTTAAAAACATGCATTTCAATGGTGATGACATACCCAGTCTCTGCTTCCGAAGTTCTATGATTCTTTCATTAAGATCTTGTGATTCCTGTCGATAAAGATTAAATCACCTTTTAAAACAAACACTTACACACACTCCAATAAATGCAACACTGGTGCAGCGAAACAGCCCTCAGAGAAGACTGCTTACCTTCTGAATACGTTGTATATCTTCAACACGAGCCAGGTAACGTTGACTGTTGGGGAGAAAAGGTTTTGAGAATTACTATAATATTTACATTGTAGTGGCTAGGGATGGGACGATATGAACATTTCATATCACGATTATTGTGACCAAAGAAATTGCGATTTGTGATATTATCGCGATAATCAAAATATCCCCAACATCATTATCCTGGGGTGGAAACATTTGCCAAAAAATAGCAGCTCTATAAGCTCACAGGCTTGTGAGCTTGTAGATCGGTTATTTCTTTGGCAAAGAGATTTGGTAGAGATTATTATCTTTTTAGTATGTTATTTCCAGGTCCGTTTTACCAATTATAGAGGGTTTAAATGGTACCAGGTATGCAGCTCGGCAAATAAAAGGTGAATTGATCCCAGTGCATGACGGAGGACGATTACACAATAAGTTCAATTTCCACGATACGATTATCGTGAGTGTTTTTTAATCATGATAAAAGATAATGTCGATTATCGTCCATGTTCTTGACTGTTTTTGTGGCTGTCCTTCAGTCTAATCTCAAACATAATTTTCTATGAATGCAAGATAGAACAATTGCTTCTATTTCTAGGGAGAAAATGGCAGTAGTTTCTATTAGCTTGGAATCCTCATCGACATTATTGGTAGGCATATTTCTGAACTGTCCATAGCCCATGAATGAGACAGTGAGTGAGTAGATAGACATTTTGGCATATTATAATCAGCCTGAGAGGACCAATTATATGACGTTATGGTTGCTCTTTAAAATATTATTTTTTAATATATGGTATATCTTATCTCAAGACTACTCACCGACCCTCGGGATCATCCTCCTTTAACAGATGTTCTGCCAAGATGTTCGAAATCTGTGATCTGAAACATACAAATCATGTCAAACATCACCCTTACTGGAACTAGCACACAGAGCATTACACTCAAATAGAGAGGAAAGCTTATTTTTACAAATCTACAAGATTGAGACCTACCTGTGATGTGTAGTGGTCGTGAAAAAATGCACCGTCTTTACTTCTTCCAGCTGATTGACAAGGACAGGCCTGAGAAATACAAAAGGTATGTGTAAATAATGTATGCCATAAATTCGAGTAATAAAATCATTTTAGACAGAGACATCTGACACTCACAAGTCTCTCTCTGCGTCCAGCACACTGCATGCTCTTCTGTTGTTTTCTGTTGAGATTTTTTAACATGGTTAAGAGTCATTTGTTGACTTACGAATTCTTATTTGTTATACATAAATTGTTGTAAATCCATTTATTCTTATGATTAAAATGAATCAAAAGTGTGCGCTGCTAGATATTTGGCTTTTGAATCCTTCATTGTGCGGACTAAAATCATTGATTATGCAGACCAAAAAATAAAAAGTTTTGCGATGAAATATGAGGGTTTTTATGTGATTTTATGCTGTGAAATTGCATAAACTTGCAAAATATGCGAAAGAGTTGTCAATTACGCGAAATATGCAAATATGCGCGCGCACACACACACACACACACACACATTCAGGGAATAATAATATTCTTTCTTATATCTTAAATGACACTTCTTCTTCCCGTACCTGCATGCACCTTCACTAACATCTCAAAACACTGGTTTGACATCTGCTTCTCTATCCTGGAAGAAAAAAACATAACATAAGCTTCAATGAAAAACACATTAATGCAACTTCCTTGCAAATGCAATAGGCTAGATGAGCGATGAGCAATAAATGCAGGTCTGTTAAAGGGAACCTCATTAATAAGTCTGTTGCCGAGTGGTTCTGTTCTTTGGGACCCTGATCGGGCAGAGATCCATTGGAGGATGCAGTCGCCAGAGGGCCGGGGAGTTCTACGTCATCTGATGGGTCCATGATGTCAAATAGCCGCGGTTAATCTGTGAAGTGAACATGGACATCAAATAGTAAATACTAGCCCTGCTGCAATCACCATACAAAACATAGCAAATTGTTTCGCTCTCACAGATTTCCAGGCAGCATAAACACATTAGACCAGTGGTTCTCATAGTGGGCCCAGGGACTCAGAGGGGTCTTTGGAGGGGGTTCTAATCTAGGGCAGTGGTTCCCAAACCTTAAAGAGAAATTAGACGTTTGCTCGGGACCCAAACTAATGAAAACAGCAGATCTACAAGCTCACAACGAGTCACTTCGCGCCCCGTTGTGAGCTTTTAGATCGGCTGTTTTCACTACTTCTTAGACATTTGTCTTCTAATTTATGGAATTTATTTTAAAAATATTGTATTTATTACTGAAATTAATTGGAAAAATCATTGCATTTTTTTATTCATGAAATTCATTGTTTTGGAAGAAAATTTTAAGGACCCATAAAAATGTGTCCACGACTCACAAATGGGTCCAGACCCAGTGCTTCTAGGGGGTCCCCAGCTAAATTAATTAAGAGTTACTGTTAGAAACCAAAATTGGAACTTTACAGAGCGATCATTAGGTCTGTGTACAAATGGACCTGTGATTTACACCCTACCTTCACCGAAAATGTTAATATAAAGTCCATATATGTATATGGATATATATTAATAAAGGAATAAATAAAATGTCCATATACAGTATGGGCATTCCCTGCTTGTGCCCATATATGGTGATCCCCAGGCATCAAACCAGGCCCTGCTTGGCCTTAGCCTACTAATTAACATAGGTATATGCCCAATATGGAGATCCCTGTCCCAATGTCATCAATATTAAGGACATATCTGGGAATGCCCATATTTGGTAGTGCCCAATTCTGCCCATATATGTTTTGAGTTTTGACTCCTGTTTCAGGGCTAGTTTGGACATAACATTGTTGACTATCATGTCTCCATATATGGGTAACTTGCATTCATAGAAAACTGGGCCGATATATATCACTGGCCAGATGGCCAAGAATTGGCGCGACGTCGCATGTCGCCCTGAGGCGTCTTACTACTAGTAACCTCGCGTCACGAGGCTTTATCTTACTAGTATTATATAATACAGTAGCTCCTTTCGGAACCCCTCACTCCACTGCTCCGAGATGGGGTTCCTACTAGCATGCCGGAATCCTGCGGCTGGATCGCCGATCCGCCGTTAGCGAACACTTCTTACCTTTGGTGAACACTCTATCCAAAAAGTGATGGGTCTCTGTTAATCTATAGTCGTTTTACTTCTTTAAGGTGGAAGAAACTCGAAGCAAGGGGGTGAAATAAAGTTTTTATATCGCTCAGAAGGTCAGCCGGCTCTGTGTTTTCCCCGTTGTACGTAACTTGTGTATATACCACGTGACCAGGGGAGGCAGTAATGTTTCCCTATGCGGCCACAACTTCCGTAATGTCTAAAAACACAGAGCCGGCTGACCTTCTGAGCGATATAAAAACTTTATTTCACCCCCTTGCTTCGAGTTTCTTCCACCTTAAAGAAGTAAAACGATTATAGATTAACAGAGACCCGTCACTTTTTGGATAGAGTGTTCACCAAAGGTAAGAAGTGTTCCCTAACGGCGGATCGGCAATCCAGCCGCAGGATTCCGGCATGCTACCAGTAGGAACCCCATCTCGGAGCTGCGTAGCAGTGGAGTGAGGGGTTCCGAAAGGAGCTAATAATACAGTAGATGTCTTGACAACAAAGGATGGGTAGAAATGAGAGAATATAGCCTATGTTGGGTTAATTCATCAACACTTTAGACAACAATTCATTCACATGCGACGAGGACTGACGGGCCGTTATTCCGACACTAAAACTATAACCCTAACTCTACCCCCAACCCTAAACCTAACCTCAGTAACTAACCTGCCGACGCTAAGTAACTAACCTGCCTTACGCTAAGTAACTAACCTGCCTTACGCTAAGTAACTAACCTGCCGACGCTAAGTAACTAACCTGCCGACCATGTCGGAACAGCGGATAGTCGGGATAGTGAGCGGACCCCCATTCTGAATAATGTACCGCTTCAATGATAAATACCCTAGTTCTCTGATCTCTGGACTAACGTCAACTCTATTTTTGCATCCGTTTAATCTGAGCCGCATGCATGTTTTGTATTAAATGTACTTTAATAACGTGTATTTACGTATGTAAACAATGATAATGTGTTTACCTTGAATTTGAAATGAAACAAGTGTTGTTGTCCACAGGAAGGAAGCCCACTAGTATTTTTGAAAACATTGGGGCGATAACTCCTATTGGCCAATACAGAGGAAGTGCTTCGCACTGCCATGATTTTCATTGGTTGAATTTGACGTCAATCAATGAACCCCGCCAGGAAGTGAAGAGTTCGTGTTCTCTGCTAGTAAGACAATAGTGCCGTCTAGTGGCCGGATGAGTGACACTGTAGACCTGAAAGCAAATCTGTCACTTTAGATTTGAACAACTTTAACCATTATTTTATGCTTTAACTAATAAAAAATAGCAGAGATATAGGCCTACTAGCTCACAGCACTCTATTTTTGAAAAATCGTGGACATTTGTGCAAGTCTTTGAATATTTTTGACCCGATTCTATAAATGTCTTCTAAATCCTTCTAAATCAGTGGTTCTCAAACTTCTTCATGTCAAGGACCCCCAACATTACATGCATTTGGCCAGGGACCCCCATCACAAAATATGTTTTTCCAGGGACCACCCAGAAGCAAATATTTGAGTTACAAATGTTTTTTTTAAAAGAAATATAGCCGCCCTATGCAATATTTTTCTCCATAGTTAAAGCATTGTCTATGGCTATTTTGGCTAATCTTCTGGTTGTTCTCAAGACAGAAAATAAGAGGTAGGTTAGCTATGCCTATTCATCTAGCTGTATGCATACTACTTACAGTGCTAAATGCCAGCAGACTTTAAAGAAAAAAAAGAATCTGTGCAACCAACAGTTAATTGTCTTGTATGATTTTCACCTTGGCCCAAGGAATCCCATTGGCTTGTAGATCTGCTACTTTTTACTTTTGTTAGCTCAAAGGTTAGATATGTCGCCCTACTACAAGTCCACCACCAGGCTACACTGACCCCATGCCAATGATGAAAGAAGACATTGCACATCAATTTACAACAATCTCAATATGAGCTCCCTTTATTACATTGTTTTTCTTTTTACATTGCAGTATTGATGGGGTCAATACAGTATGTGAGACAGGTCCTGGTCCAATCAGGCAGGAGTCCACAGAATTTCCAACAGTTTGGAAGAAGTCCAGTGACAAGATCAAAGGGCTCACCAACCAAAAAAGCACTGTCGTCCTGTTCTTTCTACTCAGAAAGCCAGCTGACCATATGAGGATAAGCTATAAAATCATAATTGTTTAATATACTGTATACACAATCTACAGTATTATAATTGAACATCCTCCAGACTGAAGCGTCTAGGAGAAGTGGATCCCAGCAGCGTTGAATGCATGGAGAAGTCTGGAAATGGAGAAACAATGACATGAGTGCGGGATAATATGAAATCAAAAATATGTTGTGATCATGTTATAACGTTATTTACAGACTTCTGATCAGGTTAAATGAGATAAAGTTACTGTTTAGTTAGACTTTATAGAAAGTAGCTGCAGTAATGAACAGGTTAATGTGGCCAAAGGAGGGGCTGAACATAAAAGAAATCCATATCACATGATATTGCCTCAAAATAAATCAACTGAGTTATTTGTCTTCCAGACACTTACACCATGAAGTCATCAATGTCCATTGAACGAGCTCTCTTCTCACTGAAGTCTAACTCCTGCAGAACACTCTCAATCTTCCGAGTAATGCTGAAATCTGGTGGGATTTCCTGGTAATTATAAAAACAATTATAGAATTTTAGAAATGTTACAAATTACCAGAAGTATAAATAAAATAGAGCAGAATTAATGTAAGAGATGTTAATAAAACTGTGTTTGGTGTCCCTTGTTTACTTACCACGCTGTGCAATGAACAGTAGATTCTATAGTTCTTCTCCAACAGCTGTTCGACTGCAGTAGATCTGCAAAAGTCAAACACAATCCTAAGTTTCTACCCTCCATGTGGCTGGTATTTGGGATGTGTGACAACTTCAGACAAATTCTTACTTGAACGCTGCGTTGAGCGTTTTGTTTTTTCTCACAAAGGCGATTCTCACAAGGCCGTCCCACTCCTGTTGGTGGGGAAGAGAGAGAGGGGGGGGGGGGGGGGGGGGAGAGAAAAAAATATTAATATCTCTATCTGTACTGAGCTGGCCTGTGATTCAGCTGTACAATAAGTGAACCTGTATGGTCCTCAGCAAGTTAACCACTTAAAGGAGTAGTTCAGCCCCACAATGCCCTTTTCTATTGATTACTCACTCCATGGAGACATTTCAATCATTATTTAGTTTTTGTCGCATGAGCCAAAAAGTTGAGGAGACTCTTTGTAGGTCCATTGATTCCGGATGGAGACCCAAATGGCACTTGGTCTCCATCCGCATCCGGAATCAATGGGGGGTACATTTTTTATTATCAAATTATTGGCTTAGGAATGCCACAAAAACTAAAAAAATATTATTGAAATGAAATCAAACACTCTTCAAATGACAAACAGTGTAAACAGCATAACAACCATTTCACAATGTATTGGTTACATTTTCTTTTTTACTTTTAATGATTAAATAATAGTGAAGAAAGGTGAGAGATCAACTGAAGTTGGGTTAGGCCCTCGCAACCTATAAAACCAAGTGTTACCTTGATGAGTGACTGAAAGCATTGATGCAGACTACATTCCCTTGCTTCACTTACAGTACATATCGAATGTGAACTAAAACCCTCTTGCTTTGGCAGCTATTTTATGAGGGAATTACATACACAGATTCCCTTGGAGATTGTGTCCAAAAGAAAGTCTAAATGGAATCGAATGCAGACACTGACATTTTTACTGATCATGATCATTTGCTAAATATCCAGAATGCAATCCATGCTACAACAAGCAAGCATTTTTCCATTTTCAGAAGATGAACTAATTATAAATGCCAACGTTTGAATTAAAGAGGTCTTCCAATATATAATTTGATGCAAATTATATAAAAGTACTGACTGTGTTTGTACACAGTACCACAACAGATGCTCTTTGAAACATCTTCCCTTCTAGAAAGAAATCAGTTTTTAGTTTTCATACAATTGTGTCACTAATAGCTACTAAGCCAGGAAATAAAGGTTCACCTGAAAGTTGATTGGAGGAGGAGGATTCTTTGGTTCTATTCTGACGACACTTGACTCCACTTTGGGAGGAGGTCGGAAATTATTCTTCCCCACCTGAACAGAAGAAAAACATCCATTTTAAGACACAAACCTCAACTCAACTCACAGTCAGGCCAAAGTGGCTAAAATAACCAGTATCTAACAGTTCTACTGACCTTCATGAGGTGGTCAACACGGGCCAGAAGCTGTGTGTTAATAGATAATCGACAGTACAGTTTGTCTCCCGGCTTGGCAACTAGTCGCATGGCAAACTCCCTCTGAAACATCAACACTGCACACCTGAAAAACAAATAGAAACTGCATTGTCTTGTTGTACCAAATGAGGCCTGCATGTCATGTCAATAGTTGTTCCTTTCATTTAATTTAAACCGAGGACGGTCTCTAAGGAAAACAGCAAAGTCCTGTTGCGTTCACTTTTTGGAGCTGTGTGAAGCACAGGCTCCCTATACGTGGCCGTGTGGGTCTGTCTGTCTGTCTGTCTGTGTGTGTGTATGTAGCCTGAACTTCCTAAACTTCGGCACGCTACTAGTCCCACAGTTTTGCCACCACACACTCGCGCCATATGTCAAATCGACAGGCTTACTCTGGAATCGTGGGCTAGTAACTTGCTAAGAGAAAGGTTCAATAGTTTAATTGATATTAATTTATTAGTGAATTAATTTTCCCCATTGACTTATAATGGGAATCGCAAAAACTCACATTCAATTATTTGTCTCTCGCAAACCATAGGGGCTAGAGTTTCAAGACTTGGAGAGGAGGTTCATAATGATTTCAAGGATTAAATAAAAAATAATTGTGTCATTTGGCCGCATGGTGGCGCCATAACACCCCACTTTACGTTTTGGCCTGTAACTCTTGAACCGTAGGTCGGAAAATTAAAAATATTTTTTCCCTGGATTCCTTGGGTCATGACGCATCTCCCCATATAGGCCACGCCCATTTGCGCCATGATAGATTTTCCGCCATCTTGAATTTTCTCCAAAACACACTTTTTGCTCCTTTTCCTACATATTTTCTTCAAATGTCACAAAAATCGGTACACATGATCCACACACACACACACACACACACACACACACACACACACACACACACACACACACACACACACACACACACACACACACACACACACACACACACACACACACACACACACACACACACACACACACACACACACACACACACACACACACACACACACACACACAGCTCCACTTCACACGGGTGTGATTTTTATTCTGCGTTTAGACCAAGGATGTGGAACTCATTTTGGGCTGAGCCAATGACATGACATCACACATTTAGCGGATTCCCCCATTTTCCCCTTTCACATGGAGATGAGAAGTGATTTCCACTTTGTTGTGTTTTCAACCCCCGATAACGCTGTTGCCGTCTAAACGGACAGCACATCCGACAATTTATTTGTTTATTCGTTTTGCCTAGAGACCTGTCATCTAAACGGCACCAAAGATCAGTACTTCATTCAATAGTCTTGTCCAGCCTCTGTAGATTTCTTACCGGAAAAACGGTCTGTGTAGAAGTAGCTTGAAAACAAACGGTGATGAAATCTGCACAAGAAATATTTTTATATTATACCATATATCAAGACATCATCTACAAAGAAACAGGAGCAGTGTTTCACTTGGTAAACTGTACCTGGTAAGGTAAATTGGCAACACAGATGTCAAAGAATGGCAGATCCGTTTTCAATACGTCGCCTACTAATATCTGCAGTTTAGCCTGCATGGGTCTGTTGGGAGACAAACAATCTCAGAAACACTGTGACATATACATATATAGTGATAACATAAATCATATGACCCTGAATAATAAAATAAAATACCCACGTGCACTGTACTCTCTTCTGAAGCTCAGCTACCAGTCTGGTGTCCAACTCACAAGCCACCACCTAAATATAACAAAACTAAATTAGCTAAAATAAATATTTACAGTGGGACTACATTGTGACAGATAAGAACTGTGGACGTTCGAAGATGTTGTCTTTTTGTTTTTAAGAAAAATGTTCACCTTCTTAACTTTCTCCAACAGCTTAACTGTCATGTTGCCAGTACCAGGTCCAACCTCCAGACACACATCTGTTGGCCGGAGAGCGGCCTGTGAACAACACCACAAATAATTAAGAGATCTAACAATACAATTGTTTCCCTGCTGATACCCTTAACTTGTGTTTCGGGCAATACCGAGTACCGATCCGTTAATAATGCGTAATAAATTAAAAAAACAAATCTAGACGATTAATTCTCAAAGTGGGGTCCAGGGACTCTAAAGGGTTCTTTGAGTGGGGTCCAACTGGACCCTTACAGGTCTGTAACTCTGTGTCCAATTGGAACCAAATGGGTCAATTTGGTTGCATTTGTACGCCCTTAGTTATGAGTTATGGGAGTCCTTGAAATTTAAAAACTTTTAGAGAACCACTGATCTAGGAATTCTAAAGTGTGCAGCTACAAGTTAGTAAAATAATAATGTAAATAGTACAAGCATTCAAATTAAAATCAAAATAATTGATTACTGTAAATGATATTTGTCACCTGGTACACTCGCTGATACCGATACCAGAGTTTTAGGCATTATCGGCAGCATTTCCTATACTAGTATCAGTAACTCCACCACAAATTATACTCAAATAAGCCTAACTCAAGATGTCTGAAATGCAAGAAGTCGATGTGGTTTTATGTAGGGATGGGACAATATAAAAATGTCATATCACGATAATTGTGACCCAAAGAATTCACATTATCTTGAGGCGGAACATTTGCCAAAAAATAGCAGCTCACAACGCTACGTCGCTACGCAATGCGACACGTTGTGAGCTTGTAGATCGGCAGTTTTTTGGCTAAGAAATTTGGTAGAGAGTGAAAAAAAAAGACTGTATCAAGTACATATATTATAAGTACGTTTTACCAATAGAAGGGTTTAAAATGGTACTGGATCTGAAGCTTAGCAAATAAAAGGTGAATTGATCCCAGTGCATGACAGAGGACGATTTCACGATGAATTAAATCTCCACAATATGATTATCGTGAGTCGCAACAAACGATAATATCGCTTATCGTCCCATCCCTAGTTTCATGCCTCACAAACACATCAAGAATGGAGAACACACCGACCTTCTCTATAATTGAGTTGACAACCAGTGGATTCTTGAGGATGTGCTGGCCAATGCCAGTGTTAAACATGATCCCTGCAACACAGACATGGACTATTAGACACAGGTGTAGTAATTTAAACAAAAATAATAACATAACATATGAGCAAAGTCTTAAATAATCCCCAAGAGAACATTAACAACATAAGAACCAGTCTATACAAAGTTGTCCCATGGAAATACTAGCAGATCAAACGTGGGGAAATTCTCATTCTAATACTCTCATCCGTTAAAACATGTAAATCACTGGATTCTTTCAAAACTAGCCTGAAAAAACATCTATCAGGAGACCACAAGGGGGGGTAAATGCATTTTCCCATAGAAAGGAGGGGTCCATTCACTGCTGCTTTTTGAGCGGTGGTCACAACGCTCCTATACGTGGCCGTGTGTGTGGGTCTGTCTGTCTGTCTGTCTGTATGTATGCGTATCTGTATGTAGCCTACAGTACCTTTTGTGACCACACATGTTAAGGGAGGGGCGCTGTTGTTCAGGCCAGGCCAGGCCAGGCCCCACACACACACACACACACACACACACACACACACACACACACACACACACACAATATATACAGTATATATTTGTTTTGCTGTTGCGCAGCCTCCACGACCACCGCTCAGTTCACACGGGTGTGATTTTTATCCTTTGTACCAGTGGTGGAAAAAAGTACTCACATGCTTAAAGGGATATGCCACTTTCAACAGGGAGCAGTGGAAGGGCCCCTCTCCACATACACACCCATTGTAACTTCAAACTTCATTTTAACCATGATAGATTCATTAAAAACACCCATAATTTTTTCTGGTGACTCATTTTACCCTCCTAATACGTGAGCAGGCCGTGTTTTTTCGATAACTTTTTTCATTTATTTTTAATAATTATTTGGGAAAATGGAAAAAATGAAATACAAAAAAAAAATTATAATAATAATAAATGAAAAAGGTTTTCGAAAAAACACGGCCTGCTCACATATTAGGAGGGTAGTATGAGTCACCAGAAAAAATAATGGGTGTTTTTAATGAATCTATCATGGTTGAAATGAAGTTTGAAGTTACAATGGGTGTGTGTGGGGAGAGGCCCTGGGCCTGGTAACATTTACATCAAATATCTAAATATTCAATCGAGCTAATTAAAAACTGTTCAGGGTATTCATAAAAGCCAGATTAGATGATAAAATTACCAAAAGTTTTTTGAAAGTGAAATATCCCTTTAAGTAAGTACTTAAACGGATATTCCACTTTCAAAATAACTTTTGGTCATTTTATCGTCTAATCAGGCTTTTGGGAACACCCAGGACAGTTTTTGAATTTCTTCATTCAGTATTTAGATATTTGATATTAATTTTCCCACTTCCAGGACCTTCCTTTACAAACCAAGTATAACTTCAAACTCCATTTTAACCATGATAGATTCAATGAAAACACCTGTCCTTTTTTCTGATGACTCCTGACACACTCCGAATACGTAAGCACTGCAGGCCGTGTTCTTTTGATAACTTTTTTCATTTATTTTATATAATCTTTTATTGTATTTAATAATTTTCATTTCCCCAAACAATTTATAGAAATCAATGAAAAATGTTATCGAAAAAACACTGCCTGCTCACGTATTCGGAGGGTCTCAGGAGTCACCAGAAAAAAAGGAAAGTTGTTTTCTTCTTTGATTCTATCATGGTTAAAATGGAGTTTGAAGTTATAATGGTTTTGTATAGGAAGGTCCTGGAAGTGGGAAAATGGGGGGAAATTATCAAATATCTAAATACTCAATGAAGAAATTAAAAAAACTGACCTGGGTGTTCTCAAAAGCCTGATTAGACGATAAAATGACCAAAAGTTATTTTGAAAGTGGAATATCCCTTTAGGTAAAAGTATCAATACTACAATATTAGAAATACTCTGTTACAAGTAGAAGTCAGGAATTTAAAATGTACTTTAGTGTTGTATTAAGTGTTGAACTTGAGTATTAAGTGTTGGCATCAAAATGTAGGCCTACTTAAAGTACCAAAAGTAAAAGTTCCAAATGTTTGAAAATAGTCGATCTACAGGCTCACAAAGTGTCATGATGGGACGCTTTAATGTATGCTTTATAATACAATCGTTTATATCTGCTAAGTATCTACCGTAGTAACTCAAGTTTCCAAATAAATGTAGCAGAGTAAAAGTACAATATTTCCCTATGAGATGTAGTGAAGCATAAGTAAAAGTATTGAAAATTGGGAATACTCTAGTAAAGTAAAAGTACCTCAGAACAGTACTTAAGTAAATGTAATTTGTTAAGTTTACACCACTGCTTTGTACATATTATTATTAGGGAGTCTTACTGGTGTATTGATTGATTGAAGACTTTATTTAGAAGTTTGCATAGGAAAAAGTACAGTTTCGTGACGGTACAGTTCACTGGTACAAGGTCTACTAAAAGGAGATTCTAGAAAAGACTAAGTTTATTTCCATAGGAAACCATTTAAGTATCTCATATAACATTGAATGACAGACAGATAGAACAAAGTATATGCAGTAGATATAGTCAGGAAAAAAGGGGAAAACAATTTAATAATAAAAACATACAGTAGGTAAATACAAAGAGGGAAAAAAGGCTGGGCTATGTTTGTTTTTACCAGTTGCGAAAGGCTGCTGCCTGTAAGTGGTTTTTCAGGGCAATTTTAAAGGATGCTAGTATTTATTGTAGTATTTGTTGATGAAACATGTGGTATTGTGTTATTTTTATGCTGATGGATTGAATACAGACATTATGAATATGAAACAAATGATATGGACCAGCTGTCTTTAGTGTGTGTAAAGCAGTGTACACAATGTCAGAGTTACATACTTGTATGGGTCAAATTCTAAAGGAACCCACTTTGAGAACCACTGTGTTAAAGCCTTGTTGTTGGTAGAGCAGCTGTAGCAGTGGAGTGAGGGGTTCCGAAAGGAGCTAGTAGGTTATCGGAGCTAGTAGTTTAGTATAAAACGTTACCTTGCTTCTTCGCTTCCTGGTGTTGTCTACTTTTCTTTTCTGCTTTGACTTTCGGCATCTTTTAAATCAATGTATAAAATGGTAAATGACTGAAGAAAGGCAGTGTTTGTTTCTGTAAAAGAAGCTACACGTGCAAATCTCACTCTTCACTTGTGGTGGTGACGTAAACAAGGAAGTTCAGACGTAAACAGGATGTCTTCTTGTCCTTGCTTCTATGGATTTGAAAGGCAACTTGCAAACTGGTGTTGCATTACTGCCACCTTCTGGAGGTATTTAACATTTACATTTACAATCCAGTGTCAGATATTTCCTAATTTTCTTTTCCTACCAAATATATAATATATATTTCAAAAGATAGAAAGCCTTTTAAAATATGTAATTTTATGTTTAGAAATACATTTTAAAAAAGCAAGAATTGTATACATTTTCAAACAAACAAGCAAACACAATTAAGGAATTACATAAATAAAATAAAAATATTAAATAAGAAGTTGTGGAAAATAGACGATTTACAAGCTCTCAACGCAACACAACAAGAAGTGACGTGTGAGCTTGTAGATCTGCTATTTTACCTAGTTTGGGTCACAGGCTAAGAGGTCTGGGAACCCCTGCTCTACAGAAAGGTTGTCCATCTAACGTGTGTGTGTGTGTGTGTGTGTGTGTGTGTGTGTGTGTGTGTGTGTGTGTGTGTGTGTGTGTGTGTGTGTGTGTGTGTGTGTGTGTGTGTGTGTGTGTTGGACTGTCTTTCTGTTTTACAAATTACAGGTTTGGATTTGGCCACAAAATGTTTCAGTTATGAGGTTTTATTTGGCTTTATTCCTGACCTTTTTTGATTCTGTGACGTTAAAAGGGCACCAATTAGATTAATATGTCATGAATAGAACCATTTTATATCCCCCAAATCAACATTCTCTGTTTTAAACTAAATATATTGTCAGAGTTCACGTGTTTTTGAGATCTGTTTCACAATGATGCGAGTGACTGGAGAGAAAAGAATCCTGATTCCACATTCTGTCATGCAGAGAACAGGAGCAGCTGACAAATAATATTTGTTGAACGTGTCATGACTTGGTAGCTCTACGATACAAGGATTGTACTAAAGTTCAATGTGTGTACATTTGCAGGCTATATACATTTGTGCCAGCAGGGAGCATTGTGTGTATGTGTGTGTAGGAGAGTGAAGAGTTCCATCTAATATCCATTTTATTTGCCTGGTTAATAAACCAGACTCTATCACACACTTTGTTTCACAGGGTGGTGTTGTGCGGTCTGGTTTATTAACCAGGCTACATTTTTATGGCATAAAGGTGCCAGGATCATCATGCATGGCTTGTAGAGACATGGAGAGACTATACAGTACTATACAGTAGATATAGCCTTGAAAGAAGTAATCGACGGCTCTGGAAACCAAAACGTTTTCACCAGGCCTGGAATTTTGTCATTTTAGGGGCAAGGCCACTTGGCCTTTGGTGTTGTCCATTTTTTGAGGGCACGAATCTGCAGTGAAATAGATAAATTATGGTATTTACAATCTGATCCATGCTCAACCCTGCACCAATCAAAGTCACTGGATTGGTTTGTAGATGCATGGGGACGCGGGGAGTTAAGATTTCAGAATCTCAACAAAAGACGCAGGTGTCTACATGACAAGAAAGGGAC
Organism: Nannobrachium achirus; assembly: GCF_963921795.1. Classification (NCBI taxonomy): domain Eukaryota; kingdom Metazoa; phylum Chordata; class Actinopteri; order Myctophiformes; family Myctophidae; genus Nannobrachium; species Nannobrachium achirus. The sequence goes on from NC_137832.1 coordinate 58,641,934, forward strand.
ACTGGTGTCTACTGTCAACATAATGACAAGAAAGAGACAGAGGAGAAAGTGCTACAGTCAGCTGGGGCATTAAGGCCACTGTGGCCTCATGGTATGGCATTGGTTTGAGGGGCTCAAGGCCAAACTGAGGGGCAACAGCGGCCATGGCCTTCATGGCCTCCATGAAATTCCTACCCTGGTTGTCACCATGAAACTTGACTTGTCGGACACAAAGTCAATAAGGGAGTTCGCAGAAACCATAAACAAGGGTAAGGAATTCACAAGAACAATCTGCTGATTGGCCTACACATAGCAATAAGCTACCATTGACTGTGGGTCAGTTATATCAGAGCTGCATTTCTCTTGTTAAACCACAGATACGGAACACAATACACATTATTACTAAAAGTCACATTCCAGTTCATGTTCCGTGCTTGAATGTTACTGTACTATACATTTGAACAAGTGTCTCCAATCTCTCCATTCATTCATGTCTAATGTGGTCTTTCTGGTCTGACTACATGACAAACATAACGGTCATATCTCAAAACCACCGTATACAACAAGTGGTTATGAGAAGGTGTTGTACTCACTTTTACTGTCTAGAGCAGGGGTGGGCAACTTTGATGATGGAGAGGGTCACTATATGTTCACACTCACTCCAGAGGGTAACATGTCCTTAGGTCGAACACCCTTTGGTCGACCACCTAAACCTAACCGTAACCCTAACCCTAACCTCAGTAAAACTATGCCTAAACCTAACCCTAACCCTAACCTCAGTTCGACCCAACGGGAGATCGACCTATGGGGCAGTCCCCCTCCAGAGGGCCACACAATGCATATTGCATATATAGTCAAAAATGGCAAAAGAATTGCCGATCTACAAGCCAAAACCGTCAGAGTGGGGGTGTCCACAGTTCAATATGAAAAGGCTGAGAACCACTGTATAGATGATACGGTCAAAAGTATGTAAACCTGTTTATTTGTACAATGTTACCATTCCATTGCTTCACATAAAAGTAATCACCTATTAGATCATGCCGTAAGTGCAATACATTTGATCTTTATAGAATGAGGAGTTGATGAGTGTTGTCAGCCACAATTATTATTTGATTTCCATATGTATTTATTTATTTTTTGTAGAAGAGACCAAACTCAACATCCTAATCAACAACGCCGGCGTAATGGCTTGTCCATATGGGAAGACAGCAGATGGCTTTGAAATGCAGATTGAGGTAAATCACATGGGTAAAACCATGTTGTGGAACAGCGACATAAAACAAACACTGTGCGTTTACAATTTGTAATGGTCCTACTCAAGGACTCAAACCTTATCTAGTCACAATCAAATAGAGTGACCAGCTATCAGTAACCAATTGTTTTACTGAGGTTAGTAATAAGTTCAGGGTTAGGCATAATTTTACTGGGGTTATTAGGTTTAGGCATAGTTTTACTGAGGTTATATTTAGGAATAAGGTTAGTTTTAGGCATAGTTTTACTGAGGTTATATTTAGGAATAAGGTTAGTTTTAGGCATAGTTTTACTGAGGTTAGGTTTAGGAATAAGGTTAGGTTTAGGCATAGTTTTACTGAGGTTAGGTTTGATATAGTTTTACTGAGGTTACCTTTAGGATTACCGTCTGGTGTTGACCGTTCCGAGGTCATCGGTTTGACCCGGGCACAGTGTGTTTTGGGCCGAGTGTTCTTGTATTCCAACTATCCTTTATCAATGTTATTTAGAATAATGTTTTATCAGGTCAGATATTTAATGTTTCTTTTTTAAATATGCATGGCTGTATAAAGAGACCAAAAGAATAATATAAGAAATGTAGAACTTTGAGTGATAAAATAAAAAATTCTGCCAAATTCCTTCGTCATGCTGTGATGATGGTGTTTAACTTCCCTGCGCCATGTTGATTTGGTTGCCGGCTGGGGAAGCAGTATCTGTAAACAAATTAGCCATCACATGGCCTTTATGTGACATCATACACCGATTAGGACCATGGTAAAACAAACACAATTTATAACCAAATTATAAGGAAGTATAATATAACCCTTGGCACATTTTCTTTTTTTATTATTATTATTATTATTATTTTATTATTATTATATTATTATAAAAAAGATGAGAGGAAGTAAAGTTAAAACAAATGTTATTCCATAAAAAAGCCAACATTTTCGACCGGTTAAAGGACAACTTTGTTTTTTTACAACAAGGGTTCATATTTTAGATTGTGATTAGAGAAAAGAAAAGTGTTAAAATGTTTTCATTTACTTCGTTCTATTGTTTTAGCACGTTTAGCGATCTTGATTTCAGTGGGTGGGGGCATGCGTACAAGTCGCAAAATATGTCTTTTTAGACACAATAAGCTGGGGATTTCTTTACCAGTAACACTACCAGCCCCCATAAGTCACATCTGCACATGAAGGATTGCAGTGCATCTTTGGAAAGGGCTTATTGTGTGTAAATAAAAATATAAAAATATTTAACTTTTACCATGCCCCAGCCACTGAAATCAAAATCATTCAAATCTCTAAAACGATAGAAAGGAATAAGTTAATTAATTTTAACACTCATCTTTTCTTTTCTCTAATTACACTAAAATATGAACCCTTTTTGTTACAAAAACAAAGTTGTCCTTTAAGTTCTTCTTCAGTTCTCACTCTGATGAAGACCTTAACCGTTTTTTATAGAATGAAATTTGTTTTAAATTTCTCTCCTCCACAGTTGTTTTTGTGTGCATCTCTTATTTTGTATGGTATATCTTCCTGCTGATCCTTGCAGCACCATACACACTTTTTAAAACTACTTTTTTTTTATCCCCTGTGAGCAGTGAGCACCCGGTTGGCCTCTGTCTATTTTCTCTGTCTATTATTAGACTTACAGTAACTCTTGCCGCTGGGCCATAATAAAATGATGTCTAGTCGTTAATGGTTAACAGGGATTGCACTTCTGGGGAAGTCTTTATGTGGATATGAGAGGTGAGAAGATTGTTATTACCTACGCTGTGACCAGAGACGGTGCTCATCGGGAGAGAAGGGATAACACGAGATTATATTGATGTCTTGCGGAAATAGTCGCCTAGAAAATGGGGGGATGTCACTGTCACACTGATTGCATTGAAAAACCCGTAACCAGGGCTTTCGAGATTTTCGGAAAATGCGTGGGGAGCAATCCTTGGTGGTTTTTAGTCGTTCCTTTGGTCTTATCCGCCGGGCTCGGTGGGGGTTTTTACTTTCTGGGAGAGATGGAGAGCCAGGCTAAAGGCATCGAAGACCAATTTACGCCCGTGAACGGACAGGCCAAAGACGAGAGGCTGATCGTCCAGGCCTACTTCCCGCACGATGAGCTCGAGTTCTCTCGTCAGAGGCTGTATACCGAGGGAACCTTCGGATCCCTCATTTTTACATCGACTGCGAATATCCTTGCGGTCGAACCTTTTAGCGAACTATTAAAGATTAATGATCAGATTTTGGAGATGGAAGTAGATAAGCAGACGTTTAGCAGCCTCTGTGCTTTGGCTGGAGGAGAGTGCGTGTTGAATTCCATCTTCAGTGCTGTGAACAGTTCCAACGGCACAATTCATTACCCCATGAACAACAATACTTTCCTCGGTTCTGAGATTGGAGGCGTAGAACTGATTAGTGGAACAGGACAAATAAAGAGTGCACGTGCGATCAGGCTTTTTTATTTTCTGAAGGAGGACAACGCAACAGTGAATAACCTATGGTTGAAGAAATTCATCAGCGATGTATCAGAAATACAACTGAAAGAGGTAAGCCTATAATCAATGTTCCATGCGTGTATTTACTTTACGTTGTGCATTGAATTTGATAAATTAATGTTTTTTCTTTTTTTACAAACTGAAAAAGTTTCATAAAATATGTATCTTTTCATAAAAGATTACCTGTAACCTGATGAATGTCTAACATTTCCCATTAAAACCTTTTTATTGCATTTGAAGACAGCGTGCCAAAGGTTTTTTTTTTTACCCTCGTTTGGTCTTCTCCTACGCACCTGTCAACTTTGTAGGTGTGCAAGAGACTTACTTTTTAGAGTTTTACAAACGAAAGCATAATTATTAAAGTGTGTAATTTCTTACAGGTTGATGTGTCCTACTTCACTTCCCTGTCGAGAGAAGAGGAGTTTGACAAGAATTCTGACTCCATCGTTCCATTGTTTTCAATAACTTATGTCCTGGCTATTAATTTCTCAATCTGGTCTTGCATGAGGTAAGACTCAAACTTTGTATTAGTCTATTTTGAGCTTCAGCTTATGTTCTATCACAGTGGTTTTTTTGCCACTCAGTAGGCGTTCCCTCATAACTTCTGGGTATGATGATGATGATGATGATGATGTCACGTCCATACCCCTCTATAGTGTGTTAATTACTTTTGATGCCGTAATGGTCTTTTTCTTTTTAATGTATTAAAAGGATTGTAAAAGTCCTTAAATTGTCAATTCACTGTCATCAGGTTGAGAACCACTTTTCTATCATATTTGAATTTTGTTCCACAGTCAAACATCCACGTTTGAAATAAGCAGTGTCTAAAATACACTACAATGTCGGGCAGAAACCAACTATCTCTGTTTTTCAACTTTTTTATTATTTTCTTTTAAAGCAGTGCTATTGAACACCTTTTACGTCTGTGTGTGGGTTTTGCAAATCTTGACTTGAACTAATGAAACGATTCTCTAATCAATGAGGACAAATAATATATATACACATATAATAATAGTGTGGACATATTCAAGTATCTGAACAATGTATAAAGTCACCATACCAACTTTGATGAGGTTGTTTTAAAAACACACCAGAGATGGTGTGTGTGTGCGTGTGTGTGTGCGTGCGTGTGTGCGTGCGTGCGTGCGTGCATGCATGCGTGTGTGTGACTTTAGTTAATAATTACTTTGTAGATTTTGAAGTATATATATTACTATATATATTATTACTTTATATATTACTAAGTACATTTTGAATTCCAGACTTTTACTTGTAACAGAGTGTTTCCACATTGCTGTATTGATTGTGTCTCCTTGTCTCCAGGTTGGACTGTGTGAGGAACAAGGTGTGGGTCGCCACATTTGGCGTCCTGTCCACTGGCCTGGCAGTTCTGTCCAGTTTCGGCTTGTTGCTGTACTGCGGAATGCCTTTCTCATCGAGTGTAGGAATGACTCCCTTCCTGATCCTCGGTACTAACGGCACTATTAGAATGTCTCTCTTTATTCTGTTATTTTTTCGATCTCATCATTAATGTCCATGCATTCATTAACATCGATGTACTTAGTTACCTTGAGAAATATGTGCTGTTTAATAGAGAAGACAGTTTAGTTTTGCTTGAGATACTTTAATGGTTTCCTGTGGGAATAAGCTTAGTCTTTTCATGGATCTCCTTTTAGTAGACCTTGTACCAGTGAACTGTACCGTCATGAAACTGTTCCTTTTCCTATGCAAACTTCTAATAAAGTCTTCAATCAATCAATCAATCAATTTAAAGCAGCACTTTCCTCTTCTACCCCGGATTTGAACCCTAAGCAAGTGTTGTTGTTTTTGGGGCTAATAGAGCCTGCATTTTGATCGTGTTAAATGTCATGTCTCACCTAAACACTTGACCTGATGGCCAAGATCCTAGCTTTTAGAACTGCTATTGTAGTGCAACACCCGAGCGCAATCAAACATAAAATGACTTTTTTAATAATTAGACAAGTAATTAGTCTAATTAGTTCTACTGGATCTCTTATTCTCTTCTCCACTAGTCCCTCCCTAACATTTTTGTCCAGTTTGTATTTGATGACAATATATTTAGTCTTAGTTTTAGTCATCATGGCTTAGTTTTTATTTCGTTTTAGCCAGTGAAAAAAGGTATTAGATTAGAAGAACATCTTTCATCACAGTTTTAGTCAACGAAATGAACAGTGCTCGGCTAATATTTTGTCTCGAACAGGAATCGGAGTGGACGACATGTTCATCATGATCAACAGCTGGCAGCAGACCCAGGTCAAAGACGGTGTAGAAGACCGCATGGCGGCCACCTACAAGGAGGCGGCCGTCTCCATCACCATCACCACCCTGACGGACCTGCTGGCGTTCTACATCGGCCTCCTGACCCCCTTCCGCTCCGTGCAGTCCTTCTGCATGTACACCGGCACGGCCGTCATATTCTGCTACCTGTACAACCTCACCTTCTTCGGTGCCTTCCTGGCCCTGAACGGGAGGCGAGAGCGGAGCAACAGGAACTGGTTCACCTGCGCCAAAGTTCCGCTGCCGGAACCTGTAGACTTGGACGTCGCTGCGGGCGACCTTTGTTACGTAGGCGGAGCGTACGATCCGGTGACTGGAACGGAGAAACCGATGCCGGTCACGATCTTTCTTAAGAATTACTACGGGCCGTTCCTGACAAATACGTGGACCAAGTTGGTCGTGATTTTGTTGTACGCCGGATATTTGGCCGGGGGTATCTACGGTTGCATAAACATGAAAGAGGGCATAGAGCTAAAGAATCTGGCGTCCGACGACTCGTATGTGGGTAAATATTACGATGATGAAGATGAGTATTTTAACGACTATGGGCCTCCTGTTATGGTTGTTGTGACAGATCCAGATTTCATGTATTGGGATCAGAGCCGCCGTGCTCAACTAGACGCTTGTCTGCAAACGTTTGGAAATTTGACATTCGAGAAAGAATCACGAGTTGACCCGGAACTGACCGTGTCTTGGCTTCGGGGATACCTGCGATATGGAGCCGCCGTGGGCTTAAATCTAACTGACAAAAGCACATTCATTGATAATTTACCACGTTTTTTCAACGCAACACCCAGCACATTTCTGTTCAGACAAGATGTTAACTTTTCAATTCCCGAGAACACTATCTACGCTTCTCGTATGTTCGTCCAGACGATAAATATCAGAACGCCCGTCGACGAGAAGAACCTGTTGAATAAATTCAGGGAGATCGCTCAGTCAGACGTTTGTCCAGGCTCTCTTGTCGTTTACCACCCGGCTTTCATTTTCTTCGACCAGTATGCAGTCATCGTCACCAACACCGTCCAGAATGTTCTCGTTGCCACTCTCGCCATGCTGGTGATCTCGCTGTGTCTGATTCCCAATCCCATTTGTTCTCTGTGGGTGACCTTTGCCGTCGCGTCTATCATAGTGGGCGTGTCTGGCTTCATGGCGCTGTGGGGCATCAGCTTGGACTCCGTGTCCATGATCAATCTAGTCATATGCATTGGTTTCTCTGTGGATTTCACAGCGCACATTTCGTACGCTTTTGTCTCGAGCGAAGAAACCTCTGCGAACAAAAAGGCCACGGACGCGGTCGTGCAACTGGGTTATCCTATCATGCAGGGGGCCGTGTCGACCATTCTTGGAGTGGTAGTGCTTTCTGCCGCCAAGAGTTACCTTTTCAGGACATTCTTCAAGATCATGTTCTTGGTCATACTTTTCGCCGCGGTCCACGGCATCGTTTTCTTACCCGTTTTTCTGACCTTAATCGGAACGTGTTGTGAAAAAGTCTCGAATCGGTCAAGAGAAACACACACTAACGGCATACCGTTAGACATAAATAGTTCCCAGGTGGCTAAAACTGCAAACAGTCCAACCACAGCCCAACAACAAGCATAGCAGAAACAATTGTGTTGAGTCTGCCGACTGTCCTTAAAGTTGGGAGCTAATCTTAGAAAAAAATCTGATGGTAAGTTATACTTGAAAATACTCGAAATTGAGAATGAGGTTATTTTAAAAAAAGAGCACTAAATGGTATGAAAACAGCGCATACAATGGGTATTGCAAAACTGCGGGGGCATGCGTTCCCAACGGGTATACATCTGCTGCTACTGTATGCTCATGCACCTTTATCATGTCTTATCTCAGGTACTACAGTATGTGTGAATATGTAGATATTAGATCATTTGTTTGTTTCGTTGATTGATCTCTCTTTCCCCTTGCCCCCTCCCCCTCCTACTTCTTCACTTTCTTTTTTTGTATGGAAATAACTAAATTGTTAGAACTTGCACAAAAATGAATTTCACCCACTTGTTTTTCTTTTACTTCTGTAAACCATGTGATGTGACAAATAAAGCTGAATCTGATTCGGCTAAAAAATATACACCTATGATGACGATGAAATGATGATTAAAATTAGAATAGGTTGACAGTTGTTAAGAAATAAGCTCCAAATACCAAGAGAAAAAGTCAAAGGCCGATATTATTGGTAATAGACCGTCGGTCTCTAGCAAGCTATTAGCTCATTGCTTCCCCATAGACTTATTTTGGCTTGTGTTTGAAAAGGAAGCACAGAATTTAAGTTTACTTTCACGGTCTTATGAATACCCAATGTGGCTGCCCCTGAGTCACGTTTTTTCAAACTCGGCTTTAATTCTTTTTTTATTCCCATGCTTTTAATCAGTTTAACTTGTATTATATGAGTATCACTTGTATTTTATGAGCTTATTTGTTTGTGTTATGTTTTAATTATGATTCTCTCTGGTTTATTGTGTGTCTTGTGTCAATTTGGCATTTTATGTGAAGCACTTTGGTCAACTCTGTTGTTTTTAAATGTGCTCTATAAAAAAGTTGGATTGGATTGGATAAGTAATTTATTTGTCATACTATTGATGCTATTTTCACTCATGACTGAAAAATAAAGTCAAAATCAAAGTAAGTTTGTCATATCTTTATTGTTGTGCTATTCACAATGGGTGGCTTTACAGTATATAGCCCTGCACATACTGTAACATAATAAGTTAGATCTTTGAACATTTTTGTACATAGACTTGAACAGAACGAACAAATATAAAATCAAATATGATCAATATAGTAACACTGAGTTATACGGTATCTGAATGATACAGGTTTTTACTTTCATAATTTGACAACATTTTACTGGATGAAGAAATGTAGACGTGTCAATGTTCATGCACAATAACCATAGCATAATAAGTCCATAATCTACATTATATGCAGTGATCTATAATTACAATATTAAAAACATTAACCTTACAAAGAGTTGTTTAAAAAAAAAGAACAATGGGCAGTTAATTTAGCTATTTTTATGGAACAAAAATGACGTTTTCCTATACATTTCTAGATATTACACATTTATTAGAATTGAGATTTTGCGCGCGCGCGCACACACACACACGCACGCACGCACGCACGCACGCACGCAACACACACACACACACACACACACACACACACACACACACACACACACACACACACACACACACACACACACATTAATGGAGGTCTGTACTTTCTTTTTCTTTTTTCAAAAGAATATGCTCAATTATTCTTGACACCATTGTACCTTTTAGAAGTAAATTTGTGAAGAACTGGAAAAGGTCACTAGTGGTCTGTGCTTGCCTATGATCATTGTGACTGCTCAATTTAAACCTCTGTTCTGCTTAGGGTTCAGGGAGTAATGTCCCTTCTCCAACTGGCGCAAACTTAAAGGAGTAGTTCATCCCCAAAATGACTTTTTTTCTATTGATTACTCACACCATGGAGACTTGAGTTCAATAATCTACATGTTTTTGTATATGTCACATTCCTAAGACAAAAAACATATTTTGTTCCCCATCCGGAATCAATGGGGGTAAATGAATGTTTTTAATATATATTTTGTATTGTTTTTGTCTTACGGCGTGTTACTTTCTTTACATCCTGATGTGAAAGAAGAAAACATTATGTATAGCCTATGGACAATCAAATCTGTTTAAATATTTTAATTTAGGTGTGGTATGTTAACTCATTGCATGCCAGGCCCGATAGTCCCGAGATTATTTCAATGTCTTTCCCTGCCAGGCCCGATAGTCCCGAGAATTTCCGCCATTTTGAAAAAATAAAAATAAAAAATTCAAAAAGAAATTATTTTTCAAAAAAAAATTTGGACCCCAAAAAATGTAGTAGGCATGATAGAAATCGCGAAATTGCATGTTTAACCCCCATAGCAACCCCCCCATCTATCAAACATGGCAGCCATCTTTGTTTACATTTTAGGAAAACATAATGGCTTGTATCTCATGAATGCCTGAACGGATTTCCATTCGGATTTTTTTGTTTGAAAGCTGTGAGCAATGTGGACACACGTGGTGCATTATCTAGGCATGGGTGTGCATGATCCGTGCACTATGAATTACATGGAAGTCTATGGAGACCAGAGGCACCATAGAGTACGAAGGTATTGTTAAATGGCGGGGAATGTGTTAATATGGCAGACTGGCTGAAAATGTCAAAAAAGGTTGCCGACCCCTGATCTACTGCTTGCCTCTGATTCTGATGACTGCTCAATCAGCCTGCTGTACAGTAAGTGAAGAGACAGTATATGGGACTTTATGTTGCTCTTCTCAAGTCCATTGCTCCTACCTGTCCATTTCACTATGTGTACAAAAGGATTTTTTTTCTGCAAAGTGAAGCAGAATATAAAAGGGATTGTCAATAAAGTTTACCATCTATCTTAATCTCTACAGTATATAACACTACACTACAGTATATAACGTTCAATATCTATCCTATAACCCAGACAACTTAATTAGGGAACATAAACCTAGATCTGTGCAACAACAACAAGAGCTGGACTACTTATCAAACCTCTGAGGTCATGAGGTTCTCAGGACATAATTTAACAACTTGAAATTTTTTCCAGGCTATGGGTTTACTTCTCAGCTCTCTTATAATGTTACCTCTACTATCTAAAGGTGGAAAAAAAGAAACACTTGTGCAGAGGCCCGGGTTCAAATCTAGAAGAGGAAAGTTACTAGTGCAGCTTTTAATGAATAAAGTGTAAATTTGTCCAATCTGAGTATGTTAATCATATATAACTCATACAATATGAAGGGTAGAGTATAATTAATACAATAAATCTTATAGAATTGGGGTGGTTGAATTTTGTCTCCCAGTATAGTGTTGTAGTCGAGTCCACCTAAAGCGAGTGTGGGAGGAGATCGAGTCTGAGTCCAGACCGAGACCAACGGGGGTCGAGACCAAGTCGAGACTGAGACCAGATAAAAAATAATAAAAATACAAAGAAATCCTTGTTAGTTAAAGGTGCTGTGGGGGAAGACACAAACATGGAGCAAGAGTATAGGGAATTGGCATGATGTCCGGCTGGCCGAGAATCTAATCTAAAGTGGCCTTGTGTTGGGGTGGTGCAGGTGACGGTCAGGCCTTGTGGTCAGTGGGTATTATCCCTTTTCTTTGCATTTGTAAGTTACAGTAAATGTATTACTCTGGTGCACTTTGAGAGAAAAATGAAGAAGATACCTATAAGATACCTACACAGTATGTATAATGTCATGGGGTTCTCTGGACATAATTTAACAACTTGAAACTTTTTCCAGGCTATGGGTTTACTTCTCAGCTCTCTTATAATGTTACCTCTACTATCTAAAGGTGGAAAAAAAAGAAACACTTGTGCAGAGGCCCGGGTTCAAATCTAGAAGAGGAAAGTTACTAGTGGAGCTTTAATAACTCATACTGTATCTTTCAGAATTATCCATAGCCTTCAAACATCAGAGATGGTCCTTTTCCAGTGCACCAGAGGAAATCCAGAAATAGCAATTACATTCCTAGATTAATGCTAATGCTAAATCAATTCTAAGAAATGTGAAATTCCACACATCCATGCTTCCCTGGTTACCTGTGAATTCCAGAATTTAATTTAAGATTTTACTTTAAAATGCCAGGCTCCTATTATATTTTAGATATGCTTAAGCTCCTGAGCTCCTACAGAAGGGCCATTGCAGTTGTCCTTTAAATGTTTCAAAACTTTCAATGTTAAACCTCCTCTGTTCTGCTTTTGACACAGCGGATCATACTATTTTAACATATCGCCTGGAAATAAAATAAATACAATATTGTAACTCCTTGTCAGGGCTCAGGAGGTTATGTCCCATCTCCAATTGGTGCAAACTTAAGCACCTACCCATGCTTGATTCTCTTCACTGGTTGTCTCCACCAGCCGAAGGCAGGGGGAGAGTATGTTTTCGCCCCTGTCCGTGTGTGCGTCCGTCCGTGCGTCCTTCCATCCTCCGAGTTTGTGTACAGCTAATCTCCGGCGCCGTTGGCCCGGACGCTGCCAAAAAAAATAAAATAACGCAAATCGGTAGACAGTATCTCTACAGTCATGTGATCGACATGGATCTCTCTGATTGTCCATATTCCATCCTGATTGGCTGAGATTGGCTTTCAAAGTTTGTAAAATTGGTCCGTTTTGGACAAAATGCCTCAAATCACAAACGCAGAGTGCAATTAACATGAAATCGCGCACACACGTTCCCACTAGGATGAGGAAGAAATGCCACTTCAAATTTTTGAAATCAGCCTCATGGTGGCGCTATAACAGGCCAATTCGTGGTTTTACCTATAACTCCACTGATCAGTTTCAAACTTTGTAAGCGCACTCCCTATAGGCCAAGGAAAAACCCTGTCCTTGCATTTTTCACATCAGCCTTTTATAGCGACTTATGTAAGACACATTTTTGGATATTACTCCTTCAGATTTGACCCAAAATGAACACAAATCAGTACACAGTATCTCTACGGTCATATGATCAAAACGGATCTGTCCTGTATTAAATATTCCATCCTGATTGGCTAAGATTGGCCTCCAAATTTTGCAGGATTGATCCGTTTCAAACAAAATGCCTCAAATCAAACACAGCGTGCAATTGTAATGATAGTCATTCGCAAAAGGCCAAGGAAGAAATTACACTACAAAATGTTCAAATCAGCCTCATGGTGGCACCATTAAAGGCCTAAGATTGGTGAAGAACACATGCCACCTTTTTTACATTGGCCTATTATACCACCACCAGGACGCGTGGCTGGTGGAGACCTGTGCTCGGAAGAGCACTTCTTCTAGTTGCCTGTGAATTTCATTATTTAATTTAATATTTTACTGATGACTTTTAAAGCCTCATATTTAGCTATGTGTGTGTGAACCTGAGCACCTCTGGTACACATGGGCCATAGTTGTTCCTTAAACTTGCCTCATTGGGTGATCAGGCTTTTGCAGCCCAGCCGACAGAGCTTTGGAAAGGCCTGCATTGGCGAGCTGATCACGTTAAGTCACTTCTGCAAACGTACCTTCATGTCAAGGCCACCTTTTAAAAGGTTTATCGTTTCGTTAGCTTACTTCTCTTCAATCCATGCTTATCGATTCTTATTGTGTTTTTAACACATTCTATTTGTTTTATTAATATTTTTATTCATTTCTTATCTCTTCCAAGTTAATAATTCTTGTCATATTCTTGTTATTTCTATTCATTTCTTATCTCTACCAAGTTATTGTAATTCTTATCATATTCTTGTGAAGCACAGTGGCAGCATTATTTCACAAAACACTACAGTATATAACGTTCGATATCTATCCTATAACCCAGACAACTTAATTAGGGAACATAAACCAAGATCTGTGCAACAACATAGACAACTTACTTGGAAGGAACAAGGAAACAAGAATCATTAACTTATGCTATGTAAGCATTTTCAAATTATTTAATCTGCAAAGCCTGACTTTGACCGTGATGTGACTTGCCAAGCGAGAGAGATGGAGATAGGATGGTGATAAGGTGAACGTGCGTTCCTTGCTGGACTACTTATCGAACTTCTGAGGTCATTTAAAGTCCTGTAAAAACGTGGGCATCAAAGTCCTCCGTCCCCATGGCAACGTTTAAAAACAAAGTGGGCTATAAGTATGGTCAGTAAGCCAGGTGCACATACAGGTGTAAATGGTATGTTGTGAGAGGTAGAGGTCTGCGTATCATATGACACTACATTGATTCATTCGGTTTGAAGAAATGACAACTGAATGTCATGTCAGATTGGCTGAAGTTGTTCACGGTGTAGTGTAGTGAGGGAAGCCATGGAAGAAGCTGAAGATGGAATTGCTGTTGTGGGCATGGGATGCAATTTCCCAGGGGGTAAGAATTTTACTTTTTTTAAGAAAGATATTTTAACCATTCTTACTGCACATGTAAAAACAATATATAGTAGTAATACTATGTATACTTGTATACACCTAATGGCACAATCACACTGCACTTTTATTTTACTTATGAAGGCGGATTCTGCCAATGCATTTCAATGGGAATGGAGGGGTTTGCTGCCATTTGAAGATTTCAAGCTCCATTCTCCATTGAAATGCATTGGCAGAATCTGCCAATGCAGGTACAATAAGAGTGTGGTGATCGTGCCCTAAGATGTCCTGTTCACTCCACATGATAAAGACATGCACAAGCAACTCAACAGTTTTATCAGAATGTAATACTCCAGCAGTTATGATATTAAATGTCTAACATGCAAAGACTATTCATGTTCACATCATGACAGGAATTAATCATAATATCATTGTACTGTACACAGGAGAGGGGCTTGACAATTTCTGGGACGTTCTTGTGAATGGGAAGAACTGCTCGGTGCCAATTACCAAGGAGAGATTTGACGTGGAAAGATGGTATGACCCTGATGACAGCAAACCGGGCAAGTCCCGCACAGCGAAGGCTGCTCTCATCGAGGGGTACGGTTACTCATCTCATTCTTAGTCAAAATGTCAATGAATATCTTAATAACAACACAAATCAACAGAGGACCATATCTGTTACTCTTCAGGATTCACATTTTTTGAATACATTTTATATTTTAAATCATTTGCCAACTAACTCACTCAGCTTCCATGTGAATTCCCCTGCAGGTTCAATGAATTTGACCACAGGTTCTTTGGCATCAGTGACAGTGAAGTGGAGCGCATGGACCCCCAGCAGAAGATGGTTCTTCAGTGTGTGTACAGGGCTTTAGAGGATGCTGGACTGCCAATGGAAAAGGCCAGCGGCACAAGGACAGGAGTGTTTCTGGGTAAGGTGGGAGAAATAAAGTAGGCCTACACAGTAAAATCATGAACGTTGCTGTACCTCTGAGTAACAATGGATCTGTAAGACTTTTTCTGCGTAGAAAGAATTACACTATGTTTATATATATTTTTAAACTAGTAATATAGCCTATTGGTCCTCACTAATTAATGCACATGATAAAACGGTACCCTTTTTTTCCTACTCGGTCTGTGCCTCATAGAAGGGCTGTGGACACTTCAGAAACCAGTGGCATCGTAACTTTCTTTTTATTTTATGGTATTAATGTGAGAACAATGGCTTCCATTATAGCATGCTAACATACATTCCAGTTTAGCTTGGAATCCCCATCGATGATGTCACCGGTGGCTGATGGGTTTGCGAAATGTCCACAGCTCTCCTATGAGATACAGACCAAGTAGACAAAAATGTAACCACATTATCATGAGCATTAGCGAGGATCAATTATATGAAGCTGGGTTGAAAATGGGTGAAGTCGTTGATTACATAGTTGTTTATACTGTATCTTTTGAACTATGAGAATTCTAATTCTTAAATTGCCATTGTATTAACTTTTAGATAATACAAGTAAGACACCCTAAGGCGCTGAAACAACAGAGACTGACACAATATGTCCATATATGGGCATTCCCACTATGGGCTTTATATTGAGGGATCTCCATATATGGGCATAAAAGGGACATGGACAGAATTAGAAGTGGTTGCTGAGGCATGACTGACTGACAGACAGCACATGAGCTGCAGGTTTTAGTAAATGCAGCAACGGCACAGCACCCTATACTTTTCCCACTAAATAAACTATGTGTATATTGCAGGTTTGATGAACAGAGAGTATGAGGCAACTGCTGCACACGTGCATTCAAGTGACATCAACCACTGGACTGGCACCGGGCTAGCTATGAGTATAGCTGCTAACCGAATCTCCTATGTCTTCAACTTCACTGGACCTTCAATGACTATAGACACCGCTTGCTCATCATCGCTCGTGGCTCTTCATTTGGCCTGTCAAGCCATTAAACAAGGTTGGCACTTTTGGATGTAGTTATACTTGGATAATTAATTGTTTGGTTACCTCTTGAGCTATTTGAATGCCATTGTTTAATTTGTTCAACTTATAAAAAGGGATAACACGTTTTTTACAAGCAACATTAGGGACACTCTATCCATTGAAAAAAATCAGTGTCGTGCAGGGCATAGCAGCGGCAGCAATTTTGTGGTTCCACAGATAGAAAGCCCATTCATTTTTCCCATAGAGATTCACGAAAATATTTGTATAAATTATTTTAAGCCTGAGTGGGACCAAGACATCCTAGCCCCATATAGAACCTCACCCGTCGCTGCATACTGTTGTGCTCCGAGATGAGGTCCTATAAAGGTGGCGTAGCGATCGCTGGACTGCCGCAACGAGTTGGAAAACACTCGAAACGATTTTTTTTCTCCAAAAAGTAAAGGTAGTACTGAGCTCCCAGACTGTGATTACCTAACCACGGTACATAAAACATGAACCACGGCATGAAACAACCCCTTAAATCGCTAGTTTTGTAATGTTTTCCCATTCAACCGAAACTTCCCCGGCGGCAGGTGCCAGTATCTGCTACAATGGGAAAGATGCAGTACTGGCACTGCCGCCGGGGGCTTTTCTGAATTTAATGAGACTATATAAGCGATTTAAACCATTTTCCCAACGCCGTGGTTCATGTTTTATATACCGTGGTTAGGTAATCACAGTCTGGGAGCTCAGAACTACTTTACTTTTTTTTTTTACTTTACTCTTTACTTTTTGGATAAAATTTCGTTTTGAGTGTTTTCCAACTCGTTGTTGCGGCAGTCCAGTGATCGCTACGCCACCTTTATAGGACCTCATCTCGGAGCACAACAGTATGCAGCGACGGGTGGAGTTCTATATGGGGCTAAAGACATCCAGGCTCCTGATGAACCATGACCATAAAACAACTGACTTTGTGTCAAAACATAATTGATTCATGTGAGTATATATATTCTCTCTTGCCAGGAGACTGTGAGATGGCCATGTGCGGGGGAGTCAACTGTATCATCGAGCCAAACGTCTTCGTCGCTCTCAGCAAGGCAAAGATGGTCTCACCTGATGGAACCAGTAAACCTTTCTCCAGCACTGCTGATGGCTACGGCAGAGGGGAGGGCTGCGGGTTTGTTCTGCTTAAACCACTGAGAAAGGTACGGAGTGACACAAGTTAATGATCATGTATAATATTGCTACACAATGCTACACTTACACATACATGTAGTTTACAGTGACTAAACGAGTCACAGTGTGGTCACCAAGGTCATGATGAATGATGAATTAGCCTGTAGATTCTGCCCCTCCCAAAAAGCTTTTGTCCAATGCTAGCTTAGAATAACTGGCAAGCAGGAAGTTATTCTAAGCTAGCATTGGACAAAAGCTTTTTGGGAAGGGCATAGCTACAGGCTAATTGAGTATTGTTATTATTATTATTTTTTTCTCAGAAACATTGATCAATTGTATTTCAAGAAAACGGTGTGTTGCATCATTAAATAGAAAGGTAGATCTTCGCCAGGCCTGGTTGCCTAACCAGGGATGACAATACATTTATAATTAGCTGGATAACATTACAATTGTCTATTATTTACACAGGCTTTACAAGAACGTGACCATATATGGGGTGTCATTACCAAAACGGCAGTCAACCAGGATGGTCATACAGTCTCTCCGATCACCAAACCCTCCATGGCTCAACAAGAGGAGCTGCTGCGCCGTGTCTACTCAGAGTCTGACCTCCAGAATGTCCAGTACATAGAGGCACATGGGACTGGAACCCCAGTTGGAGACCCAACAGAGGCTGGCAGCATCTCAAACGTCATCGCCAAAGCCAGGCCTCCAGATTCAGAGACACTCCGCATCGGCTCTGTGAAGAGCAACATCGGACACACAGAATCTGCAGCTGGGGTGGCAGGGCTCATTAAGGTACTGTTAATGATGAAGCATGAAACCATTGTTCCAACTCTGTTCTACTCAGACCACAGTGCCAGTATAGATGCCAAAGCCCTAAATGTGAAGATTCCTAGTAAAGTAGAGATGTGGAATTTCTCTGGTGACAGAATTGCAGGGGTAAACAATTTTGGTTTTGGAGGAACAAATGCACACGCTATTGTAAAACAACACAAACAGACAAGCTTTCCTCAAAAGAATACACGGAAACAAACTAAGTATTTGGTCATGTCAGCAAATTCACCTAAATCCCTAATTTCCACAATGGAAGACACCATTAAACAGGTAGATGCAGACAGCACTGTTGACCTTGACTCACTGGCATACACATCAGCTTGTCGAAGAAGCCATCAAAGACACAGATACAGGAAGGCCATTGTGATTTCTTCTCTGGCCGAGCTTAAGGGGCAAATAAAATCTTCCCTGAGCAAAAATATCAACCCTTCCTTCTCAGATGTGAAGCTAGTGTTTGTCTTCTGTGGGAATGGTGTGACCTACCATGGCATGTGTAAGCAACTATTGAAACAGGAGACTGTATTCCGAGATAAGGTCAAAGAGATTGAGAAACTCTTCCAAAGATTCAGTAGACTGAGCATTTTGGACAGACTTGAGAGTGAGTTTGAGAGTAGTGACTTCTCAAGCCCAGATGTCATCCAACCACTCCTATTTGCTATCCAGGTTGGCATTGCCACCCTCCTCAAGTATTGGGGTGTCAAACCTGATGCCATTCTTGGGCACTCGGTTGGTGAGGTGGCTGCTGCTCATTGTTCTGGCCTCTTATCTCTTGAGGATGCAGTGAAGGTGATCTATTACCGCAGTACCCTCCAGAGTAGGGTCACAGGCGGAAAGATGCTGGTGTTCAGCAACATGGCTGTGTCAGAGGTTCTTAAATGTATCCCTCGTTATTCTAACACGGTTTGCCTCGCTGCCGTCAACAGTCCCCAGTCCTGCACTCTCTCTGGTGATGCAGATGCTATAGAAAGCCTCTACAGTGAGTTGCATGCATCAGACAGTAGTCAGAATCTGTTCCTCCATGTTCTAAATGTGCCTGTTGCTTACCACAGCCACATGATGGATCCAATTCTGTCTGACATAAGGGACAGTATTGGCTCCTTACAGGCGAATGACCTAGAGTCAGAGCTGATCTCGACAGTGACAGGCAAGGAGGTAGCACAGCATGATTTTAGCACAGGCATGTACTGGGCCAGAAACGTCAGGGAGCCAGTATTATTTGAGCAGGCAGTGACAGTAGCATCGAAAGGAAAGAGGAATGCAGTGTTTGTAGAGATAGGCCCAAGGAGAGCCCTCCAAAGGAACATCATGGAAACTCTAGGAAACAACACCCCTGTTCTTGAATCGGTTCTGCCAGAGAAAGATCATGGAACAATTCTGAGCCTTGTGTCTAAGCTTTTTGAGCTGGGGGTTAAGGTAGACTGGAGTCAGTTCTACAGAGGATGTGAGACATCCCCATTGCCTTTCCCAAGATACCAGTTTGATAGCTCTAAACGGGATGTAGTCATTGAAGCATCACATAGAAGCACCAACGCAACAATTTACCACCCTGTACTGCGTCAAACTGGTAAAGACAGCAACACATTCAGCTGTGATCTGTCTTCTGACTCATCATCCTATCTGCAAGAACATAAATACAACGGCACACCAATCGTCCCGGGTGCCTTCTATGTCGAGTTGGGTTTGGCTGCTTTCATGGTAAACGCCAAACCAAAGGTGCCACTCAGCTCTCTTCAGCTGAGTGTAGATTTTCATAGTCCATGCGAATTGATGCAGAACACACCAGAAATGAAAGTGCAACTAGTGCCAGCAGGAAATGAGTCCACTTTCAAGGTGTTCTCTTCATCTCGCAATTATGCATCAGGCACAGTAGCTTGCCTGCAAGAAAGGGTAATCGAGGAACAGAGTATTTCATTAAATACCATCTACAAACGGTGCAAATCTGTTGTGAGCTCTGAACATCTCTATTTGTATCTTTCTCAGGCAGGCTTTCAGCACGGGACTATTTTCCAGAATAAGGGGGATGTGTATTATGGGGAGGAATTGATGGAGGCATATTCAGTTGTATCAGTCCCAGAGGACTTATGGCCTCAGTTATACGACTACTGCATCCATCCTGTTGTATTTGACTACCTGATGCAACTTCTCCCAGTTACGGTAGCATATGCCTTTGCGGGAAGACCAGGATTCCCTGTCAAAATTGGAAGTGTGACAGTGTTGGAACCACCTCAACGTGAGATGGTTATCTACATTAGAGCAATCGATTTGGGTGATGATCACTTTGAAGTCTGTGGCTTCTTCACTGATAAAAATGGAAGAGTGTTGGTTGAGGTCAAACATGTGTTGCTCAAGTACCTTGGAAGTCGCACTCACGTGGTTGAGGAATACTTCTACCACAATGAATACAATGTGGTCTCTGAAAACAACACCTCCCTTGATCTTCCTAAGGCCTTGGTCTTCTGTGACCAGTTAGGCATAGGTAAAGCAATGCAACAACACCTGGACCCAAGATCTCGATTCATTTCCTTCTCACATGCAAAGGAAATCTTGAGTCATGGATTCCATACTCTTAATCTCAACATCAAAGAAGTAGGGAAACATTTTGATGAGGTTTTGTTTTTGTGGGGCAAAGAAGATCTCTCTTCGGTGGCAGCCGATAATGTCCTGCATAATTTGGTGAGCTGTTGTGAGATATTCCGCCGAATAGTTGTTGAACTGAAGCAAATAGATTTTCCTAACTCCATCAGAGCAATAACCTACCGTGCTGCTGAAAACACAGTGGACCACATAAGCCCAGGCTTTGCTCTGCTTGGCATGACAAGAGCACTTGCTGCAGAGTTGGCAGAGCTCTCTTTTCAACTGATTGACATAAGTTCCATCTCTGCTAAGGACATCACTGCACTGTCTCAGATCCTGAGATCATACCCTTGCAGTAAGTACCCAGAATTGGTAGTAAAAGATGGGTCAGTTTTGAAACCTTCTATTGTCCGTACCCCCGTTCACAGTGACATTAAAAGCTTCAAAGGCAACTTCTGCTCCACTGATCCCTGCATCCTTCAGACAGCTGATGCATATGCAATGACCAAGTTGTCCGCTGTTCCTTTCAATGATAAAGACCACCGGCCAATTGCTGAGTCATCAGTTGACATTCAGATCAGTAAGATGTGTGCTCATACGTCTGACTATTATCCTGTTAGTGTTTCACATATGAAATATGGCCAGACTATCTACTGCAACAAACAAGCATCCCAGAACCATAATCTACTCGCTCTGGATTTCAGTGGCACGATTACAGCAGTTGGAAAGGATGTTAGAAAGCTTAAAGTTGGAGATCATGTTGTTGCTTGTTACCCTGTTCAGGCAGCAACCACTGTTTCAGTGCCAGCAGATGCATGCTACCGTAGCAAACAATTCCCATTCCTGAGGAGAACACCTTGTGTTTCATACTTTGTACTAGCATGGGAGATCCTGTGCAGAGCTTTGACTGGAAAAAAACAAAACCTGGGAATTATATCTTCAGTCCCCGACTCTGTGCTGATGAAAGTTTTGAGTCTCACAGCTCACAAATCAGGATGGAATGTCATTGGTAGTACACAGCACAATGGGTCTTTTGTAGATGGAAAACAAGTGGAGGCCTTTGTCCTCCTGCCCCAGTTTGATGAGTCTACGATTGCTAAACTTTGCGACGTTCCAGGTGTACGAAATGTCATTGTAGTCTGTGAATCTCAGTCCCAGAGTTCTATGATTCAGGACACATTTCAAAATATGAGGGAAGGTGTTCGTCTGCAGATCATTCAAATGCCAGTGGTTCTACATAAGGGCTCCTTGACTGCGCAGAGGTCCCATGTTTACCACTGGCTTAAGTCCATGAAATTGGATGGAAAATCATTTTCATTTAAGAATTTCACCTTGCAGAGTGCAACATCCGAAAGTACTGACCATCACCAATTGGAAGGATCAAAGTCATACTTCAATTTAAAGACCCTGCCTGTTGTGGAATTGGCAAAAGATGTAAAAGATGCAGTATCTGTAATTCCATTGCTGCCTACAAAGACAACTCTTTTCAGTAAGCAAGCTGTGTACATTGTCACGGGAGGGTTGACAGGGTTGGGCTTTGAAACGGTCAGGTTCATTTGTCAGAGAGGTGGAGGACATGTTGTCATACTCTCCAGAAGCCGTCCATCAACAGAGATGCAGCAAGAGATACAAAATGTAGAGAAACAGTGTTGGTCATCCATCATTGCCATGCAATGTGATGTATCTGTCTCTGGGAATGTGTGCAAGACTATCGACGCAATTGGCCAGAAATTCCCTACTTGTCCAATCAAAGGAGTGTTCCACAGTGCTGTTGTCTTGCACGACGGGTTGATTGAAACCCTTAACGAATCTCTCTTCGAGAAGGTCCTCAAGCCCAAAGTGAACGGTGTTCTGAATCTTCATCTTGCAACACAACATTTTGACTTAGATTACTTTGTGTGTTACTCCTCCATCTCTGCCTTCCTAGGAAATGCATCACAAGCAAACTATGCAGCAGCCAATTCGTTCCTTGACACATTCTGCCATTATAGACGCAAGCTTGGGCTCCCAGGCCAGTCTATCAACTGGGGGGCTTTGAACTTGGGTCTTCTTTTAAACAAGGACCAGTTCCATAAGTTTCTGGAGGCAAAGGGAATCATGGTGCTGGATGTTGCTGACATTCACACAAGTTTGGAACAATGCCTTGTTATCAACAGACCCCAACAGGTTGTGTGCAAGTTTAACTTCCATAACATCAGGTACAACGTCCTCTCCAAAAATCCCTCCCTGTCAGAGCGTTTGAATGTTGTGGTGGAAGATTTCTTCCGATCCAAACAGTTGGATTCACAGACAAAACAAACAGACTTCCAACCGACAGTCCTGCCAACCGACTATGTCAAATCTCTACTTAGTGAGACAGCTGGCATTGATAAGAGTGAGTTGAGTGAGGAATTGTTGCTCTCCTCTTTAGGCATTGACTCCATGCAGGCTATGACTCTGCAGAACCTCATCTTTCAGGACAGAGGTGTAAATGTGCCTCTGGTCAAACTGCTGAACCCCAACGCCACACTGTCAACATTGGTAAACATCGTAACTGAAAGAGCTAGCAGTGAACGTATGAACGATGACCAAGAGTCCACCTTGATTCAAGAGACAGATGCTATTTCAACAAGGCTGTAGATCTGTCAAGCACAGAAGCTGTACATAGTCCAAGTATTGTTTTATGATTGTAACATTATAGCTAATGCTTTTAGCGACTACATCTTTTGACACCAACAAGGTGTCAGAAAACTGGTAAGAGTGATCCTGAAGCTGAAGTGAGTGGATTTTATTCAACATTTATAGTATTTTCTCTTGTTCAGTAAAGTTAATTTGATCACAGAAAACTAGCAATTTTCAAAGAGCAAAACCACAATCTCAAAAGAGGAAATGCAGATTAACAGAAATACTGGCACTGATATACAAAATGAACAATGTGTTATGCAACAAAATTAGGGGGATAGGGGAGACTTTGAGCACGAGTGCAATGACATTAATTGACATGCCTATTTACAGATATCTTTGACAATTCTGTGACACAATCGTACTGTATTTCTTTTCCTCCAGTTGTTTAAGAGCCTTGTATTGTGCCACATTCCACAAAATAAAGTTGAAAATTGTTTGAATAAAATGTTTTTACTTGATGGTATAAATGTCTATTTTATTCCATTTATTTCTTTCATTTTTATTTGTTTCGGTTGCTTGCAAAGAGTTGTACGGTTGTGCTCGAAATTATTCAACCCCCTCTGAAAATTAGGTTTATTAGTAGTAGCCACTGTTACTTTAACTTTGAACTTGTGAACTATCCTCAAAACCGTACTTTTAGGAAAATTCATTGCTTGATTGTCTACCAACCATCCTTATGCGTAACATTAAAAGTTATTCAAATAATATGTATGTTATTAAAAGGCCAATTCTGTGGTCTTGAGCATGTATTTGTCATACTAACAATAATCTATGACCAAAATCAATGTGGCTATTCAACCCTGTAACTGTTATGTCAACCCTGTTACCATCATCATTTTAATCAAAAATAAACATAAATTACTTAATCAGCACACAAGAGTTTGACCTATTGTCCTTTAAAGAGCTTAAAAAAGGAAAAGGAATTGCAAAGGCACTGAATGTTCCTTTAAGTACAGTTTTGAGCATAGTTCACAAGTTAAAAGTCAAAGGAACTGTGGCTACACTAATGAACCTAATCTTCAGAGGCGGATGAATAATTTCGAGCGCAACTTGTATTTCACTAGTAAGAGACCACAACCTCTGCTCAGGTTAACAGCATTTATTGAACAAGTGAGATGTAGCATGCAGTATTGCGAGTGTGTGTGTGTGTGTGCGTTGCTGAGGAGCCCGAGGTAGGGCGAGGCTCAGGATGGGGAAGCAGCCTCGGGAGCGAGACGACCGGGTTTGCTCGGTCCGTGAGCAAACTGTCATCTGCTCTCCGGGAGCGAGACGACCGGGTTTGCTCGGTCCGTGAGCAAACTGTCATCTGCTCTCCGGGAGCGAGACGACCGAGTTTGCTCGGTCCGTGAGCCAACTGTCATCTGCTCCTGCACTGCCCCCCTCGATGCTCCTAGGAAATATAGAAACGAAAGTTAGTGAGATGAAACGAGAAACGAAGTTAGCAAGGCAGAACGATTAGAATGAAGGTGGTGACTGGGGAGGGGGTGGGGATTGCGTTCTACGTGAGCAGAGTCAAACAGGTAAGTGACGTGATCTGAGGTGTATTTATACTGTGTGATTGCTGTGCGATTGGCCGATGGGGGAACGTGGTTGTATTTGATAAGGTGATAAGGAACGTGAGTGGCTGTGGAGAGCGGAGGCTACGTGGATGGCTGAGGCGAGCAGTGACGGTGATCGCAGTGGGTGGTCTCCACTCCTGAACTTGCGTTAGAGCACAAGTGCACAACTACATTTCACTAGTAAGAGACCACAACCTCTGCTCAGGTTAACAGCATTTATTGAACAAGTGAGATGTAGCATGCAGTATTGCGAGTGTGTGTGTGTGTGTGCGTTGCTGAGGAGCCCGAGGTAGGGCGAGGCTCAGGATGGGGAAGCAGCCTCGGGAGCGAGACGACCGGGTTTGCTCGGTCCGTGAGCAAACTGTCATCTGCTCTCCGGGAGCGAGACGACCGGGTTTGCTCGGTCCGTGAGCAAACTGTCATCTGCTCTCCGGGAGCGAGACGACCGAGTTTGCTCGGTCCGTGAGCCAACTGTCATCTGCTCCTGCACTGCCCCCAAAGAACTGACTGACCTGTGTGATTACCAGATATTGTTATTGACGACCAAGTCGGAGATGGGCGTTTCGGACGTCTTGGGCGTTGGTTCTGATGTAGGCGTGGTACGCATCTGAGTTCCATCGTCCGAGGATGCGTATGAGGTGGTCGGAGAGACCGAGACTGGATGCAGTAGAGGCGGCGCCGATGCGGAACGAGTGGCCGGAGTAGAGATGAGGGGGAAGGCCGGAGAGGGAGAGAACTTGGCGGAGGTGGCGGTGAAACCAGTGTCGGGTGGCGACGGAACCAGTTTCTGTGATGAAGAGGGGATCTCGAGGTGTTGCGTTCAGGGTGCGTCTCGTGGAAACGTACCGGTGGATGGGCTCGTAAGGGCAGAGTGGTGAGTCTGACTTGAACAGAGGGATGGTGAACGAACGCCCCTGTTGATCCGTCTTGCTGTGTTTGAGAGTGAAGGTGAGTGATTCAGATGACTGGAAGGTTACGTCGGACAGGCTCGGGTGGCGCGTAGGGTCGTACCGGGAAGAGGATGATGTCATTTCGGAGCACCGCAGGAATCCGTAGAATGCCAGTAGGAACATACTTTCCAGGGTTGAGGAGACCAGGGGAGTGGCGTAACCGGCTCTGAGTGTGCGAAGACAGAGGAGCAGTAGGTCCGAAGTGAGGGGATGACGGTTTGGCGGGACCGGGACTTCTCTGCGCTGGAGACCACGTAGCAGCATGGTGATGTGGGGATGAGTGATGGCGGGGCTTGGAGACCCGCTGATCAAACGGAAGAAAAAGTTAATTCCGCTGAGGTAGACGTGAAGGGTAGAGGTACGGAGGTGAAGTTGAGAATGACTGAGTGTGATGAAGGCCGCGACGGTGGTGACGTCTGAGGACGGGAACGGGATGCCGTAGTTGGTGTGGAATCGCTTGAAGGCATTCCAGGCCGTGAGATAGCTGGTGAGTGTCCCGGGTGCGAACCCACTGATGATGTGATGGCGTGATTGTATGATGAGCTGCTGAAGTTGTGGGTTCAGATGAATATGGTCTCGGAAAACTGAGGAATGAGTGTTGGGTGAGGGTCCGCGTCCGGAGCTAGCAGACGAAACCTCTGAAACGAGAGACGGGAGAGAGAATCGGAGATTAGGTTATGATGGCCGGGTATGTGGGCAGCACGGATAATGAACCGATGAGTGACTGAGGTCCAGATGAGGCGACGGAGGAATGGCATTATTTCGGGTGAGTTGGAGC
Source organism: Nannobrachium achirus (assembly GCF_963921795.1). NCBI lineage: Eukaryota > Metazoa > Chordata > Actinopteri > Myctophiformes > Myctophidae > Nannobrachium > Nannobrachium achirus. Next base: position 58,668,313 of record NC_137832.1, read on the forward strand.
GGCCTTTATTGATTATTTCTACTGTTGCTTGGTTATCTGAGTGAATGAGGATGGATTTCTGCGCCCATTCGTGACCCCAAATGAGCGCCGCAATGACGATGGGATAGATTTCGTGGAGTGCAGATGAGGGGTGAGCGGAGGGGGGGGTGAAGGCGAGGAATTCAGGTGACCATTCTGACGCGAACCATCGACCCTGGTAGTAGGCACCAAAACCGATGGATGGGGCTGCATCCGTGTACAGCTGGATGTCGTCTGGGTTGGAAATTAGCCTATCGTAAAATAAGGTAATTCCGTTCCACCGTTCGAGGAGGTGGCACCAGAGGCGGAGGTCTGTGTGGCAGGAGTGATCTATGGTGACGTTATCGTGCAGGTTGGGTACGGATGAAGCTGTGGTGAGGAGGTGAGAGATGAAGGGACGGCCTTGGGGAATAATGCGAAGTGCGAAGTTAAGGTGACCGAGTAGTGCCAGGAGTTGTCGTTTAGTGCAGTGGGGGGCGAGAAGGTAGTTTTGGAGGAGTAAAGTGATTCGGTTTAACTTTTCCAGGGGGAGTGAGGCCTTGAAGGCAACTGTGTCCAGTGTGATTCCGAGGAACTCGAGGGAGGTGGAAGGGCCGATGGTTTTAGCCTCGGAGAGGGGAACTCCGATGTCCGCAAACACTTTCCTAAGAATGGAAAGGCCGTGCCCTGAAGGGGTGGACGGGGACTCGACGACCAAAAAGTCGTCGAGGAGGTGGACGAGGTGAGGTATGTGGTGGTTGTTTGTTAAAATCCAGCAGAGTGCTTCGGAGAGTGAATTAAACAATTTTGGGCTACTTTTGCAACCGAAAGTAAGTCTGACCGCGAAGTAAAAGGAACCCTTCCATGACACGCCGAAAAAAGGCCAAAAATCAGGACACAAGGGCAAAACTTTAAAGGCGTTTGTGATGTCTGCCTTAGATAACATGGCTCCGCGACCGGCGAGGTGGATCAAGTTAATTGCGTGTGTGACGGTAGAGTAATTCATCGAAAAGTCATGGCTGGGGATTAAGCTATTTATGCTAGGAATATCGGAGTTGTGGGGAGAGGAGAGGTCCAAGATGAGGCGCTTCTTGCCAGAGTATTTCCTTGTGGCCACTCCGATGGGGCTAATCCTGAAGACCGGAAAAGGTGGCCTGTCGAAAGGCCCCATCATGAACCCCTCCTCTACCTCCTTGGCCAGGAGTGTGTCGACTGCGGCGGGGTCGTTGATGGCGGACTGGAGATTATGGCAAATGTGAGAGGTGGACGGTGTGGTTACTAACCCGGGGTGGAAACCATGAGAAAATCCGTTGATAAGGAATTTGACAAACGGCCGGTCGGGATGGTTGCGGAGGGCGTTGGCGAAGGCTGGGATGATGATGGGTGTCTTGAGGAAACGGCCTAGTCATGCGGATGAAGTGGGGTTGTGGGGGCAGGAGGCGCGAGAGTGGGCTCCCCCGCAGAATGAGCATACGTGCAGGAATCGACAGGATGACAACGAACAGCCGCGGAAATTGTAATTGTTGCAGAGTTGTCTGCCTGCCTGGTAGAGGAGGGGTCTTCCCCTGCAGTCTTTAGCGCTGGAAGGTTCAATGATGCGTGTGTTGGGAGATGGTTTTGGCATTATGGGCGGGGGTGGAGCTGCTGAACGATTTCGGGGTAACAGAGGAGGTGGATTGGTGGAAATGGTGGATGATGCTTTGGTGGGGCGGGAATTTTGAATGGCTGTGGTGCAAGCGGCTGCTGGGTGGGAGGGGGCACCGCACAAGTTGCAGGACAGGGCGGCCCTGGCCGCGAACACCCTGCAGTACAATTCATGGTCCAGGGCCCCCCAGTATGTACCCAGGTTAAACTGAAGGATACGTGCTGCAGCTTGTGTGGCAAAGAGCACATGATAATTATAAAAACCTGTGCCGCCGAAACGAATGGATAGTTCCAATACCAGGGACATGTAATGGTCCAATTCGGCCCGACGGCCAGGGTAAACGGAACATATTACGTCCCTGAATAAGGAAAATGCATAGGCAAATTCGGTAGAGGTCAGATCTCTAGATCGAGAAGGGAGGGATTGGCGAAGCTGAGCTAAAAGGCCAAACGGAGTAGTTATCTCCCTATTGCGAAGTGGGTCGGATATGGATGGCTGCACGAGTTCGGCCAGATCTAAATACGTACCATTGAGTATTTGCTGGCGTAGTGAAGCTGGCACTGGAGAAGGCCGTGTGGCTTCAGACAGGGGAGGAACGGCTGCTGAGGCCGTAGCCAGAGTGTGGGAGGGAGCTACGGCATACGAGGCGTTAGGCATATGAAATGCGGGGAAGGGGGGGGGGAGGGGGTGCCTGCGCAGCCTGGGAGAACAGGGAGGACAGCATGGAGAAGACCTGGGCTGCATCAGGCAAATGTGAGGCCTGGTTGGGAGCTGCGGGCTGCGAGGGTGGAGGAGGGACGGCTGACGAAGGCGCTGCCTGAGGGGAGTGCACGACCCCACTGTTGGGAGCTGAGACCATGGAGGAAGTTGCGGAATGAGACGAGGGAGCGTGCCGAGCGCTACGACGTGTGGAGCGTCGTGGGGGGGGAGGAGTCGGAGGCCATTGAGCTGGAGGTGGAGAGTTCTGGGGCGCTTGCCGGTGTGCCGAGCGAGAACGTCGAGCGGGGGGAGGAGACTGGGGGGGTTGAGAAGCTGGTCGGCGGCGACCCGCCAGGGGAGGCCCGTGGCCGCGACCAGGCGGCGAGGACCCGGGGCGGCGGCCCGGAGGAGAAGGCGCGTGGCGGCCAGGTGGTGAGGGCGCGAGGCGGCCAGGTGGAGAAGGCGCGTGGCGGCCAGGTGGAGAAGGCGCGTGGCGGCCAGGTGGAGAAGGCGCGTGGCGGCCAGGTAGAGAAGGCGCGTGGCGGCCAGGTGGAGAAGGCGCGCGGCGGCCAGGTGGTGAGGGCGCGAGGCGGTGGGCTAATGGAGGGGGCACGAAACGGCGGCCAGGTGGAGAAGGCGCGTGGCGGCCAGGTGGAGAAGGCGCGTGGCGGCCAGGTGGAGAAGGCGCGTGGCGGCCAGGTGGAGAAGACGCGTGGCGGCCAGGTGGTGAGGGCGCGAGGCGGTGGGCTAATGGAGAGGGCAAGAGACGGCGGCCAGGTGGAGAAGTCACGAGGCGGCGGTCTGAGGATGGTGCATGTTGATTGGCGGGAGAGGACGAGGGTCGTCGGTCTGAGGACGGTGAGTGGCGGTCTTGAGATGGAGGTTCGGAGCAGCGATCTGCTGTCGAGGGTGGAGGACGCACGTTGCGCTGGTGTGGAGGAGGGGAGGAGGGCTGTTGGCTTTGGCCCGAAGTCAATTGGCGCCCAACTGATGAAGGCCTAGTATTGGGTGGAGGCGGCGTGCAGCGTCTGACGGCGGAAAGTGGAGTGCTTTTCTTAGTCCTCTTTTTTGGGACGGGAAGTTGCTGCGCTGATGAAAGTGGCGTGCGGCGTTGGGAGGAGGGGAGGGGAGGCGTACGGCGCGAGTTCGGGGGAGGAGACGCACGGCGTCGGGAGGGGGGGAGGGGAGGCGTACGGCGCGAGTTCGGGGGAGGAGACGCACGGCGTCGGGAGGGGGGGGAGGGAGGCGTACGGCGCGAGTTCGGGGGAAGAGACGCACGGCGTCGGGAGGGGGGGAGGGGAGGCGTACGGCGCGAGTTCGGGGGAGGAGACGCACGGCGTCGGGAGGGGGGGAGGGGAGGCGTACGGCGCGAGTTCGGGGGAGGAGACGCACGGCGTCGGGAGGGGGGGGAGGGAGGCGTACGGCGCGAGTTCGGGGGAAGAGACGCACGGCGTCGGGGGGAGAGAGGGTTGGGGGGGAGGGAGGGAAGGGAAGGGAGGGTGGGGTGGTGAGGAAAAGGCGGGGCGCTCAAGAGCGCCTGCCTTTGTGCGGGATCGATTGGGGACGGACGAGGAGCACGTCGGCCAGCGTGAGAGTGAGGGGAGGAAGGGGGAGGGGAATTGGGCCGAGCGTGCACCTGCCGTATGGAAGACTTAAGATGTTGTTTACTGGGAAGTTGCTTTGGAATTGGATTCGCTGGAAAGGGGGCGGAGGAAGACGGGTGGGAGGCGGAAGAGCGCGTGGGGCGATTGGACCGGGAGGGCGGGGCCGCGGGAGACGCCGCTCCCGGACGCTCGGATCGGAGATGGGCCAGATAGGCCGCGAACAGGTCCGCCTTTCGGTCCGTCTTCTGGAAGGGGACTCCGCTCGCCGTAAGCACGGACTGCAGGCCGGCGACGTTCCACTCGGATATGGCCATCAATGGAGCAGCTCGTGGATGTGTGCCGGCGGGATCACGGCGAGGAGCGGAAGCGGCGAGCGAAGTGGAGGCATCAGATGGATAGCTGGGCTGATGCGGCTGAACGTGCCTTGGTTGTGCCGCTGAGACAGAACTGGAGCTGGCTGAGCCGCTGGTTTCGGGTATAGTTGTGCACGACACGGGAGTGTATAACAATTCCTCGTCGGAGGCGTGCACGTTAAATGGCTGTTCACGCTCGTCCATGACGGACGGCGAGCGAAACAACTCTGAATATGAATAAATAAATACTACCTGACTTATACGCTGGCACTGTTGGGATAACAATAGCTTTAACGACTTAGCAACAGTGCGGCTGATGAAACAAACGCGAGGAATAGGCGATAAGGGATTAACACAAAGAAGCGTTACCTTGTTTGGACGAGCGACGTGAGAGCGTACTGTGCGTTCTACGTGAGCAGAGTCAAACAGGTAAGTGACGTGATCTGAGGTGTATTTATACTGTGTGATTGCTGTGCGATTGGCCGATGGGGGAACGTGGTTGTATTTGATAAGGTGATAAGGAACGTGAGTGGCTGTGGAGAGCGGAGGCTACGTGGATGGCTGAGGCGAGCAGTGACGGTGATCGCAGTGGGTGGTCTCCACTCCTGAACTTGCGTTAGAGCACAAGTGCACAACTACATGTATTGTGCAATGAATTCTTAATTCCACAAAAAAGGGTTGCAGAAACTATTCTAAGCACTCTTTATGGACTGGAAATAGTTCAATTTGCTTTTGTCTCAGCATTTTAACCGTCTTACAAAGAGTGATGGGCGTAACCGCATTCTTTTACTATCAATACCCTATATCAATATCTTATTGTAGAAATAATCTGTTACTTAAGTACTACAAGTTCAGTATTCCGAATTTACGAGTATTGCATGGCATCAAAATGTACCAAAAGTAAAATGCATTGCGCAGGTCCCATTTTGTTTTCAAATAATATATATGTATAAAAATAGCATATCTACATGCTCAATACACGTCATAAAGCAACACATTGTGAGCTTGTAGATTTGCTATTTTCAACTTGCCAAAGTATATAAACAATGGGCTGAAGTGGTTTTGTAATAATAAACAGGTAACTAGCAACTAGCAAAGTTTTCCAATAATTATCGTGGCGTAAAAGTACAATATTTGCCTTTTATTTGAGATTTAGTAGAGTGGAAGTAAACTTTTGGATTGGCAGTAAAGTAGAAAATACCTAAATATTGTAAGAACTGTCTTTCCATAACATATCCAATACTTAAAAAATAGGCTAAGGTAAATCTTTCTTGATTTGAGCAGACCAACACCAAGACTAGAGAGGGGCCCAAGGTGGAGGGCCCTTAATTATTTTATACTTTAGCTATTGAAAAATATAGCAGTGTGCCACGCTGTGAGCTTGTAGATCTATTTTCTTTTTAAGTCGTGAACATTTGTGTAATATATGCATTTTGTAATTCAAATTTTGCTTCAGGTGGATCCTAAACTAAATATTTTGAGATGGGGGTCTGTGGCCAAATACATATATTTTTTGGGTTTGTTCACCACATGAAAAAGGTTTGAGCACCACTTACATAGAAACATAGGTTTTTCACACAAAAAAAAAGATGATCTACAAGCTTGCCACACGGCACTCGGTGCCGTGCTGCGAGCTTGGGAAGGGTGTCATAAGTCGGTTTTCCATATACTGGCTGAGCTTTGTCTTCATAACAACTGTCTGAACATGTGACAAGATCCCCCATACAAGATTTGTATTGTTAAAATGTTTCAAAAAGTATTCACATTTTTCCCCACAGTTTTATTTTATTATAAATGATCAGCATCATGAAGAATCAGATGGTTTAGTGACTTCTATTCAAATCTTTTTTTATTCAAATTCTATATTTTATGAGGTAGCAGTGTAGAAAAAGATAAGTAGTAACAATTTGACTCAATGGAGTACATACAAAGGTGCTGCACACAAAGAAAAATGTAAAAAGTAAATATGTGAAATGTCAGTGCAGTGGTCACTGGTCTAAACACAATGTAAATGTGACCTCATACTTGAACTGGTAAAAAAGGAAAGATTACAAATTAGATTTCAACTTGAATGACCAACATCACTAAGTGTTCAATAGAGACCACCATTTCTCAACATCAGGTCTGAGGACCACCAGGGGTCCAAATGGACCCTTGTGGGTCTGTAACCCCGAGTTAAACTAACACTGAGGATTAGGACTGCAATTACGGCTCATCTTCTTTGAGATTCATCTATCCATTATTTTGCCGATTGATCACATTTGGATACATATTTTCATTTCCATAAATCAAAAATCTTTACTATTGGCTAGATCGTATAACCTGATGTTATGCTCAGACAATAGCCTAATTGTGACAATTATAGCAATGTATTGTGTATATTTGATTGTGTCAAGACAACAAGATCCTAGAATTGAGTAATGTATCATCATTCCACTGTTACACTGATCTTCCCTGGTAACATCTTCAGAGAACCTCTAGTGCAAATGTATGGAAAGAGTGTTTCAGTGAACGTGTGTGTGAAGGTGTGTATGTGTGTGTTGGTATCAGAATCAGAGAATGACAGCTTTCCTTCATTCCAGTCCAGCTGGACTCTGATCCTCTGGGGTTTCTGCTTCAGTGAGAGTCTGATCCTCCGATGTTTCTGCTTCAGTGAGAGAACAGTGACTGGCCCTGGTCTGGAGCCTGCTCCGTATTTACCTTTTGATAAAAATATATTCCAGCATTGACCCCCTTCGATTCCCTTCCTCAGAAAGGACTCTGCTAGCACACCCAGTCTCCAGTATGCATTGTCTCCAACCTCAACATCCCAGGTGTGAGTACCTGAGTTAAAGCCCTCAGAACCCAGGGCAATGATATAACCTCCAAACCTCTCTGGGTTGTCGGGAAGCAAGGAATGTATTTCTCCACCTCTCACACTGGTCAGATCATCAGACAGGGTGAGTGTTGGATGAGCAGTGTTGGGGTCCAGGATGACAGGAGTGTAGGAGACAATGTCCTTCATCTTGTTCCAGACTCTGAAGGTCAGGTTGTGCAGGTGTTTGCTCACGTCCATCAGTGGTCCTGAGACCGGCTGTGGGTCCTGCGGTGTGAGCTGGACTCTTTCCATCGTGGTCTTGTAGTTCTGCAGGAATGAGACGTGTTCAGCTCTCAGCTCCTCCTCTATGGCTCTGATGTTGTTTGAAAGGGTTAATATGTCTCTGTTCAGACACTCAATCTTCTCCTTCATCACCTGACTCTTCTGCTGCTCTTCCTCCCTCAGTGCAGTGATGCTGGCCTCCTCCTCCTCTCGTAGAAACTGATGCATCTTCCTAAACTCTTCCTTAATCTGTGTCTCTGTGTGCTGGGCCTGGGCTTTAACGTGTTTCGCTGTTTGGTCACTTTTCTTTTTAGCTCTATTGAAGACCTTCAGTTTCTCGTGTAAAGGCTTCAGTAATTTCTGGACCTCCTCCTTGTGATCCAGAGCAGCTTCATCGATGGGTCTGAAACTGTGGTCGGTGTGTTTTTTAGAATCTCGACACACAAGACACACTGGCTGTTGACATTCCAGACAGAACAGTTTGAGTTTCTCAGCATGCAGAATGCAGAGATCCTCAGACCCTGATGAAGTTCTTTTACGTTTTGAAGCTCTCCGTCTCTCCTGTATGAAGGCCTCACACACGTTCTTCAGAGCCAGGTTACGGGGTAGTTGATCTGTTGAATGTATTTCTTTACAAACAGGACATTGCTTTATTCCCTTCTGTCTCCACCATTGCTGCAGACAAGCATTACAGAAGCTGTGGCTACATGACAGGAAAACAGGATCTTTGAAGATGTCACGACACACAGGACAGGAATAATCCTCTACTGGAAGAGACGACGTGGAAGCCATTTAGTCTCTGAGTGAAGCTACAAACACTATGCTCAATACAGGAAATCAGTCAGTGGTGGCAACACTTCCTCCAGTCAGCAGCAGGTTCCAGTGGTCTGGGTCAGTATTCCCTCCTGTAGCTGTGGAAAGACAGTCCGTCCTGCTCACTGGAAGTTGTGTTTGATCAATCTTATCGTCTCAGATGAGTCTGACAGGGGGAGGAGCGTTGACACACCACCTGTTGCAAAGTACACACACAAGATCTGTCATTAATCTAAAACACATGTCTGCCCCAAATATATTGAATAAGTTTAATGAAATGTATCAAAGTCAGGACAGTCTTTTATTTTCTATATATAATTCGTATAGACAGGAAACAATAGAGCATGGAGGCAGAGGCTAGGGCAGTCACGATTAATACATAATCATCTATTCGCGATTATCTCCATCCTATACTGGAGCATTTGGAGGCAATCCTAAACCAGAATGTTTAGCTACATATTCTCACAAACACCTCTCACAAACATAGCCAACACGTCGAACAAACGTGAAAATTTACAACTGTCCACATTTTAAACATGCCACTCTTTGAACCGCATTTATTTCAATTTAACAACATCTCGCCTCACGCAGAGCAGCCAGTCCTGACAGAGAGTATTCTGACCATTCTGGCCAGTGGGTATCAAGTTACAGAGGGAGGGAGGGGGAGGGAGGGGGGAGAGGAGCTGAGCAGAGTAGAGTAGAGTATCGAATTACAACAGAGGGGTGTGTGTGTGTGTGTGTGTGTGTGTGTGTGTGTGTGTGTGTGCGCGTGCGTGTGCGCAAGCGTTTTTTTTCCCCCCAAAAAAATTTTTTTTTCAATTTTTTTTTCCAAAAATCTTTTTTTTTCCAAAATTTTTTTTTTCCAAATTTTTTTTTTTTTCAAAAAACTTTTTTTTTTCTCAAAAAACTTTTTTTTTTCTCAAAAAACTTTTTCTTTCTCAAAACTTTTTTCTCAAAAAACTTTTTTTTCTCAAAAAAAGAATTACCCATATTTGGCCATTACACACACCACACTGCCGCAACATGGCGGTGAAGGCCGCGCAGCGGCCTGAACTCTAGACTTTTGCGGCCCAAAGGGCCGCAAACTTCTAGTTATTCATATTCGCGATTATTTTTCATATTCGCGATTATTTTTCATATTCGCGATTATCGTCAATTATCCAATTTAATTAAAAAAAGTAGTGTGTTTTGACAATAAAACCATTCTTAAAGCTATACTGTGTAAGATGCTCAACTAGTGGTCAGTAGCCCTATAGCAAACCGCGGTCGCGTTCGCGTCTTTCGCCCGTTTTTCGTACCTTCACACCCCCGCGTCTGCCTCCACAACGCCGAGAGCTATCTTTAGAGGGGTCCCTGGTTCCTGTGCGTTCAGGCATTCCGGAGAAACGGACTACTTCACCCTGCCTGGTAGGCGAGATTACCTTTTGAGTAAAGAGACACACGGGCGACTACAAATATGGCGACCCCACTTCAAGATGCGCTGTGATTGGCCGGTAGTGTACCATGTGTGCATGATCGGCGATGTGATTGGGCAACGTATACACAACGTATACAGATGATGCAGATTACGTCATTATGGCGCGAAAACCCGCCCCTGTCACTGCTAAGAAGAAAACATATAAAGAGAAGGCTTCAGAAGCTGAAAATAACGGAGTGGGTGTTCTAAAACTTTAGCGATTTAACAGTTAGGACAATTTTAAGATTTGTTTTATAAAAAAAGTTACATGGTACAACTTTAAACCTCACGTCAACACTTGCATTCTTGAATGCGCCTCCTCCTGAGTCCTCCTTGCGTCCCCGGCCGCTCCTCCTCAGTCAGTCAACGGCAGCAGGGACGCACTGACTACAGCAGGCAGGCTGGCTGGCTAACTAAACATGCTTAAAAAGTTTGTTTCAACCGATCCGATCAATTACTTTTTCCAGACGGTCGGAACAGACACATGTACCATACGCATCCCGGGACTAGGGTTGGACACGGTAACCGCCGTACCGCGGTAAACCGAGGTCTACCGCGGTGTCAGTGTGCTTACCGCGGTAAAAAAAAGACAAAAAAAAGTCTATTTTTTATTGGAAAACAAGCGAGTTTTAAAACAGGGGAGAAGCGAGGACCGCATGCGCTCCATGCCGCTCTGCTCTGGGCCGTGTACCACAGTTTGGAAGCCACATACGTCACTCTCACTCTCAGAGACACAGACAGTCACTGCTGCTGCCTGCGTAGAGGAGTACAGAAGAGCCAGGGTTTCCTGCAGGAAAAAGTCTTGACCAGGGGGGGATCTCATGGCGCACGCACGAAGCGCGTGCGCCGAAATTTTTTGATAATTAATTAATTAATTCGAGTAATTAATTCACTTAATTTTTTATATTAATTCTTATTTTTGCCCTATAAAAACACATGAATGTGCCCATGATGACGGAAAACACAACTACATGCTAACATTCACATTTATTCAACATTGAATAACTACGTTTTTCACAGGACAGTGTAACTTGTTTTTTCCCCCCAGGTTAATCAACCAGCACTCGTGCCATATACATAGAAGTCTACAGCACAGTAAAAAAAAATCGAACCTCTGTTCGAAGTGGAGCTGTGTGTGTGTGTGTGTGTGTGTGTGTGTGTGTGTGTGTGTGTGTGTGTGTGTGTGTGTGTGTATTGCAGTTGATGCTCAGGGCAGGCTAGACTCAACAGCACCTCTCTGGTCACCCAGGGTTACTACATACAGGCTACATACAGACCCACCCACATACCCACATACCCACATACCCACCCACATACCTACACACACGGCCACGTATAGGGAGCTTGTGTTCCACACAGCTCCAAAAAGAAACATTGGTGTAAAGTAACTAAGTAGATTTACTTAAGTACTGTACTTATACTGTACAAAGGAGATTTTCAGGTATTTGCACTTTACTTGAGTATTTCCTGCATTCAGGAGATACCAGCCCTTATGTTTTCTTCAAATGTAAACAAACATGGCTGCCATGTTTGAAAGATAGGGTTGGTATGGGGGTTAAACATGCAATTTCGCGATCGCGATCATGCCTAGTACATTGTTGGAGGTCCAAAAAGTTTTTTTGAGAAAAAAAAAGATTTTTGAAAAAAAAAAAAAAACCCTTTTTTTTTTTTTTTTTTTTTTTTTTTTTAATACCCTTGGGGGGGCGGGGGGGTTTTCAGGCCGGGCGGGGCGCCTGGCCTGTAAAGTGCTGCAGGAAACCCTACAGAGCAGCGTAAATTTCTCTGTAATCCACACGACACAAGGATGTTAATACATACCTTGTGTTGTGGCATATCTTTTTTTATTCATACGGATTACTGGCGGAGCACGGGCCGCGTGGACTAAAACCGAAAATGAAACTATTTTACTTTTTCCATCGCGTCGCACGTTGTGCCCGTTTGGCGGCGCGTCGGAGATTTTATAACCTTTTCTGTCAAGTCTTGTAACTAAAACCTGTATATAGCAGCACTCAATCACTGGGATTTGAGAGTTGAGACGTGACGTGAGTTTACAGAATCACTGTACACGATCTGACTACCCGTCCTCTTCTGGTTTGTTCACACAGCTGTTTGTGTCTGAAAAGCCTACTAGCTAGCCTACATTACTATGGTAACCCGACAGTTTAGATCTAAAAGTTCAGAACGCGTCGCGGATGCAATGTGTTGTGAGCTTGTAGATCTGCTCCTTTCAAAGCCATACCCGCTGTGTTGTACGGAGAAGTATAACTCGGGCGGTCAGGCTGTGTCGCCTCTCCACTGTGGAGAGGCGACTTTAGGGAAGATGATTGCAATATTTTGGCTTATCGCCGAACCTTAATTAATAGATACGGGGGTGCGGTAATTACCGCAGTACCGTCTGTAAATGGGAAGACGGTAATCGCGGTAACAAAATGTCGATACCGCCCCAGGCCTACCCGGGACTAAATTCCTTTTGATACATACAGAAAAAGGCTTTCACTTTTGTTTCAACACAGAGGACTGCTTAGCTTAGCGCTGCTACTCTGCTGTGGAGGGGATGATGATGATGATGATCACACAGATGGCGACTAGAGTATAGATGTTGGATCGTGATAAACATTATCGGCTATTGTCACTATTTTCAGTTGTCGGCAAATTTTGCAGTTGTCGGCTCGCGGCGTGTTGTGAGCTTGTAGATCGGCTATTTTCGCAACGCGACGCGACGTGTTGTGAGCTTGATGGGCTATTTTCAAATAACCACGGTATAAAATCGGACTTAAGTTTGCAAGTAAATGTACTTAATAGTTACTTTACACCACTGAACTGATGTTCAAAAAGCAATTCAATTGCTCTTCTAAGGTGTACAGTATGAGTATTATCAAAGCTCATCATAGTGGCATAAAATGAAAAAAAAGAAGGAAAAAAAATACAATATATTCGTCAATCGCGATTATTTTGTATGACGATTAATCATCTCCAGAAATTCCTAATCGCGACAGCCCTAGCAGAGGCTACTTAAAGGGATATTCCACTTTCAAAAAAACTTTTGGTCATTTTATCATCTGATCAGGCTTTTATGAATACCCTGAACAGTTTTTATTTTGCTTGATTAAATATTTAGATATTTGATGTTAATGTTATCAGGCCCTACAGGCTCAGGGCCTCTCCCCACACACACCCATTGTAACTTCAAACTCTATTTTGACCATGATAAATTCATTAAAACACCCATATTTTTTTCAAGTGACTCGTAATACCCTCATAATACGTGAGCAGGCCGTGTTTTTTCAATAACTTTTTTCATTTATTTTTAATAAAATTTTATTGTATTTAATTTTTTCCATTTTCCCAAAGAATTATTACAAACTAGCCCTTACCCGTTCAAAGATATGAGCACTGAAATGATGTGCAGTGTGTGGGTTATGGGATGTGCACTGTGCAGTGTGCACACAGTATATGAGGGATGGGAAGTAACTTTAACTGGTGCTTACATGATAATATGTAGAGCATCAATGTAAGAAATACCCGTTTCGTTTAATGGCTACAGAGATACTGTGTACCGATCTGCATGATTTTTGGACAACATCTGTAACAGGGCCAGACATCCCCCCCCCCACACACACACACACAGCTGGTTAAACATGTTGCCTCATGCTAGATGCAGAATAGATTAGCCTCAAGCTAGATGCAGAATAGATAGTAGATACACCATAAAAATGCTAATATACAGCATACGATTTGTGAAAGTGACAAACGGGCTTCACAGTTATGTTAGGTGTGTTCATATGCTAATTGTGATGCGATTTCAGATCAATTGCTCCAGCCACTGAGGAGAAACGCTGTTTCAGACAGACACTCAGACATCCGGAAAATTATATGTTTGATAAAAGAAAAAAGTTATTGAAAAAACACGACCTGCTCACGTATTAGGAGAGTAGTATGAGTCACCAGAAAAAATGATAGGTGTTTTTAATGAATCTATGATGGTTAAAATGGAGTTTGAAGTTACAATGGGTGTGTATGTGGAGAGGCCCTGAGCCTGTAGGGCCTGATAACATTTACATCAAATATCTAAATATTGAATCAAGCTGAAGCAACTTAAAAACTGTTCAGGGTGTTCATAAAAGCCTGATTAGATGATAAAATGACCAAATGTTTTTTTGAAAGTGTAATATCCCTTTAACCCATGCACAAACCCAGAGTAGTGAAACCTGAAAATGTTGTCAGTGTAATAAGTGAAAAGCTTCACTCCACGTGTTTTGCATGTAGACATAAATGCGACCTATGGTCGCAGTTTAGCATGTGATGAGGAACGGCACATCTTGTCTCCAGATGTGTCATGTTTTTTTTCTTTTTTACGGTCTATGGTTTTGATGCTCTGACATCACTGAGATGTCAGGGGAGCCACTCTAACATAATCCCTTTTATGCCCATATATGGAGATCCCTGGTGTCATCAATAGTACGCCCATATCTACTGTAACAGGACTTCATATGGGAATGCCCATATACTGTATGGAGGCCACATCGTCAACATACCACACTAACAGAATCCATATATGACGAAGACAGATGGCCAAGACAGCCCATATCTGTGTGGCTGGTTCTACAGACAGGATCTCCATATATGGGCATAAAAGGGAATTATGTATGATGTCAGATGTCATAGGACTTTCACATAACGAATAACCAGTAAGCTTGTTTGGAGTCTCACAGCATATCTCCATATACAGTACATGGATCTCCATATATGGGTACCAAGGGGCCTCCAAATATGGGTAACTGGTCCGATATACATCACTGGCCAGATGGCCAAGACATGGCGCGACCTCGCCCTTTAGGGCGAAGGGTGAGGTCGCTTGTTGCCCTTAGGCATCTCATTGGTTATTATACTTTATATTGTTCTACAGAACACCATTTCTTAGGGAAAAAGGTTGTTTGGTTTGATATTAAGTGAATGAGCACAGTAGAAAGCAACTATCCGATATGCATTAGAGTTTTATTGATCAACAAAGGAAAAAAATGTCCCTTGTATTAACCACGCTGACTGGTTAATGACCTGCATCAGGAATGGACACAGATGGTGGACAATATTTCTTTTTTATGGTAAGGTGTTGTCAGCTTGTACATCTGGTATTTTGTCAAGTGAGGAGTGTAAATACCAACCTGTGTGTTTACTGTGTTGACTCAGGTAGGGTTGTGATCCTGGAGGATTTGAACTGTTCCCTCTCAACGCTCCTTAACGCCTCCTATATTTGAAAATAAATCAATAAAACAGCCTTCATTAAAGAAATGTATAAACAAATACAATCATAATTAGTGTGGTTGCCAGGGCAACCACATTATTACTCTGGGGAATTTTGCATTTTTCAAAACTCTTAGTCTCATTGACTTGAATGGGAAACTCCATATATAGTGAGTAACTTTTATGACGTAACTTTTCCCATTGACTTTGAATGGGAAACTCCATATATAGTGAGTAACTTTTATGACGTAACTTTTCCCATTGACTTTGAATGGGAAACACCATATATAGTAAGGTAACTTTTTTTATGTAACTTTTTATGCAACCACACTCGCAATTTCCCAAATTGCAATTTCTCTAGTTATATACAGTATTGCACACCTTTGGGTTACTCGAGGGAGTTCCAAATGGACCCTTACAGGTCTGTAACTCCGAGAGTGTACAAATGGAACCAAATGGACACATAAGGGTCCATTTGGTTCCATTTGTACACTCTCAAGAGTCATAGTGGGCCTTGAAACTAAAAAGTCAGAGCAGTGGTTTTCAACCAGTGGTCCTTGAGGAGGTTACAGGTGGTCGGTCCCCAGCTAATGATGGAGAGTTGGTAACCAAATGGAAACTTTTGCATAGCAGTATCATAGAATGATCAGGATTCAAGATTCAATAACTTTATAACTTTATGTCTCCTTTATAACTGGGGAACATAGAACCTGGGGAACATACGACCTTTTTGTGGGGATAGTGGGGAACATAGAACCTGGGGAACATATGTACGGTCCTGTTGTTGGCAGAGCAGCTGATGCTAGTCAGTTAGCTCAGGTAGGTTGTCGGAGCTAGTAGTTTAGTATAAAACGTTACCTTGCTTCTTCGCTTCCTGGTGTTGTCTACTTTTCTTTTCTGCTTTGACGTTCGGGCCTATGTGAAATGAGCAGAAATAGCGTTAGCAGAAATAAGGCTTCCGGCGCCGATCTCTTCAGAATAAGAGTACCCCTAAAGCCATTGCAAAAACATTGAAAACGGATAATTTTGTCATAATATGGACGTTACAAATATAGATTAAGTATCTAAACGAACAAACAAAATGCAAATTAGGTTTCTGGGTATAAAAGAAAGGTTTTAATAACATAAAAACATAATAAATGGATAAATGCTGTTCACTGGAGTGCATAGCCTTTACAAATTTGACTCTGGACAGCAGACGGCTCTTTGTGTCGCCACTTTGGAGACATGCACGCGTGCGGGGAAACCTCCTCTATCACGTCACACTCTCCGCTAAGCGGGGGAGGCGTCCCCTCAATTTCTGTTGGCTTTCCAGTGCAGCAACCTGCTCAAAAAAGTCAAATTTTCCGACATTTTCAGACTCTAGTTGGCGCTGGAGAGCAGACGGCTCTTTGTGTCGCCACTTTGGAGACATGCACGCGTGCGGGAAAACCTCCTCTATCACGCCACACTCTCCGCTAAGCAGGGGAGGCGTCCCCTCAATTTCTGCTGGCTTTGCAGTGCAGCCACCTGCTCAAAAAAGTGACATTTCGGACATTTTCAGACTCTAGTTGGCGCTGGAGAGCAGACGGCTCTTTGTGTCGCCACTTTGGAGACATGCACGCGTGCGGGAAAACCTCTACTATCACGCCACACTCTCCGCTAAGCGGGGGAGGCGTCCCCTCAATTTCTGCTGGCTTTGCAGTGCAGCCACCCGCTCAAAAAAGTGACATTTTCGGACATTTTCAGACTCTAGTTGGCGCTGGAGAGCAGACGGCTCTTTGTGTCGCCACTTTGGAGACATGCACGCGTGCGGGGAAACCTCCTCTATCACGTCACACTCTCCGCTAAGCGGGGGAGGCGTCCCCTCAATTTCTGTTGGCTTTCCAGTGCAGCAACCTGCTCAAAAAAGTCAAATTTTCCGACATTTTCAGACTCTAGTTGGTGCTGGAGAGCAGACGGCTCTTTGTGTCGCCACTTTGGAGACATGCACGCGTGCGGGAAAACCTCCTCTATCACGTCACACTCTCCGCTAAGCGGGGGAGGCGTCCCCTCAATTTCTGCTGGCTTTGCAGTGCAGCCACCCGCTCAAAAAAGTGACATTTTCAGATTCTAGTCATTATTATACACCACGCTTCTTTATACGGCTTAGCCTCACTGATCGCTGTGCTTTTCTTACATTGGTTTATTTGACCAGCATAGTCTGCAGAGAATCTCTGCAAATCACCTGAGAGTAGATCTGACCATACTGGAATACTTGGGAGGAATGTGAACAGTTTGTTTAAAATAGTTTCTGCATGATAGTTATTTATACCTGTGTCATTGGTGTTTTTCATTGCTTGATTGGCTTTAGTCCTTACTTGTTCAAAATGGTCTTTGAAGGGAGATGCACTTAAAGGAATGTGCTTACAGTCAAATACATCATCACCCTCAATGTCATGTGGACTGTCTGGTTGATCATGGTCTTCCTCCCCTCCCGGCATTTTCTGCGTTTCAGACTGGATGCTGACCTGTCACTATTGATCTGAACAGGTGTTGCATTGCAACCAAATATGTCCCTCTCACTGGCCCTCAATTCCCTGAGGATCTCCTCCACAGCGTGCTGTGTATGAGTGTCGCTGATCATAAATGCTACAGGTGTTGAAGCGGATGATGAACTTAGAACAAGCTCATAATACAAAATGCTTTTAGTTGTTATATTGCTCTTAATCATTCCCCCCGTTGCATCCCATGATACTGCATCCTTCGTACACAAGTTGTGCCACATTCTCACTCCTGCTTCATTAAAACATATAATCTTAAGGGGGCTAGCTTTAATACATTGAATGAATCCTGTTAAAACTTTACTTTCTGTGTCTTTCTCTTTAAACTGCTTTTGCAGTAGCATCAAAGCCTGAATCTCGTCTTCATGCGGCCTTTTCTTTGGCGCACTTCACTTCTGATCTTTCTCAACACGTCTGTGTTGAGAAAGATTAATAAGTTCCCCCAATATACCATTGTTTGTCTGTTTTATTATTTTTTCTGTTACTACTCCAAGGGAAATGGCAGGTATTTTCAGAATGTGAAAAGCTGAGCTCATCTTACTTAAAATATGCTTCCAACTCCATCTAAACTATAATTTTGCGAATGTCTGAGTGAGTGTCTGTCTGTCTCAGCGTTTCTCCTCGGTGGCTGGAGCAATTGATCTGAAATCGCATCACCATCAGCATATGAACACACCTGACATAACTGTGAAGCCCGTTTGTCACTTTCACAAATCGTATGCTGTATAATAGCATTTTTATGGTGTATCTATATCTATTTAGCCTACAGTACCTTTTGTGACCACACATGTTAAGGGAGGGGCGCTGTTGTTCAGGCCATGCACAATCACACACAAACCCAAAAACTTGTTGTCCAAAATCATGCAGATCGGTACACAGTATCTCTGTAGCCATTAAATGGAACGGGTATTTACATGCTCCTACATATTAGCATGCAAGCACCAGTTAAAGTTACTTTCCATCCCTCACATATTGTGTGCACAGTGCACATCCCATAATCCACACACTGCACATCATTTCGGAGCTCATATCTTTAACGGGTAAGGGCTAGTTAAAGCAAATTTGTAAACTCACAGAAAATATCTAATATCTCTCTCATGCACACTTACACCTTTTGTTAAGTTACCTGAATCCCAAAGTCCAAAGGAGTATTCCAAGATAGGACAAACACATGAAACATTTTTTTGCAAGTCATTTTAATTTCCATCATTCTCATTCTCATTTCCACTTATTATCCCTACTCACATCTTTTTGCCTTTGCCAAGTAAAAATGTCACTTTTTTGAGCGGGTGGCTGCACTGGAAAGCCAGCAGAAATTGAGGGGACGCCTCCCCCGCTTGGCGGAGAGTGTGGCGTGATAGAGGAGGTTTCCCCGCACGCGTGCATGTCTCCAAAGTGGCGACACAAAGAGCCGTCTACTCTCCAGCGCCAACTAGAGTCTGAAAATGTCCGAAAATGACCCTTTTTTGAGCAGGTGGCTGCACTGGAAAGCCAGCAGAAATTGAGGGGACGCCTCCCCCGCTTAGCAGAGAGTGTGACGTGATAGAGGAGGTTTCCCCGCACGCGTGCATGTCTCCAAAGTGGCGACACAAAGAGCCGTCTGCTCTCCAGCGCCAACTAGAGTCTGAAAATTTCCGAAAATTACCCTTTTTTGAGCGGGTGGCTGCACTGGAAAGCCAGCAGAAATTGAGGGGACGCCTCCCCCGCTTGGCGGAGAGTGTGGCGTGATAGAGGAGGTTTCCCCGCACGCGTGCATGTCTCCAAAGTGGCGACACAAAGAGCCGTCTACTCTCCAGCGCCAACTAGAGTCTGAAAATGTCCGAAAATGACCCTTTTTTGAGCAGGTGGCTGCACTGGAAAGCCAGCAGAAATTGAGGGGACGCCTCCCCCGCTTAGCAGAGAGTGTGACGTGATAGAGGAGGTTTCCCCGCACGCGTGCATGTCTCCAAAGTGGCGACACAAAGAGCCGTCTGCTCTCCAGCGCCAACTAGAGTCTGAAAATTTCCGAAAATTACCCTTTTTTGAGCGGGTGGCTGCACTGGAAAGCCAGCAGAAATTGAGGGGACGCCTCCCCCGCTTAGCGGAGAGTGTGGTGTGATAAAGGAGGTTTCCCCGCACGCGTGCATATCTCTAAATTGGCGACACAAAGAGCCGTCTGCTCTCCAGGGCCAACAAGAGTCTGAAAATGTCAGAAAATGTCCGAAAATGTCAACAGAAATTGATTTTACGCCTCTCCCGCTTAGTGGAGAGTGCAGTGTGGCAGAGCAGATCTCCCCGCGTGCATGTGTCCAAAGTGCCGACACAAATAGACGTCTGCTGTCCAGGGCCAACTAGATTCTGAAAACGGCACTTTGTGTACTCAATTTTAATTTGAAAATAACAGATCTACAGGCTCACAATGCGTTGTGATGCAACGCATTGTGAGCTTGTAGATCTGCTATTTTCAAAAGATATTTATTTAAACATTTGAAAACTTGAAATGGGAATTCTGCACAATGAGTAGTCCTACTTTTGATACTTTAAGTACATTTTAATGCCAATACTTTTGTACTTTTACTCAAGTATATTTTGAATTCTGTGACTTTTACTTGCAACAGAGTATTTTTATATAACACTTTTATGGTGTGTTGTTACATGTATATTTTCATTAATTACATTAATATAGTAGCCTACCATACTTTGCATCTGTCCTGTCAAAATAAACAGATAAACCCCTGCTCTAGCCTATGATAGCTCTTTTATGGGATTACAGTAGAACGAATTGAATTGGAATGGAATTAATTTTGTTAAATGGCTTTTAATAGCTCGCATTCCACGAATTTCAATCTGAAAGAACCTGGAAAATGTGTTAGGACAATTAGAAGTACACTAGTATAGAGACATACATCATATACTCATCTTTTAAATACATTTGTGTCTTTTAAATATACATTATTTACTGCACTTTTATTTTGAAGGCTGGAGCCTGGCTTATTTCTGCCAGTGCCCAGACCGGAAACGTTCTTTCTGCTCATTTCACGGACCTGACGTTCGGCATCTTTTAAATCCGGTCTCTTCTTCTTCTTCTTCTGTTGGTTTCCGGCAGGCTGTACGCTGAAGCGTAATGCTGCCCTCCACAGGCCGACGATAGCTCATATTTATATTTTTACATATTCACCATATTCCTGGCCCTCTCTATGGAGGCTGCCATTTTCTTTTGCAGAGGGTGTGTGCTTCAAAAAACATCTTTTCACTTCCTCCCAAGTAAGGAAGTGACACGGAATTGTCTGTTGCCAGATTTTGCCAAAGAAATAAGCCCAACAGAAGCAACTAGGGCTAGGCTATACTACTTTACATTTACTATTGAAAATAGCAGATCAGCAAGCTCACAATGTGTCATATTGCGACGGGGACGTATCTCCATTCCGACATGTCTCCATTCCGACATTGACTTCTTATTGTCGAGTGGCAACACTTCCATAGAGGTTAATTTTAGAGTTAGGGCTAGGTATAGGGTTAGTGTCAGAAAGGAGACATGTCGGAATGGAAACATGTAACCTATTGCGACACATTGTGAGCTTGTATATTTGCTATTTAAAAAATATTGAGGGAAAAAAAAGACATTTGAATATTTTTTAAACATTTTAACAACATAAATCTGTGTGGAGGTCCCTGGCACCACATGTTTTCAGATGGGGGTCTGCAACTGTGGGCAAATATGTTAATCTGGGGTCCTTGATATGAAAAGATTTGGGAACCACTGGTTTAAAAAATATTAGAAAGTAAGCCCAATAAGCAGCTATACTATTTGTTTTAGAGACACACATTGCTTATTATAAGCAGACATGGCAACCCAGGTACATTCAGAGCCCAGAGGCCAGAACGCCATCTACTGACACTTTAATGCAAGGACAACAGGAAACCAAATGATGTTTTTCAGGCCAGCTCCGCCTCTTTCAGGATATGAACAGGAAGCTGGGGGCGGGGCCAGGAATAACGTGAATAGCCCAATTGACCAGTCGCTATGCCCCTCCTAAAGCCGTCCTTGTCCAATGCCAAGTTAGCAACAGGTTACTAACGCAGCAGACTTGGCAAGCTGCCATGGCGGCGCGCATCGGTGTCTGGCTGCTAGATAGAGATGGGATTTATGGTTCTTTGAAGTGAACCGCATCTCTGAGATCCGTTCCTTTCAAAGAGCCGTTCAAAAGACTGGCTCATTTTAGTTACTGGTTACTTTGTAGATTTTGATTATGATTGTAAATCACTTCCACCCATATAGGCCTATACATTTTGGCCATTGGATACATTTCTGGCATTTGAAAATAGGTGATCTACAAGCTCACAATGTGTCACGTTGCGATGCATTGTGAGCTTGTAGATCGGCTATTTGCAAATGATTTTTCTACATTTTACTCATTGGAAAACCTGTGAAACAGGACATTCTGCATAATGAGTAGGTCTACGTTCTAATATTACTTTAAGTACATTTTGAAACCAATACTATTTTACTTTTACTCTAGTACATTAATAACATTCCAAACTTGATTGCAGTATTGATATGTTTACTTAAGTAAAGACATGTAGTACTTTTCCCACCACTGTTCATTAGAAAGGAACGGCTCCCTACTGTGAACCGAATCATATCGTTCATTTCAAAGAGTCGTTCAACAGACTCGATTCGTTCACGAACGTCCCACCCACTCGCTTCCGTGTCACAAACACTGAAACAAAAACAGAACGGATTGCACTGACCTACACAAACCCACGGGAATAATTTAGGAGCACTTCATGAGAAAATATAACTGGTAACACTTGTGTACTGTATGTTAATCTGACTTTAGTATAGGCTATTGTTTTCTTCCTGGACGTGCGTTAGTTTGTGGCAGGTTAGTCTGCAGCTGGGTGCTATTGCTGCACGCCGCCATGGCAGCTTGCCAAGGCACCCGCCTTAGTAACCTGTCGCTAAACGTGGCATTGGGCAAGCACGGGTTTAGGAGGGGCATAGCGACTGGTCAATTGAGTGAGTGAAGATATTTGAGCACTGCTTTACCCTTGACCTTGTTTTGGTGTATGGCATTGAAATCGAACATCTCGTGGTCTTCCCACATGATAAGGAACTCTCCGATCACTATTTGATCACCTTTGAGTTCACACTATTGGATTACCCACCATTGGACACGAATGTCCTTGGTCGAAGTCTATCCGATAAAGCTATAAATAAATTCAAGGAAAAATTGCCATTAGCCATTAGTCCAATATACTTCAACCAAGTTGAAGATTTGAATACTTATAGTCGGTCCCAGACTGATCACCTTGTCGACAGTGTCGCAAGCTCGCTTCTTGCGACACTTGATTCTGTTGCTCCCCTTAAAAAGAAGGTAATAAAGCAACAGAGATTAGCCCCCTGGTATAATAATGAAACTAGAAGCCTTAAGCGAGCCTCACGCAAACTGGAAAAAATATGGCATTCAGCCAAACGGGACGAATCCTGTATAGCATGGCAGAATAGCCTTAAGCTATATAGAAGGGCCCTTTGCAATGCCCGAACTGCCTATTATTCATCCCTAATAGAGGAAAATAAAAACAATCCCAAGTTCCTTTTTGACACCATAGCCGGGCTGACAAAAGGCTGTGACTCTGTGAAACAGCGTATTCCTCTAACTCTCAGTAGTAATGACTTCATGGGATTTTTTCAAAGTTGCCCACCTGAACATATGTAGTCTGAAAAACAAGGTAATTGATTAAGTAAAACCATGTTTGAAAATGATTTACACATAGTTGCAATTTCTGAAACTCATTTAGATGATTCAGTTGACAATACTGTGGTATCTATACAAGGTTACAATATTATTAGACTTGATAGAAACAGATATGGGGGAGGAGTGGCCTTTTATGTACAAGATCATATTCCAATAAAAAGGAGACAAGATCTTGATTTGCCAGATGTAGAAGCCATCTGGATTCAAGTTCACCTGCCACATCTAAAGCCATTACTTATGTGCTGCTGCTACAGACCACCTACCTCTGATGCAGCATATCTTGAAAAAGTATGTACAATGCTTCAGAATGTTTCTGATATTGACAGAGAAATTTATTTTTGGGGGGTCTTAAATATAGATTGGTTCTCAAAAAACTGCCATATGAAAAGAAAGCTCGAAGACACTGCCACTGTATGTAACCTAGTTCAAATGATAAATACACCAACTAGAATAAATAAAATAAGCTCATGTGTATTGTCTTCAACTTGCATAGATCATCTTTTTACTAATTCAGAAGATAAATGCACAAATGTTGTCTCAGTGCCAATTGGATTCAGTGATCATAACATGATTGCTATTGCAAGAAAAGTGAAAGTCCCCAAAGTGGGACCTAAAATTATATAAAAGACTCTATAAATATTTATCTGACGATGCCTTTATTGAGGACTTGCACAGCATACAGTGGAACATTGACACTATAAGAAATAACATGTTGCCAGTAAAGGGTCACCTCTGAATCTATTATTAAAAAGCATATCATGCAGGACAAAGAATGTAAATTAGATTTTTCAGTCACAAACATATTGGAAGTTGAAAATCTATTGTCTGAATTGAAATCTGATAAACCCTGTGGTCATGATTATCTAGACTGTAGACTTTTAAAGCTGTCTGCTGGAATTATAGCCAGTCCTATTTAAGTTTTAAGGAAGGAATCTATCCTCAAGAATGGAAGGTTGCTAAAGTAACTCCTCTTCCAAAAAATAGGAAAGAAGCATTCACTCACTGGATCGAATAGTAGGCCAATTAGTATATTACCAGCACTTGGAAAATGTATGGAAACAATGGTATTTAAGCAAATTCAAAGTTATGTCTCTACTAATAACATCAATTCTGACTTTCAACATGCATATAAGACTGGCTATTCAACATGCACAGCTCTAACACAACTGACGGATGACTGGCTAAAACAAATTGACAACAAAGTATTAGTTGGAAGAGTGCTATTAGATTTTAGTGCAGCTTTTGATATTTTAGACCATAAACTGTTACTTAATAAAACTTATAAAACTGTCTGCTTATGGTTTTAAACTCTCAGCTCTTAACTGGATGAAAAGCTACCTATTCAACAGACAGCAATGCCATATATGTTAAAGAATGCTAGCTGTGCAATTTATGCGGATGACACTACAATATATGCTTATGCAGAGAATGGCACAGAACTGAGCAGTAAACTACAATAGACCTCATATTGTAGTTTACTGCTCAGTTCTGCAAATTTCTAAATGGGTCACTGAAAATAGGATGAAACTTAATATTTCCAAAACCAAATGTCTTGTCATCTGCTCAAATCATGCTCAGAGACGGGAACACAAATTAAGTGTTTCTCTGCATGGAGTTCCTATTGAACAAGTTAAAGAGGCGGGGGTCACAATAGATGAGATACTTTCTTGGGCCACTCACATTAATAATATAGTAATAAAAGTTAGCAGAAGTATCTCAATTATAAGAAGGAGTGCCTATTTTCTAACTAACACAACTATTAAGCAAGTTATACAAGCCCTTGTCTTGTCACATCTTGACTTTTGCCCAGCAATCTGGTCAAATGCATCTAAACAAGAATTAAATAAAATCCAGCTTACCCAAAATAGAGCTGCAAGACTAGCTCTGCACTGCTCATTTAGGACTTGTATTGACATAATGCATAATGAATCCATTCCATAATGAATGGATGAAAGTTAATGAAAGACTAGCATATACCGTATTTTCCGGACTATAAGCCGCGCCTTTTTTCCATGTTTTGTACCCTGCGGCTTATACAACGGTGCAGCTTATATAGCGATGTTTACATCTAATGGCCAGTTAGTTTGTTTTACAATGGTCTTTAACAAGGATTTATATATAGATGTATACAGCTAACTGCCACCAGGGGCGCTCTAGCAGGAAGCAGGAAGGACACCTGTGGCTTATAGTCAAGTGCGGCTTAAATATGTAAACGTTTGCTTTTTGTTTGAAATTTAGCTGGTGCGGCTTATATTCAGGTGCGGCTTATAGTCCAGCAATTACGGTAGCTTGAATATGTTCTTTAAAAATATATATACTTTACATAAACCTGTTTATCTGTATTCCAAGTTATTGCGTGTTAGTGATAGCCATAAGTATGGCACCAGGCTTGCCCTGAAAGGTGCTTTCACCCAGCTTAAGCCCAAAAGTGAGGCTTTGAAAAAAACGGTGATGTATAGAGCAATAGATTTTTGGAACACACTTTATTTACTCTAATTATTTAGTTTTAATTAACAGCAAAGCTACTTTTAAAAATAGATTGAGAGGAGCTGTAATGCGGAGAGAGGTTGTTTTAGATTATGTAGAGATTTGTGTTGGTTTCTGATATGTTTATTTTGAGTTGCATGTGGATCACTTTTATTATAATCTGTTTCTTTTTTGTCATTTTTGTGAAAATTAAGCCGGCAACATCCACGCACAACCACTCAATCTCTGACTGAGCCGAGGATTGGTTGACAAGAGTCCAGCTCAACCTTTCATGGACAAACGTAGCGAGGCCATGCTTCCTACTCAGGATGAACCCAGCTAGTGTAAAGTTAGGTAGCACTAGCTTTTCTGCTGAAACGCAGTGGGTCTCCTGAAGGAGGATGATGAGAGCCTTGGTGGTAAAGGCTAACTTTTCGATGACGCATATCTTGCTGTCGGTAAGTCCTTCTGTGTTCAGCTGCAGTATTCTGGGTTGGAGGCCAGTGGACCAAGCACCACCGCCCGTCCTTCCCGACTGCTGCCTCACACTAGCCCGGGTGAGGGCCCTTAAATGACAAACTTTGTTTCGCTTCTGACGTTTTGGGGTCAGAAGTTACTAACGGGGGGCAGCACGTGAAGGTGTTTGTCTTGCTCCCCAAAGAATGCCAACGTTATTATATTAAGAGTTGTATGAGACGTCTTTCTTACCTAACGACGTCGCTGTTGCTGTCAGCGGCGCTGTGCCTCGTCAAAAAAATTATCTTTTCCCTGACCAGTAAGTCAATGCGGACAGTTTGTAAATACAAATAAAGCCATGTTTTTATTCCTTCTTCTTTGGCTAGCCAATGCTAATGCTATCGTGTATGTGTCGTTCATTATATCTTTCTGCTTTGAGTGTCCATTTTGCGCTGCAGAGCATGACAACACGCAAAGACAACTCCATTGTAAACCATTAACCAAAACGTTACGTTACAATCTTTGATAATAATAACAATCCAACTGATACAGTGTTGTTGTGACTGTGAGTGAGTTCTAAACTTCTCACAACCAATGCATCAGATTACATGCTGCATCTTTAGTGCCATCGTGTGGCGTTATCTATTTGGTGCAGTTGTTGCGTTCTCTTTCATTCAATCTCGGCCTGACTCGGCTCCACTCGGGTAACAGGAACCGGCGACTTCACAATAGATACCCGGGAACCGGGGCAGACGGCCCCGGCCCGGCCCCGCCCCGCGGTATAACTTTGCCAGCCGCAACGCAGTAGAGTAAGGGTCGATCCATACCGTTATAAGGAGCCTAACAAAGTTCGGTTCGGCACTAGGCAAACCCAAATATGGTTCGCATCTCCCGGTTCGGGGGGGCGTCAACCGACTAAATTCGGCTCTATGGTGCTGACGAAATGTTGTGACCTCCCGACTTAATTTCGGTACTCAGCGGTGTCTTCTAATTCATTCAGCCCGGCTTCAAGTGCATATTCTCGGCTGTAAATCCAAGGAAACAGCGGTCGTTAGGGAGGGAGACACGCCGACTTCCAAATGCTTGTGTGGCCGTGTGTTGGGCATCGCAGAGCGGATACATACAGCTGCCTCTACTTGCTGGAGACGAGTGGTGGACTGGGATGCGCGCGCGACACGCACGCACGCACGCAGCTTTGGTGCATGTCTTGCTAGTGCTACTCGCCGACCGTTTTAAAGAGAAAAGAAAAGCATAGACACAACTTTGCTAATGTTCCGTGTTGTCCACGACGAGTTGTGACTGCGTGATGATATGCATGCAGCAAGAGAGGCGGCCGCGGCACGTCTATAATGTGAGCTTGTAGATTAAATGTTTTCGACGTTTGTGAGAGAGAGAGAGAGAGAGAGAGAAAGAGACCTATGGAAGAGACGCAGTGTCCCCGTCACTGGTGCTGCTGCCTGCTGGAGCTGCCTGCTACTCACTGTCTGGACTTCAAGTCATTCAACCTGCAGCGCCAGGGCAAGTCAGATATATATCCGCCCTGCAATGCTCATTCATCGGCCACAAACGTTGTCATGCCACGGACCTCCAATATTTAAGCGACTTCAGCACTATAGCCGTTAAGAAAGTATGGATGAACTCCCCCCGAACCTAAATAATTTCGGGTCGGGGAGCACTCCCGAACCGAAATTAGTTAGGGTCCTGTGATGCCCCACACATTAAGTCTGAGTCATTGGGGCTCGTTGCCTTGCTTAACTGTGTCCTAATAGGTGAGCTGGGTGGGGCCTCATTGGCTCGTTGGTCTAATGGCTCATTGGAGAGCACCTGGGCCCGGTGCCTCCAGGAGTCTATAAAAAGCCAGCCCATGCCATTCTGAAGCAGAGATCCAGAGGAGGCTGACCTGTCTCCACCAGCCCTGTTGCTTTATGTTCTGTTATATTTAGTTAGTTCTAGCTTTACTTTCCATCCAACACCCTGCACAACACCATGTTCCACACATCCACATTTACACCACTGATTACTGACTCCACACTTCATAGGATCCTTTTGGCATGTTGTTGACCACCTTTAGTTGTTATGTTAGCCTTTATTTAATAAATACACCTTGTTACACTTTTGCCATGTCTCCTCTCCCCAATCTTTTGTTGTGACCTGAGCCAGTCATGACAAATGGGGGCTCGTCTTAACGTGAGTATTTGAACTTTAAAGTTTGGTTAAAGTTAAATATTTTGTGCGCGCACCTACAGAGGTGTTTTTGATAGCCGGTCTGTAACTAGAAGTAATTGGGGTTTCCCTGTGGGGTAAATTTTTGCCAATTAGATGCGGTTGGGGAGTTTGGCTCTGGATTCCCCATTGTCTATTTTGACGCGGTTTTCAAATTATTTTTCGGTGGGTGCAGTCTTGTTTGCTGTTTTGTTACCGTTAAAATGCATTTTTTGAGTTACCGTATTTTTCCGTTGGGCATTGGAGTTATTTGAATGTTGGGCTGAGTTTTGTGACACACTTATACTGCATATTTTGAGTAGACATTTGTACGGAGCTTCTGCTGTTGTCCCATGTAAGGCAAAGCCACGCTGTGTTTCTTTAAACCTTCGTGGGGTTTGTTATTTTTCTGGTAGTGTTGGGGTCACCTACGCGCCTTCCGGGGGCACAGTACTTGGTGTGGCAGTGCGGCTATCAACCGGTTGCGTTGTCCCCAGGTATAGCAAGTGCGTAAATACCCACGCAGACCTCATGAAGAGCTAGGGGTGAGTTAGATAAGCTTTGGCTAGGCAGTTAGGGGACGCTCCTGTGTGCTCAAAATTGTATTGGTGTTTCACTTAATTTTGTCTGTAACATTCAAACGTAACTATGGCTCAAATTGACAAGTTTGTGGCGTCACCGTCCGATGACTTTTTGGATGGTTGTAGTAAGGAGCAGCTGTTGGAAATTGCTGATCATTATAAGGTTGACGTTGGGGACAGGAGACGCAAAACCCAAACCATTAAATTGGTGTTAATGGCCAATTTAGGAGAGATTGGCATCTTGCCAGAGTCAGAAGTTGAAACAGAGGGAAGCAAAAGCAATGTGTTGCCGTTACCTAGTCAGGGTCAGTTTTCATTTGAACAACAAAAAGAACTGTTGCTTATTCAGCTCGAAATGGAGAGGACAAAGCAACAGGGGGTAATTGAAAAAGAAAGGGTTGGAATTGAAAAAGGGAAAATTGAAATGGAAAAACTCAGGATTAATTTGCAGAGGGAAAGGGTAGAACTGGTAAAAGAAGGTAAAATGGATCAGAGGCTGTTAGATCCTGGTGGAGGCCCAGCTGTAGAAAAGCGGCCTTTTGACCTGGTTAACAATTTGAGGTTAATGCCAAAATTCAATGAAAAAGAGCCTGAAACTTTTTTTTCTTTGTTTGAAAGGTTGGCAGACTCGAGAGGTTGGCCTGCGGCTGACCTGACTGTGATGCTACAGTGCGTTCTCACCGGGAAGGCACAAGATGCATATTCCGCGTTATCAGTAACTGATAGTTTAACCTATGCTACTGTTAAAGCTGCTGTCCTTAAAGCGTACGAGATGGTGCCTGAAAGTTATCGGCAGCGCTTTAGGAATAATAGGAAAACTGACGACCAGTCATATTTGGAGTTCTCGCGGGAACTGGTCATAAACTTTAACCGGTGGCGTATGGCTGCAGGTGGGGACACAATGGAGAAGTTATGTGACTTAATACTGTTAGAGCAGTTTAAAATTGCCATTCAAAGTCGTATTGCTACTTATGTCACTGAACAGCAGACTAAAACTGTGGCAGAAGCTGCTGCGTTAGCTGATCAGTATGTGTTGACACACAGAGACTGGGTACCGCAGGGCGCCCAAGTTACGCACCGGGAGGGTGTCACATCCAGCCATGGGGAGGGTGGTCACAGCGCGCCTTTCCATAGGAATTCGAAACCGGAGGATGGGAGAAGTTGGGCTGCCCGTGACGGTGAAAAAACATGTCAATACTGTGGCAAGAAAGGTCACATTAAAGCAGACTGTTATTCATGGAAACAAAGAGATGGAACGATGGAGGTGAAGTCGACTGCGGCCATTGGGCCTGTGTCAAATGTGAGGTCGGTAGGTCCTCTACATGAGAGCGAGAGTAGTCTCGGCGGTGTAGATGAGGCGTTTCGACCGTTTGTGGAAAGGGGGTTTATCTCTCTTGTGGGCTCACAGGAAAAAGTACCTGTGACAATTCTGAGAGACACAGCGGCGATGAGCACGTATGTTCTTGACTCACTCCTACCATTTTCTTCACAGTCTGCTACGGGGGATGCCATGTTGAGCCGTGGTATGGGCATGTCCGTAATCCCTTCTCCTATACACAAAATCAATTTAGAATGTGGCCTGGTTCAGGGCCCGGTGGAGGTGGCGTTGCGTACTGCATTACCGGTGGCTGGGGTTGATGTTCTCCTGGGTAACGAGCATGCTGGGGCTCGTGTGTGGGAAAATGTGTCAGCACCTCCATTGTTGAATCGCATTATCTCCTCTAAGCCTACTAATGTGATCTGTGAAAATGCTAAAGTAAAAATGAAGCGTTCATTTGGTCAGCGGTCTGAACGTCGGAAATTCAGACCGGGTGAGCAGGTGTTTGCTCTTTTACCTTTTCAAGCAAAGCTTACAGGTCCATACACTGTTGTTGAGCGTATGTCAGAGGTCACCTACCTCATTTCAACTCCTAATTTTCGCAAAACTACTCAGTTATGTCATGTAAACCTGTTGCGACCTTGCCATGGTCGTGACTCGTGAGTCAGTCCATCTTCTCAGTCAGTGGCAGTGACTGAGGTAGAGGACTAAATGGTTGAGATGTAGAGCTGTTAAACCAGTGTACGAGTGTCCATATCTAATGCTTGCTGTCTCTTGTTTTTTTTTTAGTGCCTGGTGTTGCAATCCCTGGCCTGTCCTGCTCCTTGACGGCATCATTGCTATAGCTGAAACACCTGATCCAGCCGTTGAGGGGGGAGGAGAGTCCAGGAGTATTGCAGGGCCAGGGCTATAGTATAGATTGTTACTAGTGCTCTATTGGTAGACGAATCATTGAAAAGTACTTAAAATGTAGTAAAACCATGGTATACATTAATGTTAAAATTGCTTATGTAGAATGCACTGATTGGGGGGTATATTATTGCATTTTGGTTTAATGGGGTTTGTTATCATTTTGTTATCCTTAATTGAATTAAATGAGTACCTTAAAGTAAATAGTTTATTTACTGAGTCATGGATCCTAGTGGGAGCCACGACTTTAAGGGGGGGGGTGTGATGCCCCACACATTAAGTCTGAGTCATTGGGGCTCGTTGCCTTGCTTAACTGTGTCCTAATAGGTGAGCTGGGTGGGGCCTCATTGGCTCGTTGGTCTAATGGCTCATTGGAGAGCACCTGGGCCCGGTGCCTCCAGGAGTCTATAAAAAGCCAGCCCATGCCATTCTGAAGCAGAGATCCAGAGATCCAGAGGAGGCTGACCTGTCTCCACCAGCCCTGTTGCTTTATGTTCTGTTATGTTTAGTTAGTTCTAGCTTTACTTTCCATCCAACACCCTGCACAACACCATGTTCCACACATCCACATTTACACCACTGATTACTGACTCCACACTTCATAGGATCCTTTTGGCATGTTGTTGACCACCTTTAGTTGTTATGTTAGCCTTTATTTAATAAATACACCTTGTTACACTTTTGCCATGTCTCCTCTCCCCAATCTTTTGTTGTGACCTGAGCCAGTCATGACAGTCCTTATAACGGTATGAAACGACTAGGGATGGTCCGATCAGGTTTTTTGGAACCGATCACCGAGCACCGATAACAAAAGTTTGATCACCCGATACCGATCAATCACCGATCCGATCAAGTTATTATTTATATATTATTTATATTTTCTAAATGTTAATGTTTTAACTTTAATTAATTAATTCACTCATGAATTCATTTATATATTTGCCTTATAGTTATTTACCAGCATTACTATGTATTTATTATCATAGCAGTAACTAATTATTCCAAAGTGGAAGAAGATCCGGAAATTGAGAAGTGCTTTCCTTATGACCCTCTAGGTAATTGCTGAGCACTTTCAGTTTCTTTTTTTAAATGCTGAACGGCTGGTTGATCGGATGCACCGATCGGATCGGATCGGTGAATTTACCTTTTGATCTAAACCACCGATTATCGCCGATCACGCTTTGATCGGCCCGATCCGATCCATTGCCGATTGATCGGTAACATCTCTAGAAACGACCCTTATAATTCAATTCCAGATTTGTACATTCTTGCAGGTGCTGTGTGCCAATTTGCGCTTGTGCAACGTTGTAACCAAATATGGCCTACTTAGACCGCGCAGGTTACTTGCGCTGACACACAAGTAGGCCATACGTGACATCACTTGAATTATATCATAGTTTTTTGTCACTTATATAAGTATCTATCTATAAATGCGAGAAGTCTCTGTCTGTGTGTGTGTCCGTGAAAATAAGGAAATGGAAAACGTATAGGCACTCAGGACGTTAATACGGCCCAAACTATCCCGAACTAGTTCGGGATAGGCACTGTATGAGTTAATACACATACACCAAACGGGACTGGTTCTTGTGAATGTTGGAACATATTCCGAAAGATTCTTGCCTACAATTGCATGCCCAAAAAGTGACTGAAAGTGGTTAACTTCTGCTCCTTTCATCTCTAGGCCGCCAACAACCTGGTGGTCCTGTCCAGAGAGGAGGCCGGAGCAGAGAGGATCTTCCAGAACAACGGAGTGCCTCTGTTGCTCAGCCTGATAGAAACAGCCAAAGCGGATTTGATCACAAAGCTCGGGTGAGTACCACCCAAGCGTCCCGTTTATTGGTGATCATAATGCATTCACATTACCTGACTTCCCCTGAAGTTTGTTTGGTATGGGTAGAATATAGGTACTTCTGACGTTCCTGAAGTAGAGGTAAGTATTCCTTGATCCACCTTTTCCAGAACACGTCAGCTATATACTGTACTTGTTTCCATCTCTGTCGAGCATACACATCCTCCTTTTGAAAGCATCCAATACAGCTGCAAGTAACCGGACACTCTGGGTTCACACACATTGAGGAGAAACGCACCCAGCAAAGGATGGTGAGACACCTCCATGCTGATCCAGAACCATCTCATCTGTGGCAGGATTTGTGATTCCATAGTTAGATACAGTGGCAAACGTATAGTGCATTTGAAACTACATTGCAGTGCACATCATGGGGTGATCACTGCTTGCCTCCTGTGAATTGTTTTACGTTTATTTTTGTTTTTATTTTTATTTCGTTGCTGAGTGAGGTCAGCAGACAAGTGAGATGAAAAAACCTGAGTGAAACGTGCTCAACTCAACCCAAAACAACGGTATGTCATCTTGGACAACAACCGTATAACTGCCAACTCACATACTGCCTTCAGGACTTAAATCTAAGATCCACACTTCATCAAGCTCTTCTAGATTTGGCCCTCCCTCTCCTCCAAACAGTATGAGACGATGACCTCCCAGCATGCAACAGCACATCCCAGATCTGGAATACGGCGTTTTCCCCCGGGGCTTTAGCTCCTCCCAGGTGCAGGTTTCTGGATTGAATTTCCAGAAATCACTGAAGTCATATGTCTCCAAACACGAACAGCTGCGGCCACCGAATATGTACAGTTCTCCATTGTAGGCAAAGGCTGAATGATAGAAGCGCCTTTCTGGGACCCTTTCTTTGAAAGACCTACGTTTCAGGGTATCCCATTTCACGGTTTTTGTGTCAAACACTCTGATGATGTCCTCTTCGTCCTCTTCAACCTCTTCTGTCTTGAACTCTTTATGAGTTCCCCCAAATACAAACATCTTTGTCCCAATGATGGTGGCAGAGTGACTGTCCGAAACAGGTGGCATAGTGACGGCAATTTTAGACCAGGCCATTTCGGCGGTGACCAGCTTGTGGATTCCAGAGGAAATCTCGCAGTCTACATATTGAGCGTAGATTCCATAGACGTACATGACATTCTTCAAGACACAAGCGGAATGGCGTATCATCTCTGGAGCCGTCCCACTACACTCAAGCTTGGACCATTCCAGTTGATCAACATGAAATGTATAAAGGTCATCAGAGTAGTGAAATCCTCTTCTGTACCCTCCAAATATGTACACGATTCTGTCTATAAGCACAGCTGTGTGATAGATTCGCATGGAGGGAGCGTCGCCAGACACGTTGGTTTGGGTTGATGATTCCCATTCCAAAGACAACGTGTTGAGAACATCCACCTTCATGGGACCCTCGTCCAGACCTCCTCCAAAGGAGAACACTTTGTCCCCCGCCACCACGGCTGCATGGTTGGCTGTCTTCAGTCCCCCATTGAAATGGTTCACCCAGCGCATCTCAGACTCTAGCACCAGCTTGGATTAAAATAGAATTCCTTGGGGCTTCCTTGCAAAGATCTTTCTGGATTCCTCGTCGGCTATGAGAGGGGTGAAAAACGATATGGAATAGTAATATAGTTACATGGAAATCACTCTGCAAAGACTGGACCGGACTAGTTAGAAGAATTGATTTATATTTGGGTAGTGATGATGTCACATGACACCTTAAAGATGACCTTGTGCACCCATAGCCAAATATGGCCTTCTTGCAGGGATCTCCATAAATGGTACAAGGACAGAATTAATTTGCAAGTGTGGTTGCCGTGATGCGAGTCTGATGTCAGACTCTAGAGCTAGAGCTTGAGTCTGACATTGTCCCCATTGTAAGAGATTTCAAAGGGGGTTGATGACACACATGACGATAATATGGACACAGTCTGGGGAAGAATGTGAATCTGAATGTGGAATGAAGAATCTGAATGTGGAAGTGGAACATAAGATTTCCATGGATTGTGAAATCTTAAGTTGTTTGAGTTGGGGCCACATGATGAGGACAGAGCTTTGTGCTATTTGTACTGAGTCTTCTTCTTTCTGGTCATATGTTGGGCTTTTGCATGTGGCTGCCCCCTGGTGGCGAAGAATGACATTGATTGCCTGTTATTTTATTTTTGCTCGCAGTAAATAAAATAGTCCAACCACTGGACTGACTCAACACCTGAATCAAACTGAATCAAAAATATAGGTTTGTGGTCAAGTTAGAAT
The DNA here is from genome assembly GCF_963921795.1 of Nannobrachium achirus. NCBI lineage: Eukaryota > Metazoa > Chordata > Actinopteri > Myctophiformes > Myctophidae > Nannobrachium > Nannobrachium achirus. The sequence goes on from NC_137832.1 coordinate 58,703,500, forward strand.
GAAGCAATAGGTCCCATATTGTGATTTACTTTGGATGCTGTAGAGCAGGGGTGCCCAAAAGGTAGATGGTGATCTACCAGTAGATCACCAAGGGTGTGCAGGTAGACCACATGACATGCCTCTAAACTAGACCAGGTCAACCTGGTTGTGCCAGACCCCCTGTCTGTCATCATCATTTATGACATCATGCCTTTTGTAGGCATGTCATCATCATGTCATCATCATATATACCCTTTATATAGAAAACCCGGACCGACATTTGCTTATGTAGGCCTACCCATTTCATGGGTCTGGCAAAAATATATAATTAAAATATAAAAAAATATGTCAATATGACATCAAGAAGGGCCTGTCAGCTCCCTTCATGGCTTCTAAAGTAGGCAAACCTTCAATGCAATACTTTGTTCAAGAGTCATTACAAAGAACCCCAAAACCTACCACTTCCATACAGAATGGACATTTCTCCCAGTATTTCCCATTTATTTCCCCCTTACAGTAAGTGTGTTTGTCTAAAATGTAACGCCAGTGCTGCTATTCCAAAGCCCCCCTCAGGCCCTCAGCTAAAACATTTTGGATGGGTAGATTATGTTGAGCTAGTCATTTTAAAAGTAGATCTCACGTCAAAAAAGTGTGGGCACCCCTGCTGTAGACTAATGGAAAACAGAAAAAGTACCAAACTCTGCACTTGCTCTTCAACAGAGATGTTAAGGCCTAAACACACTTATATTAGATATTATTTTGTATTATATTTCACTTTCAAACATGTTTGAAAGTAGAAAGTGAAATTTCCCTTTAATCACATATGTCACTAGATATCAAGTTGTTTAAAATGTAAGCCTATGAGTTCATTCAAGTAGCATTCAAGTAGCATTAAATTGTAACATTTCGTTGCCCCTTGAATGCAATGCAACCCTGCATTTACTCCATGTCTGCCACCTTGAATTGTCCGTCAGCATGTGGACACCTACTACTAAGCACAGGTAAATGGTAAATGGTGCATTTATATAGCGCTTTTAATCCAAAGCGCTTTACATAGATTGTGCATTACATTCACCCATTCACACACACATTCATACACCGGTGGCGGAGGAAGCCATGCAAGGCACCAACCTACTCACCGGGAGCAATTAGGGGTTCAGAGTCTTGCCCAAGGACCCTTCGACATTAACTCAGGGGGAGCCCGGATTCGAACTGGGAACCCTTCGGGATTTATACCCTTCGTGCTCTAATACCAGTTTCTCTACCCCTAAGCTATGCCGCCCGAGGAATACTACGCACACCACGTCCTGTGGTGGTGCAGGATCACGACATTGAAATCATTCAGGAGGTGTCTAAAAAAGACAGAAGTGGCCGCACACACTATAGCCAAGTGCCAAAAGTTTTATTAGGACAGAGTAATAAACCGACGTTTCGGCAGCACAGCTGCCTTCTTCAGGGTATACAGAACACATTTCAAGTCACACTTAAAGGAGTAGTTCACCCCCAAAATGATTTTTTTTCTATTGATTACTCATGCCATGGAGACTAGAGTTCAATAATATTTTTTGTTTTTTGTCGCATTCCTAAGACAAAAATTTGATAACAATAAATTTGCCCCCATTCGTTCCGGATGGTGACCCGTTTCGAAACGGGTCACCATCCGGAATCAATGGGGGGTAAATTTACTATTTACTAATTTTTGTCTTAGGAATGTGACAAAAACCAAAAAGTATAATTGAAATCTACTCTCCATGGCATGAGTAATCAATAGAAAAAAAGTCATTTTGGGGGTGAACTACTCCTTTAAATAAGGTGCCTGGGATATATACAACCAATCAGAAGCATCTATATGAGCATGGGTTCTAATGGGACCTGTCCCTGTGATGGAGGTAAATGGGGATCAGGTGCAGTCTCTCACATCAGCTGATTAGGGAGGAGTTATACCTCGTCATGAGTAACCAAGGTGAGAGAGAAAATCTGGAAACTTAATTCCTTGTCATCATGACAACAATATATGCAATGTATACAAAACCAATCAAAGAAAGAACCATTAAAAACATTTGAGTGCAATGCAAAAAACACAAAAAGGATTACATATCGATCAAAGAAATAGTTAGAAATACACTTTTTATGTCCTGAATTTAGCTCTGTTCCCCTGAATAATCTGAAAGTGCGCCTCAGAGGTAGGTAGGCAGCCTGTGAATCAGAAAGGGGGAAAAATGTAGGATTAGATAGTTAATTTAAAATATTTCTTTAATGTACAAAAGGTTTAAGATCAAAATCTATATTTAGGCCAAATGGAGTTAAGGTTTTTAAAGATTGAATCCAAAACGCCTCACGTTTTAGCAGTAATTTGTCCATCTCTCCCCCTCTCCTAGGTACTGATACTTTTTCTATGCCAATGTACTGCAAGGAGGAGACAGGGTGATTGGATTCAACAAAATGAGCAGCAACAGGATAATTAAGATTCTTGCACCTAATAGTGCTGTGATGCTCTGCTATGCGTGATTAAGTTCACGTGACGTCATTCCCACATATGCTTTGCCACAGGGGCAAGTTAGTAAGTAAATGACTCCTTTTGTGGAGCAGGTAATAACCCCTCTGATGGGGATCTTTTTCCCAGAATGAGGATGTTTAAAGTTATGACATTTATGAGTACTGTTGCATTGAGCACAGGAGCCGCATTTATAGTTACCGTTGGGAATGGGTGCCAATAAGGCTTGAGTGGGGGCTTTGATAGGGGGTAAATCAGACTTGACCAAGTGATTTCTAAGGTTCTGACCACGGGAAAACACAATAAGGGGAGGTTTGGAAAAAGTATTATTTAACTGTGTGTCAGATCTCAAAATGTGCCAGTGTTTATGATGGTTTATGTGCTTGAAGTTTTCAGCCACTTTGGAATAACAGGTGGAGAAGATGGTAGACTGTTCTTTATTTTCTGACCGTCTATGGAATAATTCTGACCTAGGTTTTTCATTAGTTTTATGTAAGGCGTTGTCAATCTGGGCATTGGAGTAGCCTCGTTCTTTAAATTTGGCCTGCATGCTATTTAGGTGCCTGTTCAAATCATCAGGTTTGCTGCATATGCGTTTAACTCTACAGAATTGGCTATAAGGGAGGCTGTTTTTTAGAGGCAGTGGATGACAGCTGTCTGCTCTCAATAGGCTATTTCGATCAGTAGGCTTTTTGTAAAGGTCAGTGTACAATACATCATCTTCTCCCCTGGTCTAGAAAGCTCAATGAATGAAAATCAAAGGACATAGCGTGAATTTCAAATGATCTGAGCATGAATTGACAAACAAGAAGAAATTATTCAGTTGTTCTCTTGTGCCACGAAATAAAAGAAAAACATCATCAATATACCTTTTCCAAAGAATAATATTTGGCAAAAAAGGATTTTGGTTAGAATTAAGAATCTTTGTTTTCTCTAAGAACCCAACATAATAATAATAATAATAATACTAATAAAACTTTATTTGTATAGCACCTTTCATGACATGAAATGCAGCTCAAAGTGCTTTACAGAGCATAAAATGAAGCACACGTGCTTAACAGAGAAAAAGTAAAATAGAAATAAAAAATACATAAAAAAGAGATAAGTAAAATGATTACAATAAAGCAAGAAAAAATAAAAGCATAGAACATTGAAGAACAATTTCAGAGCCGTGCGGACATCAATAGCAGCATAGGGATTAAAAAAATTTAGCTAAAAGCAAGAGTAAAGAAATAGGTCTTGAGCTGTGCTTTAAAGCTATCCACCGAGGCTGCCTGTCTTAGGTGTAGTGGTAGTTTATTCCAAGCTGTCGGTCCATAGAAGCAGAAAGCTGCTTCACCATATTTTTTATATGTCATTGTTGGCACCTCAAGTAGGTCTGCACTAGAGGACCTGAGTGGGCGGGTTGGAACATATCTATGCAGGCAGTTATAGAGGTACGAAGGTGCCAGACCATTTAGAGCTTTATAAACAAGTAAAAGAATTTTAAAATCAATCCTAAAAACAACCGGGAGCCAGTGTAGCGACGCTAAAACTGGAGTAATATGTTCTCTTATCTTAGTTTTTGTTAAAACTCTGGCTGCTGCATTTTGAACAAGTTGTAATCTGTCAGTTGTTTTCTTTGGCAGACCAGAGAGAAGTGCGTTGCAGTAATCAAGCCGAGAGAAAACAAAAGCGTGGATCAGCGTTTTTGCATCGTTCAGCGACAGATAGGCTCTAATTCGCGCAATATTTCTAAGGTGAAAGAAGGCAATCTTCGTGACATGATTAATGTGTGTATTAAAATTTAATTCAGCATCAATGATCACCCCCAGGTTCTTAACAGAGGTGTTATTTTCTTTAGCCAGGTTACCAAGTCTATTTATTATTGATTCTCTCTGGGCAGTAGAACCTATTATGAGAACTTCTGTCTTGTCCTCATTTAGCTTGAGAAAGTTCTCACTCATCCAGCATTTTATGCTGGACACGCACGTCAGCAATGGGTCTAGAGCACAGGGGTCGTCCGTAGCCACCGAAAGGTACAACTGGGTGTCATCAGCATAGAAATGGAAATTCACACCGTGAGCGGAAATAAGTTCTCCCAGCGGCAGTATATAGAGGGAGAATAATAAAGGACCAAGAATCGAGCCCTGTGGAATACCAGAGCAGATGTTGTGTTTGTTTGACTCGAAGTCAGCTAGATTAACAGAGTAGCTTCTGCCTGTCAGATAAGAGCAAAACCAGGACAGAGCTGTACCTGACAGTCCTACCCAGTGTTCGAGACGTTGTATTAGAATTGTATGGTCAATTGTGTCAAAAGCCGCCGATTGGTCCAGCAGTAGGAGAACGGACACATCTTTGTTATCAGCAGCCACCCTAAGATCATTAATAACTTTTAAAAGTGCAGTTTCTGTGCTGTGTCCTTTCCTGAAGCCGGATTGGAATTTGTTGTGCACCTTATTGTTCTGCAGAAACACATCCAATTGATGAAAGATAATTTTTTCTAGGACCTTGCCCAGAAAAGGCAAATTAGAGATGGGTCGATAATTATCCAGCACGGATGGGTCAAGGTTGGGTTTTTTGAGTAAGGGTTTAACTACAGCCGTTTTCAGTGAGTCTGGAAAGACACCTGATTGTATAGAGCTGTTTACTATTTTTAGGATATCTTCAATAACACAGTCTACAACCTCTTTAAGAAACGGCGTGGGTATTGCATCCAGCGAGCAAGAAGACGATGTCATTTGCGATATGGTTTTACGAAGTTCCTCTTCATCAATTGCACAAAATGATACTAGGCTCCCCCTAGATTTATCGATGCTTTTACACATGGCACCATTAACCGCATTTGCATTTGTGACAGTATTATTCGTAATACCAGCTCGAATGTTAACAATTTTGTTGTCAAAGAAGGATGCAAACTCATTACACTTTGCTTTAGAGGCAGGGAGTGACTGCTTGTAGGACTGGGGGGGGTTTAAAAGGCGTTCAATGGTAGAGAATAAGACCCTAGCATTGTTCTTATTCTCATTAATAATTCCGGAAAAATAGGCCTGCCTAGCCAGACGCATGGTTTTATTATAGGTGGCTGTTGACGCCTTAAATATCTGTAGGTGGATAGTTAATTTATTTTTTCTCCAAGCTCGCTCTGCTCTGCGGCATTGTTTTTTGAGTGAACGTATATGATCGTTTATCCAGGGTGTTACTTTGGAATTATATTTCTTTTTAGTTTTCATAGGAGCCACTATATCCAGAGCTGACTCCAATTTAAGATTAAAACGTTGAACCATATCATTTACTGAGGGAATATCAGGAAGGCGGGGTGCACACGCAAGAAGGCTGGCAAACTCTTCTGCTGCCGAGGAACCGAAAAATCTCTTTTTTATAGTATATTCTCTATTGTTTTTTTCTAGATCAGAGACAGTCATATTAAAACACAGTAAATAGTGGTCTGATAAATCAGGCTTAGCGATAATCCTGTCCATATAAATATTTAGCCCTTTAGAGATCACAAGATCAAGGGTGTGGCCTTGATTGTGGGTTGGCCCGGTAACATGCTGATCAAAATCAAGGGAATGCAGTAACTGTAAGAAACTCATAGCTGTAAGATCAGTAACAGTGTCCACATGCAAGTTAGTATCACCAGCAATAAGGGTTCTCTCATAGTCCGTGGAACAGATAGATAGAAGTTCAGATATTTCTGTAAGAAATAAGGCTTTGCTACATTTTGGTGGGCGATATATCGTAATCATTAGAACAGAGGATTGACTCTCAAATAAGTTAGCTTGATATTCAAAGGATGAAAAACTTCCAAAGGACAGGCACTTGAATTTAAAAATGTCAGAGAAAATGTATGCCAAGCCTCCGCCTCTTTTTCCTTCGCGCACTGATTGAATAAAGTGATAGTTTGGTGGGCAGGCGACGCCAAGTGCAAAAGCTCCATCGTTGCCCAGCCATGTCTCTGTTAAAAAGATTATATCTAATTTCTCTTCACAGATTATATCATTTACAGAGGAGGATTTGTTTAAAAGTGACCTGATGTTAAAAAGTGCCAGGTTTATTTTATGACATTTTACTGTACTATAGCCCCTACAGGGAATGTAAGTTAAGTTAGCTAAATTAGCAGAGCCACTGCTTATCCTGGACTCTCTATTTGAAATTACAGTAGAAATGTTGTGAGCCTGCTTAATAAAAGCGCTTGAAGGAGCATCGGGTCCAGATACGTTAGTTGCTGGGTATAATGGACCCAGCTGACATCAACGGCTAAACGTATTGTCCAGCTGGGAGGCCTGGGTCTTCTGTCGTTGTGGTCGTGGAGGGATGGGTGGGAGCGAAAACACCCAGGCCACAGATTTCTGGGGCACGGCCGGGGCAATTTCAGGCGTTTTCAGGGATGGTGGTTGTGGTGCCGGGCGTTTGTCCTGTGGTGGTTGTGCCGCCGGGCCATTGACCGTGTGTCTGGCCGGGGTCATTTTTAACGCAGTGTTAATGAGTTCATTCATTCCATTCGTGAATTCTAGAAGAGGCATTGGAGATAGGGAGAAAGAGGAGGATTGGGGTGATGGGGCGGTTGTACCCGCCCCCTCCTCTTCCTCTGTCAACTCTCCGTTGTCAGTTGCCAGTTCACTTTGCTCACTGTTCGGGCCAGCCACGGCTGAAGCAGGGAATCCACAAAACTCTTCTTCATTACTGTCCTCTTCGAACATTTCCCTGAGTGACTCCAACTCTGCATTCATTCGTCTACTCCACTCTTCAGCGGAGATGTTGTCCATATTCAGTTCCTCGTCAGGGAGGGCAGGGACAACGGTAGCTCCTCCGTTCACCATAATCAGTTCCTCGTCAGGGAGGGCAGGGACAACGGTAGCTCCTCCGTTCACCAAGGCCGTTCCCCCCTCGGCCGAGGGGGGCAGTTCAGTAACCATACTGTCATGCTCGTCAGGGAGGGCAGGGACAACGGAAGCTCCTCCGTTCACCATAATCAGTTCCTCGTCAGGGAGGGCAGGGACAACGGTAGCTCCTCCGTTCACCAAGGCCGTTCCCCCCTCGGCCGAGGGGGGCAGTTCAGTAACCATAACACTATCTCTTGTTATGGATTCTTCGTGGGTTGCAGATAAGAGTTGTTCATCACAATCTGTTGTTTTGGATTGCTGTGTTCTGGCCAAGGCCAGAGCATGGAGAACATTCTGCAAAAATATCTTTGCTCCTAGCTTATTTAGTTGCCGTTCATCAGCAAATAGGTGTCTTCTGTCGAAGAAAAAACTGAAGTTGTCAATAAAATGCACATTTTTGTCGGTGCATGCAGCTAAAAGCCATTTGCTCAGAGAGAACAGTCTGCTGAAATTCTCGTCTGTGCCTCTCATAGGCGGTAGGGGACCGCTGATCCAAAGCTCTATGTCACTGTTCAGGAAGCTCAATGTGTTGAATAGAGCCCTGAAATTCTCCTTTAAGATTTCTGACTGTTTTTCTTCTGTGTCATATGTGCCAGTATGTAGAATCAGGGTTTTCACCGTTTGGTGTTTGTTGACAAGATCCAGAATTCTGTCTTTCATGTCAGAGACTGTGTCTTTGGGAAAACACATAACTTTTGCCTTCTTCTTTCTTATGCTTTTGACACCTTTTAAAGCAGCATCGCCCACAATCAAAATGTCAGGATCAATCACTGAGGTGGTTCTTACCCTGCTGGGTGGGACGTTCTCTCTGTCAACAGGGGGACTTCGGGGGGCTTCTAGTAGCTGTTCTGTTAGCCAGCTTGGGGAGATGCTACCCCTGTCATCCTCGGCCAGTGGCGTGAATCTGTTTGCCAGCTGCACACTCGGTGTGTGTGGAGATTGGACTGCGTTTGACTTTTTAGCAGTGTTTTTCCCCTTGGCAGTTGCCCATTTATGAAGGGGGGTCGAAGCAGCGCTGTGCCGGGGTAATTCCGGCCATTCGTCGGTGATAAGAGGGCTTTGGGAGGGTGTCCTGCCCGTCGTCCGTTCTTTCATCTTTGGCTTTGCACCAAGGGAATTCCAGGCGAGTGGTTTATCCAGTCTTTGGGTTTGTTTTAATTGGAATAATTCCGTTTCCAGTACTGCAATCCTCTGAAGCAGTTTCTGATAAACCCTTGTAGAAATGGTTGGTCCGGCCATCTTGCTAGTTAGCTAGATGCTACGTATCCAGTCACCAAGTGGCAAGAAATAGTATATTGCAGTACAGCAAAACAATCCCGGAGTTTTATAAGTATCCAAGATCCATTTGTAGTTTCTCAGAGAAAAAATAAAACATCAGTATCAGCAGAAGAATGTAAGCACAAGCGAGCCTAAGCGGGAGCAAGCAGCGATACGTCCGCACTGTAGGAGAGCAAGCAGTAGTGTGAAAGGCCTGCATAGTTAGGTGCCATAGGGGAACCCATGGCTACTCCCCTCTTTTGTAGAAAATAGTCATCCTGGAACAAGAAATAGTTGTGTGTCAGGACTAGCTCAGCCAGTGTGACAATGCATGTATTAGAGGGTCTGGCTGAGGTGGAGCGCTCTAATAAAAAATGTTCCAGGGCCTGGATGTCGCCTTCATGGGGCACATTAGTGTACAGCGACTCTACATCCAGGGTGACAAGAATGGTATCTGCAGTAACTGGTTCGAGGGCTTCAACAATATTTATCATGTGACCAGTGTCTTTCACATATGAGGGAAGACGTTCATTAAAAGGTTTAATAAAGTAATCTACAAATGAGGAAAGTGGTGAAGTCACCGAGTCAATTCCTGATACAATAGGGCGGCCTGGGGGTTTTTCGAAATTTTTGTGCAGTTTAGGTAAGGTGTAAAACACAGGAGTCTTGGGGTGCTGATTATTGAGAAAATCAAACTCTTTTTTTGTGATTTCACCAGCAGATAAGAAGTCTTTTAAAGTGTCATTTACTGTGGCTTTGAAAGTACCAATTGGATTACTGGGAAGTTTTATATAAGAGGTTTCATCCAGTAATTGTCTATGACATTCAGTGACATAGTCAGATTTATTGAGCAACACGACAGCGCCACCTTTATCGGCCTCTTTAATAACTATGGAATTATCAGACTGGAGATCAAGCAACGCTTGCTTCTGGTCTTTGTTAATATTGCAAAACGTTTTTGGTTTGTTCTTATCATGCAAAAGTGACATCACGTCTTGCTCAACCAATCTACAATAGGTTTCTATAGATGGGTTGCGATTACTAGGAGGAATAAATGTGCTTTTATTTCTAAAAGGCGTCAATGTAGAAGTCACATTAGAGTCAGAAGGAACCACCTCTGAATCACCAGTTGACATAAAGAATTCCCTCAAACGTATATGTCTGAAGAATCTAAACAAATCTACTTTCACATCAAACTCACTTGATTGAGTGGTAGGAACAGCATGTTGACACCTGACATGACACTTGGTCCATTGGTGCCAACAGAACCAGCTGCATGAATTTCCCACATTATCAAACTGTTGCCATGTCTGTGCCGGGAAACACTGGACACATAATCTTGTGAAATGATAAGAATGAACACAAACTGAAAGGCCATGAGATTTTACAAGTCCCTGGGATGTTATATATTTCTAGAGAGGAGAGGAGATTGCAGGAGAGGAGAGGAGATTGCAGGAGAGGAGAGGAGAGGAATATTGTGGGACTATTATGATATGCATTCCTCTTTTTTCACAAAATGCCTAAGACACAGAGTTGAATACAAATATGTCTTTCCATGTCTATGTGTGTGTGTGCACGTGATTGAGCATCAGTCCAGGTGTTTAGTATGTATATATGTACATGCACGTCATCATGACACACATTTCAGGTGTTTAGTGTGTGTTTATGTGCACGTCATTGAGCACCAGTCTAGGTGTTTAGTGTCTAATGATCGTTATAACAATGTCCAGACAATCAAAATATGTCTGAATTTTTATGGGGTGTCATTAAAATCTATGTTTACAAGGCATTGACTGTCTAGAAAATAAAAACATGGCACTTCATTTCAAAAAGGTTGCTGACCACTGGTTTATAGCAATCCGCCTCCCAGGGCCTTGGCACAGCTGGTGTTGAATATGTGTCCACTATTAATAGTAGGCATCTGACTTGAATCTTACCGTCAGCAGCACTGACTCCATCCTGCATGGATGTGGTGGTACAGAGATGGGCAAAGGTCAAGGTCTGGGGCATGAGGATCAAGGTCTGAGGTAGGGGGGCATGGGGAATCTATCAATTAGAACACCCAACTGTGTACAGCACTACTGTAATGCAACAGCATATTATGCAAAGGAAAAGGTGCCCAGTTTAGGAAAAAGAGAATATATGTTGTCTCTCTTGTCTCTTGCATCATGTGATACAGTGTTTGTTTGTTTGTTTGTTTATTAAAGGATCCCCATTAGAGACTCACGAATGAGCCTCTAGTCTTCCTGGGGTCCTGAATCAGGCAAATACAATACAAATATACAATTAAAAAAATACAAATAAAAATAAAATAAAAATATATATAAATGAATACAAAAAAAATTATAATTAACAATTCAAATTAAACAGTCCAGTCACATCTAAAAATACACATATAAAGTTGCATAGTTATATGTCACTTGGCAAGATATTTTTTGATATGCTTTCTGAAAGTTATCTTGTTATGTATTATAGACAAGATGTTTTTCGGCAAGGCATTCCAGAGTTCTATTGATCTATATATACCAGTAAGCTTAAGGCAATTTGATTTTGGTGCTATTTCTGTTCTTAGTTTACCAGAAACTGCTCCTCTGGTGTTGTACCCATGCTCAGAAGTCATTTCAAACTGTTGAGCCAAGCTAGATGGCTTATTGGTGCTAATAATGTTACGTAGTAGCATTAAAAGACTCACAGATAATTTCTGTTCAACCATTAGCCAGTTCAGATTTTCATGCATATATATAATGCTGGTCCTGTATGGACATCCTAGTGCCAAACGGGCTGCTTTGTTCTGAGCAATCTGCAACTTTCCCAAATCCAATTTTGTTGCTGACGACCAGATTACAGGGCAGTATTCTAAATTAGACAAGACCAAAGAATGAATAACTGATTTCATTATGGAGGGAGTGATGAAACCAGAGCACTTCCTAGCCATCCCGATTCCTCTTCCCATTTTAATGACAATATTATTTATATGTTTAGACCAAGATAAAGAGCTGTCAATAGTTACTCCCAAAAGTTTTATTGTGTTAACTTGTTCGATTTGTGTGGTACCAATTGACAGCTTTAACTGAGGGTTCTTGCCCAACGTGTGTCTAGATCCAAGCACAATGGCCTTTGTCTTAGAAATATTTAATACCAACTTGTTGTGCTCAATCCATTCATAAATGTCTGTTAAGGCACTACTTAAAGTGTCAGTTACAGCTTGCTCAGATATAGCAGCACTATATAGTGTTGTGTCATCAGCATACATAACAGTTTTACACACAATGGTAAATCATTAGTAAAAATTGAGTATAACAAAGGCCCTAGGCAGCTCCCTTGTGGAACCCCACAGTTAATAGGGTTCCAGTTTGAATAGCTGCCATTGAAGAAGACTCTTTGTTGTCTCCCTGAGAGATAATGAGTGAACCATGCCAATGCATTGGAGGTGAAACCATAACACTTTAACTTATCTACCAGCAGGGTATGATCAATCACATCAAATGCCGCACTGAAATCCAACATAACAGCACCTACTAACTTTTTATTATCCAAGCATGTTAACCAGTCATCACTCATTTGCAAAAGTGCAGTGCTTGTAGAATGGCCTTCCCTGTATGCATGCTGAAAAGCTGACAATAGATTGTTATCTGAAAAGTAATCCATAACCTGTTTGAATATTATTTTTTCTATAATTTTGCTTAGCAAGGGTAAAATACTAATAGGACGGCTGTTTGCACCATTAAAAGTTTTATTTTTGTCTTTCGGAAGTGGGATGATTTTAGCTTCCTTCCATACCGTTGGATGAACACCACTGATTAAACACTGATTGAATATATGACATATAGGAGTATCTACAGAGTTAACAACAAGTTTGAGTATTCTACTGTCTAAGTTGTCTGTACCAGAGGAAGTAGAATCTGCTTGTGACATGATTAATTTCTGAACATTTTTTCTATCAACCTGATTAAAATTAAAGAGACAGTTTTTATCTTTCATTATCTCACTATTTATAAGTGTGTGTGAAAGTGAACCATCACTGCTTTGTTGACCACCTCTTAAATTATCAACTTTATTTTTAAAAAAATCATTGAAGTAGTTTGCTATATCAGAAGGTTTGGTTATGAATATCCCTTCAGATTCTATGAATGAAATGGATGTATTTGATTTCCTACCCATAATTTCGTTCAGTGTTGACCATAGCTTTTTTCCATCATTTTTTATTTCACTAATCCTATGTTTATAGTACACTTTCTTCTTCTTTTTATTTAATGCCGTTACTCTGTTCCTCAATTGACAGTAGATTTGTCTGTCTGTCTTCAGAATTAGTTTATTTGCTGTTTTCTTTGCGTCATCCCTAGCAGTCATTAATTCAAGCAGTTCTTTATCTAGCCATGGAGCATTTTTTGACCTAACAGTAAATTTCCTAAACGGTGCATGCCTATTTACTATTTCCATAAGCAGATTCATAAATACATTAAGTGCCCTTTCTGGGTTGTCCTCTTTGCACACTATAGACCAGTCAACTTGTTCTACCTCACCAACAAACAATTCCTTGTTGAAGTGTTTGTAGGATCTCTTATTAATGACTGTACTACCTCCTTTAGGGATTTTAGTACTCCTAGACATTGCAACCACATTATGATCACTAAATCCTACTGCTATAGAAACAGCTTTAGAACAGCGTTCTGGATAGTTAGTGAACACAAGATCCAAACATGTAGACAAAGTACTACCTTGCTTATTAGTAACAATTCGAGTCGGATGAGATACCAGTTGTATCAAATTGCATGCTTGAGCCATAGATAATAATTTGCATTTCATATTACACTCAGAAAGCCAATCGATATTCATGTCGCCCATAAAGTAAACTTCTCTTTTTCCATCAGAGGCTTTATCAACCATGCTGCACACATCTGACAGATAGTTCATATCAGAACTTGGGGGTCTATAACAGCATCCTATTAGAAATGGTTTAGTATATGGTAGATGTACCAGGACCCATACTATAGTTAAATCATCCATAATTTTAGCAGGGATATGACTTTGAATGTATATTGCCACACCACCACCATATCTATTTCTGTCATTTCTAAATATATTGTAACCCTGTATTGACACCACTGCATTACCAAATGAGGGTTCAAGGTGGGTTTCTGATACAGTAAAAATATGGATATTGTGCTGACAAGCCAGGCGCTGTACCTCATGAACTTTATTTCTAAGGCTACAAACATTTAGGTGGACCATTATCAGACCCTTTGTTGGAAATGTAGACATAGTAACTATGTGATATTATACAGCCTCCCTTGACACAAGTATGTACATTTTCTAAACTACTGCCATACATTAAAAAGTATATTACCAAGTACCTGGCAAAGATATGGCCACATTGAGTGCATTTGAAATGACAAAAATAAAAAATGTAAACCATGTAATAGGAAATAGTGTTAACTATGATCACCTCTCTGTCAAAATTATACATAATACAGATCATGATACACAGTAAATCACCTAGTCATCATAGCCATGACAGCGTGACAAGCTCTAGTCTGACACCTGCTGGCGACCAGGGCGAACAATGAGCTTGTCATGTCTCAGAACAGCAAAAAGACCATTCTTTCTTGCCTCCATCATCTTTGGTAGAAGCTCCTTTCTCCTAAGTCTGACAGCTTCTGTATAATCCTCATTAATATAAATATGTGTGCCTTTGAGTTTGTTAGCCTTTCCTAGCACTGTTTCCCTATCCTTAAATCTCAGGAGTTTAACAACAATGGAACGCGGCCTGTCATGTTTTTTTCCAGACCCCTATTCACTGTTAGCCTCAGCTTGGTCACTAGACCTCTTGACAATTCTTCCTGTACGATGGGCCCTTTCTATCTATCTTAGCAGGGTCTAGATCGAGATGTTCACTGAACATAGCCTGCACTTTCAATTCAGTGTCAGCCCATTTCTCACCATCAACCTCTGGAATACCATCAATAATTAAATTATTTCGCCTTGATTGACCCTCAAGATATTCAGATTTAGAATCAGTTGAGATGAAAGATTGACCAAGTTTCCCAATGTCTTTGTCAAATGTTTTGCAGCTCAAAGAAATCCTGCTGCATGACTCTTTGAGCTGATCCACATCCTTCTGTGTATATTGGAGACTAGTTTTAATTTCCTCCACCTCTTTCAGAATACCATCCAGCCAAGTCACAAAGCCCTTGTAGCTATTCTCGAGTTGATTTAAGGATTCTTTAAAATAGTCTTTTTGTTGCTCCAATAGCTCATGAAGCTGAGCCATGGACACATTTTTAGCCATAATGGAACTTTCTGACCTGGAGGTGCCGAGTGAAGCCCTGTGGTAGCTTGGCTACTGATGGCCAGGTGAAGCCCGGTAGACCTAGTGTAGCCCGGTGGCAGATGTCCAGGTGGAGCCCAATGGTAGTAGCAGGCCACTGCTGTCCAGGTGGAGCCCGGTGGTAGCTAGGCTGCTGCTGCTGTCCAAGGTGGAGCCCGGTGGTAGCTAGGCTGCTGCTGCTGTCCAAGGTGGAGCCCGGTGGTAGTAGCAGGCCACTGCTGTCCAGGTGGAGCCCGGTGGTAGCTAGGCTGCTGCTGCTGTCCAGGTGGAGTCCGGTGGTAGTAGCAGGCCACTGCTGTCCAGGTGGAGCCCGGTGGTAGCTAGGCTGCTGCTGCTGTCCAGGTGGAGTCCGGTGGTAGTAGCAGGCCACTGCTGTCCAGGTGGAGCCCGGTGGTGGCTAGGCTGCTGCTGCTGTCCAGGTGGAGTCCGGTGGTAGCTGGGCTGCTGCTGCTGTCCAGGTGGAGTCCGGTGGTAGCAGCAGGCCACTGCTGTCCAGGTGGAGCCCGGTGGTAGCTGGGCTGCTGCTGCTGTCCAGGTGGAGTCCGGTGGTAGTAGCAGGCCACTGCTGTCCAGGTGGAGCCCGGTGGTAGCTGGGCTGCTGCTCCTATGGAGCCCGGTGGAGGCTAGGCTGCTGCTACTGTCCAGGTAGAGCCCGGTGGTAGCTAGGCTGCTGTAGGCCTTTTGCTTCCCAGTGTCAGCAGTCTGCTGTAGGCCTGGTGGAGCCTGGTGCTAGCAGGCTGCTGTAGGCCTGGTAAAGTCCAGGAGTAGCAGACTACTAGGCTCTTGGGTTTAATCCAATTTCCGTTAATCTACAAGTTATACTTTGTGAATTATAGGAGAACTCTAACTAACAACTGGTAAAACTTTGAATAAAGAAATACACAGGATTACTTATATTTGCTAGATTCCACACAGAGTGTTGCTGCTGTGACCTGCTGAGAGATGCTGAATCTCTGTTGACATGTGAGTGGGAGCATGCATATACACATGTACACATGTGGTTATCACCAACACATTCCCACACAGATCAGCATAAATACTAGTAGGTTTGGGTAAAAAAGGGGGGTATTTGAAAGCGGTCAGGACCTGTGTCCACTGTCCAGACATATCAAATAGAGAATGAGAGCCTTTCTAATAATTGTGCCAGTGTTTCTGTTGTGCTGGGTCAGAAACAGCAGAGGAAACATCCTGGACTCAAAGGTAAATGACAGTGAGGTAGAAGGAGCGGTTAAGAACCAGGCAGAGAAGATATCGGGCTGTCAGCCTGATATGTGTGAACTGCTGATGAAGATTGGAGCCATGGACGCCAGACTGAAGGCTACAGAGGAGCAGGTGGACATTCTACAGACGGAGAATGAAGGTAATTCAAGTAAACATGCTTTGTGAACATGTAACATCTACTTTAGAAACCACAATGTAATGTTTAAAATCTTCTGTTGGCAGGGGGGAACCAACTTTGTCTTAGTTGCTGTATTAGTAAATGAGAATGTCATAACATAAAAGTACAAACCATGTTTGAAGAAAACCCACAGACGCATACGCATATCTGTATATCCAAATTTCAATCACATTCATGCTCCTGAAGAACACACACCATGGTATGAGCCTTCATCTAGCGCCACCTTCGGGACAAAATCAATATTCCTTTCCTCATGGCAGTATGTTATGTATAAACAAGTGGGTTGCTGTTGCTGGACACAAACAGAATAAAAGTCTGCTCAACAGCTTTGCTCCTCAGTGTATAACTTGCACTTAAAGCACAGACATTACAGGGTACACATTTAATTCAGACACAATTGTCCTTTGTGTGTTACAGTATGTACACACACCTGGATAGGATACTCATATGTTTTTAAAATAATCTGTAGACACATGCTACCATTCTAAACATAATGTTGTATCCTGTGCTTTGTTTCCCTCTCCTGCTCTTAACTCTGAATACCTCTACCCATCCCCTCTCTTCTCATGGGCATCAAGGCCACTGAGCATATTTGTTAGAGCAGTGATGCTCAACCTTTTCAGGCTGTGACCCACCAAAATAATCCTATAGGACTGGGGACCCCACAACCTGATAAGCAGTTGGAATGTAGGCGTTGAGGCATCAATTTAGTTTGACTTGGTTCCACAGACAAATATCCGATCTACAAGCTCACAACGCTTCCCGTTGTGAGGCGCTGCAAGCTTGTAGATCCGCTATTTTCACAATTAGTGCCTCTTTCTTATATTATTTGACAATGTGGCTGATGTTTCTACTTTCTCTTTTGATTGCTTTTGATGCAGTCACTTCTTTTGTCTTAAAAATCCTTAAATTGTCTTCAATTGTTCTCCTTATTCCAGAGGTGAGGAGCAGACTGACTCGAAGTGAGAGCCAGGTGGAACACTTGACATCCACAGTGACCACACTACAGACGCACAATCAAGGTAATGTATATTGAACTGACCACTATACTCCCATTATGATTGAAATGAGTGGGAGTTGGGTACAGAAGTGAGATATTAGTTTATAGGCCATGCATTTCACTGCCATGAACAGACAGAGGAGCTTCTGCCTTCATGCTGAAAGTGCTGTTCTAAATGGACATAGTTTACATAAAATAATTAACCACAAATATGCCAAAATGTTATAATCTCTGGCGCTTAGTGTGACATGTGCCAAAACAAGGCCAAAAATATCCAATTATGAATGAGGTGAAGGAAGGAACGAATAACAGTTTCAGCACTTGCGTTGCGTTGCGTGGGAGACCCGGGTTCGAATGTAGCTTTAACTCTGTGTTGTAGGTCTACTGTATATCATCTCTGTCCAATGGAAACCTCATGTGTCCAAAACGATCTACAAGCTCAAAACACAGCGCTTTGAGCTTGTGGGTCTGCTACGTTTGATGCTTTTCTGTGACACTGTGTGTAGTGTGAACTTGGGCATTAATTTAAGAAAGGACTAAAAATGGAAATATGGAGACAAGAGGTTTCTGCCCGACAGCAACGATATTTGGATAGAATGCACTGATGTGTCATCATGTGTGCTGCATGTCTACAGAGCTAACTGAAGGACTGGACAACGCCGTGTCACAGCTCATAATACAGTATCTGGCTTAAAGTCCTGTTCGCAATTTGGTGTTAGGGGAGTTTCTCACCTGAACTGAGTCAGTGGGTCCCTAGACATTAAAAATCACAGAGGTGCTCGTCCGCCATAGTGCCACGAATGGCGCAAATGGCCAAATCAAATATGGCTGCCATCGGCTATGATGAAAATCCAACTTTTCTGTTTCTGGGTGTATATGCACATGTAATACCTCTATTTGGACCAATTGTGGTGTGGGGAATTCATTTCCGATATTGTTTTGACCATTTTGGGTGATTAGGACCTCAAAAAGTCATGGTCAAGGTCATTTTGCTATTCCGAAGACTGTGGGCCATAACTTGGCCATTGTTAGGAGTAAAAACAGGTGCAGTAGGTCTAAATCAACTAATGCTGACATGTATAATTCATTTCTGACATTGTTTTGACCATTAAGGATCATCTTGTCTTTGAAATATCAATGTCAATGCCATTTTTCAAAAACGATTTTGTTCATTACTTGCCCCTTTATTGTATTTTGTGTAAGTTTGTTACTATTTTATAGTAAGTTTGTTTTGTTTATAACAAAAGACATACTAGTGAGAAATACAACAAGTAAGCATCCACGTTTAACTTTAAATTGGGGTTTAAAATGGGTGTTTAAATGAGCAAATAAGACTATTTACGAATAAAAGTGACAAACAAAATCACACACAAATTAAATAACAATTTCCGTCAAAGTGCACCATATTGGGATTGTGTGCATGCAAGTTGGTATGAGGTGTTTTTACAGGATGGATTTGGCATTGTTCCATGGCAAAATATGATGCACAGAACTCCATCAGTGTCGAGTGTCTTGCTTCAGACATGGCAGGAGTGTACTAAAGTAAAAGTGCTCCTTCCATCCATCAGAGCTTGACATTGACTTTTTGAGGCAGTTGTCCTTTGGACAAGTATATTTCCCATTCACTTGTCCGGAGACAAAAGTCACTTGTCCGGATAAAAAAATTCATACATTGAAATAATAACAAAAGGACGGCTAATGACCCCCCTTGCTCCCTCCACTCCATAGTATGGGCACTTGTCCCGGACAACAGGACAAGCCTTTATGTCATGCCCTGTTCCATGTTCCATTGGTTCTAGTCTTTCCTCAGGTTCCTTGGCTGTTCAAGCAGGTGGCAAGAAATGCGCGAGAAAGGTGCCTTGTTGGTCTCAGCAGTTGTACTTCTCTGCTACCAATACTGTGTCTTGTTCTGTCAAGGTCTTTGCCTCTCCAAAGTTTGTTAGACATTGTACTCGGTCAGAAGCCATAACTACATGTTTAATCCTCACCTGGCCCATGCAGTCATCTCCTGTCTCCAAGGCATATGTGCCTTGATCACTGTCTTGGCTAGTGGTGCTCCAAGATGAGACTGCTTGATGCAGTGCAAGTGAGTCTCACCAGTGCTGCCAGATCTCCTTCATCCCCAGTGCTTGGAAATATGGGGTGTAGTATAGCAGTAATGTGAAGGAGACAACAACTCTCTGGGGTCCGCTCATAGTTCCGACATCCCATTATTCTGACCATTAGGTTAGTGAAGGTTAGGGATATACTTAGTTATAATGGAGGCTGTGTCAGCCTCCTCAATCCTATTCAAGATGTCTGGGATCTCTTCTCCACTAGCGACATCATCAACAGAGACAACAGAGCTGATAATGGTAAATGGACTGCATTTACAGTATATAGCGCTCTTCTCCAAAGCGCTGTACAATGTATTTCACATTCACCCATTAACACACACATTCACACATACATTCACACCAAGAAACCATGCAAGGTGCTCACAGGGAGCAGTTAGGGGTTCAGTGTCTTGCTTAAGGACACTTCGACAAATAAGCAGGAGGAGACATAAATTTGGCTCGACCCTGGAACCTTCAGATTCCAAGGCAGCCGTTCTACCTACATCGCCACAAGCTTGAATGGACACCATATTCCGAACACACAGCTGGAGAGCTGGTTGTTCTCCTCAGACACCCAGGATTTGTAAAGTTGATGAGGGATGGGTGCGTCTATCGACTCTGTTATCTCTGATGATGATGAGTGGCTCCCTGCAAAAGGGGCTGGAGGTGAAGAGATCCCAAAGATTGAACTAGATTGAGGAGGCTGTCACCAAGCTGCTGGTACATGTGGAGTCAACTGGCCCTATTATAACTAAACCTACCCATAACCCTAACCTAATGGAGTGAATAATGGGTCGCCAGGATTATGAGTGGACCCCAGAGAGTTGTCGTAGTGATACTTCCAAGCACTGGGGATTAAGTAGATCTGGTAGCAGTATGGCACTGTGTGCAGCGGCACATGCTTCTACACATCAAGCAGTCTCTCATCTTGGAGCACCACTAGCCAAGACAGTGATCAGGGGACATATGCCTTGGAAACTGGAGATGACTGCATGGGCCAGGTGGGGACTAAGCATGCAGCTATGGCTTCTGACCGAATACAATATCTAAAAAACTTTGGAGAGGCAAAGACCTTGACAGAACAAGACAGCATTGGTAGCAGAGAAGTACAACTGCTGCCTGAGACCAACAAGGCACCTTTCTAGTGCATGTCTTGCCACCTGCTTGCAACAGCCAAGGAACCTGAGGAAAGATGGAACATGGAACATGGACGGATGCAAGGAACACTTCGACTCTCGAGGATATGGCTGCCTTGCTGAATACATCCTGTAAAAACACATCATACTAACTTGGATGCACACAATCCCAATATGGTGCACTTTGAGGGAAATTGTTATTTAATTTTGTGTGCGCTTTTGTTGTGTGATTTTATTTGTCACTTTTATTCGTAAATAGTCTTATTTGCTCATTTAAACACCCATTTAAAACCCCCCTTTAAAGTTAAATGTGGATGTTTACTTGTTGTATTTCCCACTAGTATGTCTTTTGTTATAAACAAAACAAACTTACTATAAAATAGTAACAAACTTACAAAAAATACTATAAAAGTGCAAGTAATGAACAAAATCGTTTTTAGAAAATGGCATTGACATTGATATTTCAAAGACAAGATGATCCTTAATGGTCAAAACAATGTCAGAAATGAATTATACATGTCAGCATTAGTTGATTTAGACCTACTGCACCTGTTTTTACTCCTAACAATGGCCAAGTTATGGCCCACGGTCTTCGGAATAGCAAAATGACCTTGACCATGACCTTTTGAGGTCCAAATCGCCCAAAATGGTCAAAACAATATCAGAAATGAATTCCCCACACCACAATTAGTCCAATAGAGGTATTACATGTGCATATACACCCAGAAACAGAAAAGTTGGATTTTCATCATAGCCGATGGCAGCCATATTTGATTTGGCCATTGCGCCATTCCTGGCACTATGGCGGACGAGCACCTCTGTGATTTTTCATGTCTAGGGACCCACTGACTCAGTTCAGGTGAGAAACTCCCCTAACACCAAATTGCGAACAGGACTTTAAGCCAGATACTGTATTATCAGGGATGTCACCACCAGACTGAGCTCTAGTGAGGACCACCTGCACCACCTGCTGGAGACAGCAGGTAGGAACATTTTATCTACACATGAAGATGGGTAGAATTACTAAAAGGGGAGGAATCATCAGTTGGGGTTTCAACATTCTGTAAGAAACTCGAAGGAATGCTTGTTTTTTTCCACAACCTTATCTCCATTATATGGGTAGTACTCACTCACTTCTCACTGAAGGATGGGGTTTGTTTAGTCTTTTAAACGGATGGAAACTGAGCCTTCCTCTTCCAGGAGCATAATAATGCTAAATAGTAGCCACGGTTGTTGCATCTATAAAATAAAATAAATAACATTATAAAATGACATCTAAAGATCCCCCATACAAGATTTGTGTTGTTAAAATGTTTCAAAAAATATTCACATTTTTCCACACAGTTTTATTTTATTATAACTGATCAGCATCATGAAGAATCAGATGGTTTAGTAGTGACTTTGTGATCTTCTTTTCCTTTTTCTTTTTAGATTAGTCAAAAACAGTAAAGTAATTCTATATTATGAGGTAGCGGTGTAGAAAAAGATAAGAAGTAACAATTTGACTCAATGGAGTACATACAAAGGTGCTGCACACAAAGAAAAATGTAAAAAGTAAATATGTGAAATGTCAGTGCAGTGGTCACTGGTCTAAACATAATCCAAACTGTAAATGTGACCTCATACTTGAACTGGTAAAAAAGGAAAGATTACAAAATTAGATTTCAACTTGAATGACCAACATCACTAAGTGTTCAATAGAGACCACCATTTCTCAACCTCAGGTCTGGGGACCACCAGGTGGGTCTGTAACTCTGAGTTAAACCAACACTGAGGATTAGGACTGCAATTACGGCTCATCTTCTTAGCGATTCTTCTATCCATTATTTTGCTGATTGATCACATTTGGATACATATTTTCATTTCCATAAATCAGAAATCTTTACCATTGGCTAGATTGTATAACCTGATCTGATGCTCACACAATAGCCTAATTGTGACAATTATAGCAATGTATTGTGTGTATTTGATTGTCAAGACAACAGGATCCTAGAATTGAGTAATGTCTCATCATTCCACCGTTACACTGATCTTCCCTGGTAACATCTTCACAGAACCTCTAGTGCAAATGTATGGAAAGAGTGTTTCAGTGAACGTGTGTGTGAAGGTGTGTATGTGTGTGTTGGTATCAGAATCATAGAATGACAGCTTTCCTTCATTCCAGTCCAGCTGGACTCTGATCCTCTGAGGTTTCTGCTTCAGTGAGAGTCTGATCCTCCGAGGTTTCTGCTTCAGTGAGAGAACAGCTGGTCTGGATCCAGCTCTGTATTTACCTTTTGTTAAAAATATTCTCCAGCATTGACCCCCTTCGATTCCCTTCCTCAGAAAGGACTCTGCTTGCACACCCAGTCTCCAATATGCATTGTCTCCAACCTCAACATCCCAGGTGTGAGTACCTGAGTTAAAGCCCTCAGAACCCAGGGCAATGATAAAACCTCCAAACCTCTCTGGGTTGTTGGGAAGCTGCTGTATTTCTCCACCTCTCACACTGGTCAGATCATCAGACAGGGTGAGTGCTGGATGAGCAGTGTTGGGGTCCAGAATGACAGGAGTGTAGGAGACAATGTCCTTCATCTTGTTCCAGACTCTGAAAGTCAGGTTTCCTAGGTGTTTGGTCATGTCTATCAGTGGTCCTGAGACAGGCTGTGGGTCCTGCAGTGTGAACTGGACTCTTTCCATCGTGGTCTTGTAGTTCTGCAGGAATGAGACGTGTTCGGCTCTCAGCTCCTCCTCTATGGCTCTGATGTTGTTTGAAAGGGTTAATGTGTCTCTGTTCAGACACTCAATCTTCTCCTTCATCACCTGACTCTTCCGCTGCTCTTCCTCCCTCAGTGCAGTGATGCTGGCCTCCTCTTCCTCTCGTAGAAACTGATGCATCTTACTAAAGTCTTCCTTAATCTGTATCTCTGTGTGCTGGGCCTGGGCCTTAACGTATTTCGCTGTTTGGTCACTTTTCTTTTTAGCTTTCTTGAAGACCTTCAGTTTCTCGTGTAAAGGCTTCAGTAATGTCTGGACCTCCTCCTTGTGATCCAGAGCAGCTTCATCGATGGGTCTGAATCTGTGGTCGGTGTGTTTTTTAGAATCTCGACACACAAGACACACTGGCTGTTGACATTCCAGACAGAACAGTTTGAGTTTCTCAGCATGCAGAATGCAGAGATCCTCAGAGTCAGACCCTGATGAAGTTCTCTTACGTTTTGAAGCTCTCTGTCTCTCCTGTATGAAGGCCTCACACACGTTCTTCAGAGCCAGGTTACGGGGTAGTTGATCTGTTGAATGTATTTCTTTACAAACAGGACATTGCTTTATTCCCTTCTGTCTCCACCATTGCTGCAGACAAGCATTACAGAAGCTGTGGCTACATGACAGGAAAACAGGATCTTTGAAGATGTCACGACACACAGGACAGGAATAATCCTCTACTGGAAGAGACGACGTGGAAGCCATTTAGTCTCTGAGTGAAGCTACAAACACTATGCTCAATACAGGAAATCAGTCAGTGGTGGCAACACTTCTTCCACTAGAATGTCCAGAGTCAGCAGCAGGTTCCAGTGGTCTGGGTCAGTATTCCCTCCTGTAGCTGTGGAAAGACAATCCGTCCTGCTCACTGGAAGTTGTGTTTGATCAATCTTATCGTCTCAGATGAGTCTGGCAGGGGGAGGAGCGTTGACACACCACCTGTTGTAAAGTACACACACAAGAGCTGTCATTAATCTAATACACATGTCTGCCCCAAATATATTGAATTTCGGTAGTTTAATGAAATGTATCAAAGTCAGGACAGTCTTTTATTTTCTATATATAATTCGTATAGACAGGAAACAATAGAGCATGGAGGCAGAGGCTACTTAACCCATGCATAAACCCAGAGAAGTGAAACCTGAAAATAATGTCAGTGTAATAAGTGAAAAGCTTCACTCCACGTGTTTTGCCTGTAGACATAAATGCGACCGTAGGTCGCAGTTTAGCATGAGAAACGTCACATCTTTTTTTTTTACGGTCTATGGGTTTGATGCTCTGACATCACTGATGTCAGGGGAGCCACTCTAACAGAATCCTTTTTATGCCCATATATGGAGATCCCTGGTGTCATCAATATTACGCCCATATCTACTGTAACAGGACTTCATATGGGAATGCCCATATACTGTATGAAGGCCACATCGGCAACATACCACACTAACAGAATCCATATATGACGAAGACAGATGGCCAAGACAGCCCATATCTGTGTGGCTGGTTCTACAGACAGGATCTCCATATATGGGCATAAAAGGGACTGTATGTATGATGTCAGATGTCATAGGACTTTCACATAACGAATAACCGAGTAAGCTTGTTTGGAGTCTCACAGCATATCTCTATATACAGTACATGGATCTCCATATATGGGTACCAGGGGCCTCCATATATGGGTAACTGGTCCGATATACATCACTGGCCAGATGGCCAAGACATGGCGCGACCTCACCCTTTAGGGCGAAGGGTGAGGTCGCTTGTCGCCCTTAGGCGTTACTGGTTATTATACTGTATATTGTTCTACAGAACACCATTTCTTAGGGAAAAAAGGGGGAAAAAGGTTGTTTGGTTTGATATTAAGTGAATGAGCACAGTAGAAAGCAACTATCTGATATGCATTAGAGTTTCATTGATCAACAAAGGAAAAAAATGTCCCTTGCATTAACCACGCTAACTGGTTAATGTACTGCATCAGGAATGGACACAGATGGTGGACAATGTTTCATTTGTATGGTAAGGTGTTGTCAGCTTGTACATCTGGTATTTGTCAAGTGAGGAGTGTAAATACCAACCTGTGTATTTACTGTGTTGTCTCAGGTAGGGTTGTGATCCTGGAGGATTTGAACTGTTCCCTCTCAACGCTCTGATTCCTTAACGCCTCCTATATTTGAAAATAAGTCACATTCTTGGTGAAGTCTCCACCAACAAGTTAGCCTCGCGTAGCCAGGCTTACTCGTCATCTGCAAAGAGAAAAGCCTGGTTCAGTTATAGGCTGAAACAGCATGAAACGGAGCTACTTCCGCCGGGAGAATTTCACCAACAAGTGGAACCTGATATAAATAACAAGGCACAAGTTGGCACCTGGACAGAGCGCCAATTGCCCACCCACCACATGCTGTACATACAGACAGCACCGATCGCAGTACTTGCGCGTTCTAGGCCATATATGGCCACGAGTGCATAGGTGCAAGTTGGCACCTCGAAAGAGCACATTATTACCATATTTGTTCACTAATGCTTTATTTTTCCTTTATTTAGTGTCTACCCTGATATGACCTGCTGGTGACCCTGATATGACCTGCTGGTTCTGCTGCCCTGGTCTATGGCTAGACTCTCTCACCTGTGACTCAAGCTGGGATTGCTGTGGCTTCCCCTCTCTCCCTGTGTCAGCGGAGCTCATGAATGATCAGTGTCTCTAGTTTGGAGTTATGTTTCCTGCAATTTTGGATGAGCGGGGAACATAGAACCTTTTTATAGTTGAGTGGGGAACATAGAACCTTTTTATAGTTGAGTGGGGAACATATAACCTTTTTGTGGGGGTAACTGGGGAACATAGAACCTGGGGAACATAGGACCTTTTTTGGGTAAGCGGGGAACATAGAACCTTTTTTGTGGGGAACATAGAACCTTTTTTGTGGGGGAAGTGGGGAGCATAGAACCTTTTTTGTGGGGAAAGTGGGGAACATAGAACCTGGGGAACATAGAACCTTTTTTGTGGGGAAAGTGGGGAACATAGAACCTGGGGAACATAGAACCTGCATGGGGAACATATGTACAGTCCTGTCCTGTTGTTGGTAGAGCAGCTGATGCTAGTCAGTTAGCTAACTTAGTTAACTTGTAGTATAAAACGTTACCTTGCTTCTTCACTTCCTGGTGTTGTCTACTTTTCTTGTCTGCTTGACTTTCGGCATCTTTTAAATCCGTCTCACTTCAGGTTAATGTATAAAATGGTAAATGACTGAAGAAAAGGCAGTGTTTGTTTCTGTAAAAGAAGCTACACGTGCATCACTCTTCTCTTGTGGTGACGTAAACAAGGAAGTTCAGACGCGTGATATTGAAACGTAACGGCATTGCGGCAAGTCCCGGAAAAGACGCGCTGTGATTGGCTGAACCGGACGTAGGGAGCGCTCCGTTGTAGTCACTTGGACCGCGCGAGGTGCACCAAAACCCAATTATCATGGCGTTTATCGTGCGCTTGCCCAGGCCTTACGGCCTGGGCATAAATATAACGATTGCATTCACCACGGCTTCGTAACTCGCGCGGCGCTCCGCCGGCCGCGCGGCCCTGGCCCGCTCTTCGCGGCCACTCGCGCCGGGTCCGCTGGCCTTCGCGCCGCTTGCAGTGTCGTGGACAATAACTTAATGTCGTGGACAATAACTGTGACATCTAACCATAAAACGAGCGCTCCCTTCGTGTATGCCGTTACCTTTAGATATCACGCAGTTCGGACGTAAACAGCAACTTGCAAACTGGTGTTGCATTACTGCCACCTTCTGGAGGTATTTAACATTTACAATCCAGTGTCAGATATTTCCTAATTTTCTTTTCCTACAAAAGATATAATATATATTTCAAAATAGAGAAAACCTTTTTAAAATATATAATTGTATGTTTAGAAATAAAAAATAATGTAAGAATTGTATACATTTTCAAACAAACAAGCAAACGCAATTAAGGAATTCCATGAATAAAATACAAATAATATTAAATATTAGTGGAAAATAGACAATTTACAAGCTCTCAACCCAACGCAACGAGAATTGACGTTTGGGTTACAGGCTAAAAAGAATTGGAAACCAATGCTCTACAGAAAGTTGGTCCGTCAAACGATTCTCAACCCGTGGGCAAGGGAAATTTATAGTTGCAAAATTAATAGTTAAAGCATTAAATAATTCTAGGCCTAAATGGGTTAAGACCTTAAGAACTTAATACGTTTGTTCCATTGATCCAAGCAGGCAGGATTGACCGAATTGTTCTGAAAATGCAGTAGATGTATATTGTGGTGTACATAATAGGGCCATCTCTTCATTAGATAGCCACCATAGAAATTACATTTCAGCCTAGATGTAAGGTACTGTCACCTATTGTGTTATTTTTTGTGTTTGTTGTTTTAATAATTATCTTTATTTCTACGGTGAAAGTGAATAGTGGTCAGATAAAGCTAAACCCTTTCCCACATTTGGAGTCATATGTCATAAACACAACATACAGGTATATGAGTCATCATCTGAGATCCAATTCTTTTTTCTTTTCTTTTTTTTCCTTAATTTTATTTACATGAATTAAAAACAGGCTAATCCAAAACATGTGCTGTTGTCCACAATTTAGAGATGACCTTTTTGTTCTGAGCTTCTGTCATATGAATGCAAGATGCCTGAACAGCTACAGGAGATTCATTTAGACAGGAGACAAGTTTCACAGAACAAATGAGTGGACTATTGCAGTGATCCTGCAAGAACAAAGACTCTTACTGTGAAAGTTGTTTGTTTGTTTGTTTGTTCATGACATTATTCTTTCTTTTAGCTGCATGTCTCGGAAAATGTACACTTGTTTCTTGAGTTGATTTTGAATCTTTGTTTTGTTGAACCGTGTAATAATGAATGAGGTTAAGAGAAAAGCTACATAAATAACAATTTCTTGCTCAGCACTGCTTCTACCTGAGGAAACACTCAAAATGCATTGGTGTACATAGCTGTTCTTCCACCAGAAATCCTAATCACAACGAACGCTGTAAAGGGGGTGTATTTAAGCATGTCAATAAATTAGTGTTACTATTTGGCATTGTACAGCGGTTTTCCTTTCTCTTTTTTCACAATCTTCACATTTTAAGCAGCTGTTAACCGTGTATATTGAGTTTGTTAAAAAACTTCAGGTTACATGAATACATCCTCTTTCAAGCTTTTCAGTTTAAACATCCATTTGATTCACATTCACATAAATATCCCTAGAAAGGCTTACAGTGGACTATACACAATATACATAATTATGCATGATTTTTCATTTGACTTACTCTAATGCTTCACATGACAAAGAGCAGGGTAATCAATCTTGCAATAAACTAACAGCAACTATTGTGTTTCAGTGACAAATTTCAAGTATAACAAAGGCATTGAATATTGCAGCTAAAACAGTCTATACAAGATCATTTCACAGAAACTGATCCACAATAATGAATGCTACAATGAAAGTTATTAGGACTGCCCTTTTCCCTCAAAATACATACAATTAGCTTGGGATTAATGTGTTGACATTGTGTAATTGATGAATCACCTCCCAAGCTGCCAATTTACACGTGCAGTGGATACAAAGGTTACAATCAGTCATTTCTTGATTTCGTAAAAACAAGGCCGCTGTGGACCAAAACGGAATGAAAAGTAGCCAGTGGAATGCATAAGGTGGGAACCACACTTGCGTGAGGTGGGAACCACGTTTCCATTACCAATTTCAAGTTCATACAAGTGTTTGTAAGTATATACTGTATGTACACGGCTATATGCTGCCATCTCCCATAAGCTTAAATCTGGTGTTTTGCAGCGTTTCATGGGATTCTCCTGGTCCTCCCCATAAAGATGTGGCATTGAATGTATCAATGCTAAAAGTCCAATAAAGCAACCGTTTATCTTGTTGTGAATTGAATAGTTTACAATGTTCCCCTGAAACTCTTTGCTAAGTTTTATGCCCATGTGATAATATTTTAGCCTATTGCAGCAGTGGCTAGTCCATAAGAGAAACTTCACAAGGTTTCACATGGCCAAACTCAAATTCGAGCCCCCCGTCATGCAGGCTGCGTTCATTGGCATTGTCAAAGCTGTTTTTTCCATGGATCTGTTTGAGATGCTTGCGGAGGACAGGCTTATGAGCAAACACCATGTCACAGTAGTTACAGCGGTGGGGCTTATCGCCGCTGTGCAGGTTCAGATGGTCCAGCAAGGAGCACTTCTGGGTGAATGTCTTTCCACAGATCTTACACTGGAAAGGCTTGATGCCCGCGTGGACACGCATGTGGCGGTGCAAGTTGCCCTTCTGCGTGAAGGTCTTGCCACACAAGAGGCACATGAACAGCTTGTGCATCTTCAGATGGTTGGCATAGTTCTCTAGCTGTCTGAAAACGCGAGCACACTTGGGACACTGGTGGTACCACTGCAGGGGTTTGTCGTAGCCCCGCTGGTGACTGCCACCCTGCGTGACGTGTTTCCCTGCAGGAGGGGACACGGGAGGAGGGCTGAGCGGGAACGCCGACATGGGTTGCACCGTCATGTCACCGGCACGAGTCTCCACGGTGGAATTGATCAGCGAGTGCTGGGGTTCGGGGGAATGTAGAGCGGCCGGGGAGCTGCTAGGGAAATGACCAGAAATTGAGTTTTCCGATATATCGTTCACAGATTCTACCTTAACTATGGTGATGCCACTGTCCACCGCATCCCGGCGGATGCGTCTGCTCTGAGTTGGGGGAGGTGTTTTGGGCTGTATAATCACGTCATCGTCATCATCATCATTGTCACAGTCATCCTCCACCTGCTCCACCAGCCGTTCCTTCTCATCCTGATGGCCGGTCTGTGTCTGAGAACACTCCTGCTCTTGCTGGCAGAGCCGAGAGGAAAAGCCCTCCTCCTCCTAGGGGTGGGCGATATGGAAAAATACAATATCACAATATCTTTACAAGCAGTATCACGATACCCACGCCTATCACAATTCTTTTTCTTGTTGGTTTTCATGTTATTTTTCATGTTACTTAACAGTACAACAACCACCTACAAGGTAACAAAAACTAAAGGAAAAAGGAGTAACAGACCATTTAGACCAGTGGTCCTTCATTTGTATACTATCAGACTTAAGGAGAGACTGTGACATTTTAAAGTTTGAGACATACTGATTTAGACCAAAATGCATCTCTGTATTAACAATTGAACAGGATTTTTTATAAGTCTCCCTCATTGTATCACAACATATACGATATCTCTGAAAAGGCATATCATATCTTACTTATAATATACATACTTGATACACTCTCTACCAAATGTCTTTGCCAAAAAATAGCCGAGCTGCTATTTTTGGGCAAATGGGGGTATTTGGGGATATTTTGATTATCGCGATAATATCGTACATCGCGATTTCTTTGGTCACAATAATCGTGATATGAAGTTATCCCTACTCACCCCTACCTCCTCCTTCCTCCTCATCCTCTGGCTCTCCTCCCCCGTCCTCCCCCTGTCGTCGGCCTCCTCCACCTCCTCCAGCAGCGGGCGCGGCGGCGGGGGCTGGGGCTTAATGAACTTGCTGAGGGCCTGGGTGCACTGCTCCACGATGTGGCCCATCTGGAGGAAGCTGGCCACCGTCAGGTAGTGCACCAGCTCCAGCTCAGGGAACTCCAGCTGGCCCGTGTAGCAGGACAGCAGCAGCCGCCTCCCCACCTCCGCCTCCTGGATCATGGAGATCTGCACCTGTAAAAGAATACGTTATTGTTCATTTGCAAAAAGAAAAAAAGTCAAATATGAATATCTGGTCTGGGTGAAGTTGACCATTTATTGAAGAAGATTCAGCACAAGAGAAACAGCGTTACAGCAACAGAGCCGGCCAGAGCTTGGGCCAGAAGACCTCCTGAAGTGTCATATGGGCCACCTTTTATACACATAGATGCTCTCCCTAGGGGTGCCCGCTGGCCTGGTGGTCAAGGCGCATACCACATACTAGGCTATGATGCCTGCTGGCGTCGCCGGTTCGATTCCGGATCCGGATGACCTTTGCCACATGTCATTCCCCATCTCTCTCCCCGTTTCTGTCAGTCTACTGTCCTATCGAATAAAGGCATAAAAAGCCCCAAAACAAATATAAAAAAATGATGCTCTCCCTAAATGGAGATAGAATATAAGTACCATACAGTAGGCTATATAACTAGCAAGAAAGACGCCTTAGGGGGACATGCAACCTCGGCGAGGTTGTGCCAATTCTTGACATCTGGCCAGTGATTTATATCGGACCAGTTACTCATATATGGAGACCCCTGGTTCCCATATATGGAGATCCATGTACTGTATATGGAGATTATGCTGTGAGAGCCCAAACATGCTTACTCAGTTATTCGTTATGTGAAAGTCCTATGATGTCTATGACATCTGACATCATACCCTTTTATGCCCATACATGGAGATCCCTGTCTGTAGAACCAGCCACACAGATATGGGCTGTCTTGGCCATCTGTCTTGGCCATACAGTATATGGATTATGTTATTGTCGTATGTGGCCGATGTGGCCTCCATATATGGGCATTCCCATATGAAGTCCTGTTAGATATGGGCTTAATATTGATGACATCAGAGAACTCCATATATGGTTATAAAAGGGATTCTGTTAGTGTGACATCAAAGTGAAGCCAGAGTGTGATGTCAGAGCGTCAAACCCATTCTGTTAGAGTGGTTCCCCTGACATCACAGTGACATCAGAGCATGATGTCACAGCGACAAACCCATGGAACCAGTGTCAGGCGTTATAGACACCATAGAGATAGAGATACACCATACGGACAAGCTGTGACCGTTCACATACTAATCTGCGACCTACAGTCGCAATAAGGCTGACTGGTTAAGTTGTTATGACCATGTTGTATAGTATCACATAAGCCTCTATCAGAGTCCAGGGTGAAGAGCTATTCACTTCACCGCGGTGTAGTTTTATAGCTATCACCTAAAAATACATACTGTAACAAAGCCTAGGTGATAGCTAGGAAACTACAACGCGGTGAAGTGAATAGCTCTTCACCCTGGACTCTGATAGAGGCTTAACAGTACAGATTTGCTGAGAGAGAGCGTAAGCATGGAGGAGTCATGTCAGCTGTTAGCTTGACAGCTGTAGTTGAGTAGAAATAGCACATGTACCATGAAAGCTTGCTGGCCGAAAGGCAAATACACAATACATACTATATCTGGCAATCTATACATTGCTGCCACCACACACCTCCCCGGAGTCCCGCTGCAGGATGAACTGGTCCCGCAGGAAGGACGAGCCCGCCGCAAAGACCACCTTGTGGCCGGGGACCTCCAGCTCGTTGACGTGCACCGTGACGTCGCAGAAGCGCCGCTGGAGGCGGAGGAGGTTCATCTTCTGCAGCATGGAGTCGCCGAACGTGGGGAAGCGGAATTGGAGAATCACCTGGTTCTTCTGGTCCATGACGACGGGGTGCTCAGCGGTGCACACCTGTTCGGCACAAATTAGGGGTGGTCGATATGGAAAAATACAATATCACGATATTCTTCCAAGCTGTACCACGATACACAATCTTAT
Organism: Nannobrachium achirus; assembly: GCF_963921795.1. Taxonomy (NCBI): domain Eukaryota; kingdom Metazoa; phylum Chordata; class Actinopteri; order Myctophiformes; family Myctophidae; genus Nannobrachium; species Nannobrachium achirus. The sequence continues at coordinate 58,736,352 of NC_137832.1, forward strand.
CACAATTCTTTTTCATGTTGGTTTTTATGGTTATTTTTCAAATTACTTAACAGTACAACCACCTACATTGTAACAAAAACTAAAAGAAAAAGGAGTAACAGACCATTTAGACCACTGGTCCTCAAAGTGGGGTCCAGGGACTCTCTGGGTTCCTTTTGGGAGGTCTAAATTGACCTTTACAAGTATGTAACTCTGACAGTTTACATTTGGTTTCATTTGTATACTGTCAGAGTTAAGGGGAGACCTTGATATTAATACAGTTTGAGATACTGATTTAGACCAACATGCAATGAATCTCTGTATTAACAATTCAACAGGATTTGTTATAAGGCTCCCACATTGTATCACAATTTATAGGCCTACGATATCTATGAAAAGTCATATCGTGGAGACATTGTATTGTCTCAACCATATGTATCACCCTATTGCCCACCCCTAGCACAAATACCGCAAGTGTGATATCTCATTGGACTGCTGGTAGGACTGGCAACCAGTGGTGGATAAAGTACTCACTTTTTTTCTTTTCTCTTTCTTAGAATTTGCTCAAACAGCCCAACCACATAGACAAAAGGAAAACAAATGTGCTTAGGTAAAAGTATCAATAATGTAATGTAGAAATACTCCGTTGCAAGTGAATGTCAGGAATTAAAAATGTACTTGAGTAAAAGTAGTGTCAAATCGTTTTAATAATCAGTATACAAAAAGAAGAATATAGCCTATGTGTTTTATGTTCATAAATTAAATTATTTTCACAAATGAAAAGTTAACAATGGTGGCGTGCACGATACAGTAGGATGATGTGGCCCAATGGCCCATAGTCTAGTAATTAGTGGAGACAGGAGATTTACTTCAATAATAAATAATTACTTACATAAGAATTAGATGGAGCCGCTGCCATTCGTTCAGCTATGCAGTTATAATAACCATATAAACACGGTTTTAGAACATGGTTTTAGATTAAAGTCTTTCACTTTCCTGGCCTTTGTGATGAAGAAGACCAAAGTCATAATAATCCATAAGGATGCTATATGAGCCGCCTCGAGTAGATAACAGTCTTAACGGTTATTATATGAATGCGTGCATATCTACGACGATTATTATCACAATTATCGTAATATATTTTCACTTGTTTAGGCTAGATGTGATTGCAAGTTATGCCTATATTTCCGCAACTAATTTAGCTGTTTAAAGCCAAAGCAGAATATTTCCACGATACTGGAATCAGAAGTGGTTGAGGAATAAATGCTCCGGAAGCGAAAGTTCCCATTTAAAGGGACAGTCAACGTTTTTTTTTCTCCTCAAAATATTTGCCTTCTTCTTTCTTTCTTCTTTTTAGTTTTTTTCTTTTCATAATAAGATAACAATAATATCTTACAATATAATTATATAGGCCTATATATGTTCTGATACAAAACCCCTGGTGGGGTCCACACATTTTTATTTTATTTTATTTATTTTTTTGGGGGGGGGCTTTTTTTCTTTTGCCAATTTAGCAAATGTTGGACAAATTGTCAAATAATATGAGAAAGAAAAAAAAAGAAAATAAATAGTGAGCTTGCAATCGGCTATTTTCACAATATTTATCTGTGGAACAGAGTCAAACTAGGCCTACATGTAATGGCTCGAGCCCTCAACTCCTGCAATTCCAAGTGCTTGTCAGGTTAGGGGGTCCCCAGTTCAAATATGATTATTTTTGGGAGGTCCCCATAGGTTCAAATATGATTATTTTGGTGGGTCCCCAAATATGCTTTGAGGGGATTCTTAACCTGAACCAACTTTTATGGTTCGGAACCAACTCGGTTCTCGGTGGAAAAGCTCACCTCTAGTTCATCCCATAGGCATGGAGAAAGAACCTCTGGTTCATCCCATAGGCGGGAGAAAGAACCCGAACCGGTTCTTTACTGGTCGGAAAACACCCCAAAAGAGCGACATGGGGGAACTGTCCAGCTTCCAGCTTGGTTAACTTAACTTATAATCAGTGGAATATTGTGTCTCCATAAGATCTCCAACTCCAACTAAGACCTCCCTGCCTAGTGCTCACCAAGTCCATATGCATCATAGAGCAGATGAAAAGAGGAGGGTGAGGTGGCTTGCCAGGCTTGGGCATGTGTCTAGAATGCCAACATCAACCAGATGTTGAAGGTTGTCCTTCAATGTGACCCCAGATAACAAGGCAAGATTGATAGATTGATTGATTGAATACTTTATTAGTCAGAAATGTAAACGTGGTACAGTCAGACATTTGCGCTAAAAGGATAACACAAAAACATCCTGGAGAGTTGTTTCCATTGTTGTCCCATGTATTCTATGTAATCAATTAATCAACATAGCATAGACAACAAAATACAATATCATCACATATGAAACACTATGTACAATGTTACTAAAGCTTCAGAACTCCCAAAACAAACTGATTCGACTACTTCTCGGCCTGGGGCTCAAGGTCGAGGACAGGGTTAATCAATTAAATATGGACTTGGTTTTCAAGATAGTCAAAGGGGCTCTGCCCTCAAACAAAGAGGTGCATGCATAGTCAAAGTGGCATTGAATGAGGGCTCCGGAAAGAGTCCTGAGAGCACTTTTGTTGCCAAACCCAACATGGAGAAGAACAACTAAGAGTGAAAAAAAAACAAAAAAAAAACAGAGTGTGAAGTGGGCAGTGATAATGATATTTATGAGTTAAGGCGAGACACTACAGGTGAATAGGGTAAAAAAAATAACTAATAGCTACAACAATGAAACTTTTCCAGTTGATTACTTACATCAAGACTAAGAATTTTTGAATTACAAGTTTTCTGAAATTATATGTTTAGATATGCAAATGAGGCACTATATGCGCTAATAATGCCCAATTTGCATACTTTTCAGGTACATAAATCTGAAGATTGGATAATGCCAGGTTCAAAACTATTGTTTCCCTTTCTTGACATATTAGAAACAAAACAGGGGATTTTAGATATCTCTTTTTATCACTCCATAAATCATAAAATAGTGTCAACAGTCATAAAAAACACATTTTCGCCATGTTTTTAGTGATAAAATGTGATGTAAATCAGGCTATGAATGATATATCAACAAACCCCTCTGTAAATATCTTCAGGATATAGATAAGAATACAACTGGAAGGTTTGGTGTATGTGGGTGCAACTGAAGTGGAGATTTATGTACCTAAGTATGAGGAAAAACACATTTTGGGAAACGGCCTTTAAAGATTGGACACACCCCCATCCTATAGAAACCAATTGTAACTTCAAACTCCATTTTAATCATGTTAGATTCATCAAAAACACCTGTCCTCGGTTCTGGTGACTCATACTGTCCTCCTAATACGTGAGGGGGCAATGTTTCTTTGATTCATCTTTTATTTATTTTTTATTGTCTATACATATCTATATTTTGTAAAATATGTATGAAAACAAATGCTGTTAACTCGGCACTTTCACGTATGAAATGAACATCTATATGTGTATTTTGAACGTTAATTTTGCATTTGTTTGAAAGAAGGCATGTTTAGGAAGCAAAATAGTAAAAAATCTTATTTTTTTACATTTTGATTTTTTACATGTTTTCACCTGCCATGTCTCCCCTTAATTACTTGCGCCAACAGAGCGTGCAAGTACTGAGTTCGGCTGTGTATGTATGTATGTAAGCATGTATGTATGTCGGTATGACCAGCATTTCTGGCAACGTCATCATTAACAGCCAATGAGGGACCAGCATTCCTGGTGATACCAGTGCAGTGGTGAGTGCACCTCATGGCTGGCGCACAAGTAAGATGCAAGTTGGCACCTCGACAGAGTGCAGTTCTAGTTTCATTAAGCGTCCCGCAGGCCAATCACAGTGCTTTCTGCGAAGCTTGGCCAATGGGACCCTGGGCATACGAACACACTCTGAGATGTTTTTCGGGCCCGGACAAAGCCGGATGTTGGCTCCTTCCTAGCCTCACATAAATCACACTGCCTTGTGTTAGCAATGGCAGATAGAGTCTAGCTGCGCTAGGCTATAGCTCCTTCCAGGAGCACTGCTCAACAAAAAAAAAGAGAGGAAAAGAAGTTTCATGTGAGTCCAAGGCCAAGGAAGGACCGTGCTGGCTGGCAACCATACTGTATGTTCCTCTCGGAGTGCCGAATGGGGTGGTTTTCAGTATGTATGAGGAAATGTAGGCGGCATCATGCCTTCTTAAAAAACCTGGAAGACAAGGTACAAGATCACCAGGAGATGAACTAACATTATATATTAGGGGCCCTATTTTCATCAATGCCCTAAACGTCTTTGCCTCTTTTTTTTTTTACTATTTTGAAAAACATTTTAAAATAGTTCAAATAGCTGATATACAAGCTCGCAATGTGTTGATGTAGATCAGCTATTTGAAGTATTTAAAAATGTTTTTCAAAATAGTAAAAAAAAAAGGCAAAGAAGTTTAGGGTTTAGCATGGACGAAAATAAGGCCCTATATGTTTAACTTGTGTGTATCCCTGTGCATACTGTACAGCTGGAGGGTGGTGGTATAAATACTATTTACAGGTCAATAATGTAACAAACCATGTGCAAAACCGTTTTATCAATATAACCTTTTTACTGCAGTTTACTAAGGTCGGTCAACAGACATACAGTACATCATGATGTCAGACAGACTTACCAGATGTAGATATATCCACCAAAAATCACCAAGGCAATCAGTCCTATTATTCCAGCAGCTGACAGAGATGACACCTTCATTACATAAGATGTACCTGGAACAACAACCAAAAATACATGAGGCTAATTTCTCATACTGTCGCACAACTCGCACGGCACGGCTGCATCGCTTGCTGACAAGAACTTGCAGTGCATTGTTGGCTACAAGATCTGTTCTTTTTCTTTGCAAACCACTTTTATGTCAATGCTATTTTATTTGACACCGCATATACTCTACTCCACTCTAGTGGACTTAAGTGGAGTCTTGCTTAGGCTAAAATTGAATCTTTTTTAGTTGAGTTAATAGCTTTAATTAAAAAAGGTGTTTTCCACTGATTGTATTTCAGGAGTATGCAGAAATAGCTTCATGTTTTTGTACAATATATTTATAGATTTTGAAAACAAAATTCATCATGTAATTCAAAGAAAAACTTGTTAGTGTTGACCTAATTGATATATCATATCTTCTGAATATTTTCATAGAACAGAAAGGTTTACTTATATTTTGGAAGATAACTTCCCAAATAGGCTTACCTCTTACTTTAGCCCAAAGAACACAAGAACCTTTAAAAGCCTAGGAGAGAGAGAAGGTAAACATATGTGTAATTTAATGCCACCATCTTAAACGTTTAATATAATCTGTTTTGTTTGTTTTTATCTTTACCTTTAGTTATTGTATAAGTTATTTGGTGACTGGGATGGCATTTTTATTCTAAAAAAGGTTTTTACAGTTAAATCAATAACTTTTTACAAAACAACTATTGGACCAACCATTTTCCATTGACTGACAGCTCTTAAGATGATGTAATAGTCCTTGCCATGCTCCAGTGGAGCATTGTAGAAGCCATCATAGTAGAGACCATCTCCCACAGTGAAGTTCATTTCTTTTCCAACATCTCTGACGTGGAACTGGGCAGCGACATACTGTGCTTGGTACTTCCTTTTGTTGGAGAAATCTGGGGTCCCAGGGGCGCTACAGTCAAAAACCAAAGTCCCCTCGATTGACAGCACAAACACCTGGTACAAACTGAGAGAAAACATTTCTTAGATTCACAAATCTAAATCATGGATACAATGCCAAAACGGAGTAGTCTCAGGAGAGTGGTTGGCATGGGGTAGCGGCAGGGATAAGGTAAGAAGCTCAGTCATCCGCGAAAGACTCGGAGTAGAGCCGGCGCTGCTGCCCCTTTACATGGAAAGGAGACTGATAGATATGTTTTTGTACCATATTTCATTTGTATGTGCTTTTTTCATATTTGGTAGCCTCTTTCTTGTACGTCAGTTTGGTTGAACTTCCTGGTACGGTCCATCAGGCAGTGCCTGCAACTTAGTTTTTGTTTGATGGCTCCTATATCGTATAAGTCAACAATCCATTTAGGCCTGAACGCAAATCTGTGTCACTTTAGATTTTAACCACTTTAACCATTATTTTATGCTTTAACTAAAAATAGCAGATAAAATCGTGAACATTTGTGCACGTCTTTTAAATCCTTCTTCTAAATCAGTGGTTCTCAAACGTATTCATGTCAAGGACCCCCAAAATGACATGTATTTGGCCACAGACCCCCCCATCTCAAAATATGTTGTTCCAGGGACCACCCGGAAGCAAATATTTGAGTTACAAGCTTGAGTTACAAGCTCACAACGCGTCGCAGCGTAGATCTGCTATTTTTTGGCAAATGTTCCGCCCCAGGATAATGGATTAAATAATATCGTAAATTGCGATTTTCTTTCGTCACAATAATCGTGATATGAAAGTTTCATATCGTCCCATCCCTAATCTCCATGCTGGACACTCTGGATCCCCCAGTTAGAAATAACTAATAATAATGGCAAATAGCTATTGGTAAAACTTTAGATTACTGCACACCATTTATGATGTAATTATTTTTAATTACAGGGGTACTAAAATGTATAAAATAATAATTATTGAGTACAATAATTGTACAATAACAAATTGTTTAAAAGTGAGGGTTATGGAGGTTTTGTGATTCTCTTGTCATTCTGTTGCAATATTGTCACAGTAGACTACTTCTATTTAGTAGTAGTAAGGCTATATTATAAATAAATACATGGATAAAATGGTGAAACTAACCTACAGGATAGGATAATCTATCTGTTTAGAAGCCTATTAGCTATCCTATAGTCCTATAGTATAATAATGGGTACTTGCTCAAAAACAAATCTAATAACACCAGTAAGACTCCCTAATCGGGAGATAAGCGACCGTCACGTCATACACAAACTTTAGAAGGCAGTCGTAGCCAATCAGGAGGGAATATGGGAAATGACCTGACGGTCACAATAAAAAGAATTGTATTGTGTAAGGTCGCCTCAGGAAAATCAAGTCATAAACTTGTTAGGGTTACCTGATTGGGTCCAGTGTGCTGGGGGATCTGTACAGCCTTAACACAGGTGATGGAGTTTCAAATTCTTCATATGATATAACTGGTGCTCTGGGTGCTGGAATGAAAGGAATCAAACCAAAACAATTCAAAAGATGTGTTTACGTGTAGTTTATCTTCCTACTCTCAAACAAAATCTTTTACAAATGTCTTAAACCCATTTAGACCTGAATGCAAATCTGTGTCACTTTAGATTTGAACCACTTTAACCATTATTTAATGCTTTAACTATAAAAGAATTGCAGATATACAAGCTCACAGTGCGATGTAGATGGGCAATTTTAGAAAAATCGTGAAAATGTGTGTAAGTCTTTGTATATTTGACCCGATTCTATAAGTGTCTTCTAAAAGGTTTTCTTTGAAAAAAGTATGTAAGCAGTGAAGTAAGTAAGTATATGTCAGTGATTGGAAACAAAGGCCATGCACATCCAGAGCCATATAGGCAGGGTGCTGGACTAAAGTTAATCAACAATAAAAAAGAGAAAAAGTCCGCACACCAATTTTGCTGTTCCCAGTATAGAGTTTTTACTTTGGTAACGTTTCGAGCCTGACGGCTCTTCTTCAGAGCCGACCAAAGTAAAAACTCTATACTGAGAACAGCTAAATTTGTTGTGCAGACTTTTTCTCTTTTTTATTTATCTATGTCAGTGGTTCTCAAACTTTTTCATGTCAAGGACCTATCAATAATTAGATAAGATATAAATCAGCCCAAGAGGATGTTTGGTCATGTCAGCAGCAGCAATAATGTATCCATAGGCTAAATAGAAAATAAGCAAATGACTCAGAACAAAACAAAAGTAGAATGTTGTACTATACCTTGTAAGCTGGTATTAGCTGTGGCTACAGTTGTGAACTTTGCAGAGAGTGCAGTGATGGAGATGGTATAGTTTGTGACAGGCAGGAGATTAAGACAGAGGTCCAACTGGTCGGCTCTGGAGCTGAGAAAGCGCTTCCTCTTATCAAGAAACGAGCTCTGAAAATCTCTGGAGCCCACGTATATCACCTGTGACATAAAAGGGTCAGGTTATGGTGCCAGACAGTGAAGTATACTTTGACACTTAGGAGAGTCAAGTCAGATCAAACACATGTCAAATACAGAAACACTTCAAATACAAAATATTGAGCAGTGGTCAACTGCTCCTCAGAGTGACTTTGTCCGTTCCTATCGATGTCCCCCTGTCCCTCCGTAGCAGGAGTTGCAATACCGCTGCTGACCAAGTGGCGCTGTTGCGTCACACACGCACACACACGCACACGCACACACACACACACACACACACACACACACACACACACACACACACACACACACACACACACACACACACACACACACACACACACACAGAGCTGTGTGTGTCCATTCTGTCCAATAAAGTCCTGACTTACTGTATAATCTTCTGTATCCTCGTCATATTTCTCTGCTTTCCACCTCAGACACTTCTCATCAAAAACAATCAAGTCATTGATTGCTGGCTTGACTTCTGCAAGATATATTATAATTTCAATTATTTTTGTGAAGAGGCAAGCAGAGTGACATTGCAGTGGGGCACGGACATGCTCTCACCCATTGGATCGATCATTTCGTGACAGAACTGTTACAGCATTGTGTCACGTTATTGTATTGCTTTTTATTACATCATTTTATTGCTATTTTCTCATATTGCTGCTATGTTGAGGAGTCAAAACCCAATAATTTGCAATATCTCAGATTGTGGCTATGCAAGACTATACAGTTGGTAGCACTTTTTCTTCATTTCCTATTTTCCCCACTCACCTACACATCTCAAAGTGGCCTCCTGCCACTTCCCAGAGCTTCCACACACAGAGATGTTACTGCCCCTCCAGCTGTGGTAGCCATGAACACACCGATGCACCACCACACTCCTGTTGTGACACACCACCTCTGAGTTGGCAAGGAACGGTGCTGGACCACACTTGGCTTGGAAAACATTGGAGAAAGGAAAAACTGTAATAATCACATTATGACTGAATCGTTTAATTTAGATATAGATAGATAGATTGATTGATTGATTGATTGATTGGTTCATGTATTCGTTCAGTCATTCATTTAATTGATTTGATGAAAGCAAATACAAGTGCTTTACTACTGCTCTACAGTGTGGTTCACGGTGGAACAAAAGAGAATGCAAGCAAATCACCCAATAATGCACTACAACCATATCTTAAACTGTAAGCGATGTAATTTGAATGCATATTCAGGTCCATTGTGTTCAATTAGTACCCAGTGTCTTCCAATGCAACAAATAAAGCCTTCGTCTGGTGAAAGTAATCAACAAATCTTAATCTCAGTCTCAACATGTGTAAGACAACATAAAGTTAGTGTTCACTCCAGACTCTAATGTACTCTAGAGATATGAAATGTGTGGTATTTGTGTGAGCTTCCTGCCAACTAAAGGCTAAAGGACCATAGTTGTCAATAAGGCATGAGAGTCAATCAAGTTCAGTTTGAGATATGGTTACTATACCTTTGCATTGTATAGACACTTCACCCCATTTTCCTGATAATGAACACGTTGAAATATTATGTCCACTCTCATGGTAAAATCCGTCCATACACTCATATAAAGCCACGCTCCCCGGTCTACTGGAATGGTCCCACAGCAGGTTAGTGTGAGGAAGCGTTAGTGGGGAGGAGCCACAGCTTATCTCTGCATGCAGAAATGAGTTTGCCTATAGGTTATTAACATGGACAGACATATACCATATAGCCATTGTTTGTCCATTTAATGGTAATTCCAAAATTTTCACCTTTGCAACACAGGTCAATATCCTCCCAGAATCCATCTTTTCCACACACAGAGTAATTTTTGACACTTGTGGTGTAATGCCCTTCATCACATTGGTAATAGACCACGCTATCAATGTGTGATTTGTTGTTCCATAGAACTTTAGCATGTGGTTTGAATACAGGTTTGCCACATGTAATTTCTAAAACAAAAAACACACACAACACAAGTCATTCGTATTGTATATGATTGGAACTACTACTATTGAAGTAAAAGTTATAATTAAGGCTAACTGTAACACAATTAAAAGTATCAGCTGGCAAACATCCTCTATATATGTTATGTATGGTATATTCTATCAATCACCAGTATATTCTATAGCTTTGTTCTGAAAGTAACTGGGCGTAATCTCATTATTACACTATTGGGTATTCCAAACCACAATGGTTGGAAATCAGGAACGTCTTCAAATCACAGTTTTGTTTTACAACTATATTTCCTTCCATTTGATTGTCAAATTACTTTTAGACTGTTTCAAGAAGAAATCCATGAAGGTCACTATCTTAACCCTCCTGGACAAATATTGGGTTTAATAACATTATCACCTTCACAGAGCATGGAGGCCAAATCCCACTCTCCACTGGCAGAGCAAATTGACACATTTCCTTCTCCAATGCTGCGATATCCAGAGATACACTGATAAAACACCTGAGAACCCACTGAGATGTTTTCATCCCACATCATAACTGAGTTAGAGATGGCAGGAGGCTCACCGCCGCAGACAACTTCTACAGCCATGGAGAAATGATATGATTTCAGCATAATAAATTAATATCTTCCATGTTTTGGCATCAACTCATTCATGCACATAAGTCAAGTATGTTATCACGTAACATTTAATATTCAAGTGGTTCTCTAATCTACGTGAATCAATGGTGCTCATAATTTGTCAATTAGATGATGATTGACACAACTGTACAATGCCTGTCCCAGGTCCTAAGAGAAACTATTTACTGAATATTATTTGTCTATATCCAAAATGATCAGCTAATCTTGGCTTCACATCAAAACCACAGCTTGGTCTAGTGGTTAGATTGACTGTCCTTTAGCAGAAAGGGCTCCAATGTAACCTGTGTGAACATATCCCTGAGCAATCTAGTTTGTAAATCAACTCATTGCAAATCACTCATAGGATCATCGGTTAAAGGCCCACTTCACCTCTGGGACAACCCTATCTTATTTTATTCTTGTTTGGGACACGATCAACACAATCCTGAGTTATTTTTTGTGTTCAATCTGTTTTTTTTCTAGATATTTTAGTATTTCAGCATGTACTAGTGATGCATTTTGCATCATCAGTGATGCGTTTTGCATCATATGATGCAAGATGCATCACTAGTACATGCTGAAATACTAAAATATCTCAAAAAACAGATTGAACACAAAAAATAACTCAGGATTGTGTTGATCGTGTCCCAAACAACAATAAAATAAGATAGGTTGTCCCAGAGGTGAAGTGGCCCTTTAAATAAATGGAAGGGCATATGATTATTACAATATTATGATACACAGTATTTTGGAAAGAGCCGAGAACGTTTGTGTTTTTTCTACATTTCGGCATAAAGTGTTACCTTTGCATGAGATGTTTGGCTTTGTCCAGTAACCATCTATTGAGCACAGCGAGATACCGTTTCCCTCCTCATTATAAAATCCTAGTTTACAGTAGTAAGACACAGAGGCTCCTGGAGTGCAGCTGCCATTCCATACTTGCCCAGTGTGAGGCAGTATAGGAGGATCCCCACACAATATCTCTGAGGCAGGGAAAGACACAAGAGCATAAATATATATAGAATATATAATCCGAAACAACTCTTAAAATCTTGAAATTAAATCCCTAAAATACCTTCAAACCTTCAGATAATTGTATGGATGTTTTAATTACCTTGACATGATAGTGTCGGCTGTGTCCAATAACCACTTTCATTACATACTGCTAACAGGTTATTTCCTCCTTTGTTATAAAAGCCCTTTTCACAGTGATATAGCACAGTGCTTCCAGGGGTTGAGCTGCCATTCCACACCTGTTCAGTAGATTCAATGACAGGGGGACTCCCACACAAAACTTCTACAAGGAAATAATGTGCCATATGCACCACAGCAAGATCATTTCAAGACCAATTCAATTTACTTCAACCAAATGGGAGGAACAGAGGGAGAGGGTTTTGTTCAGAAATCAAAAACTCAGTTAAAGGGATATTTCACTTTCAAAAAAACTTTTGGTAATTTTATCATCTAATCAGGCTTTTATGAATACCCTGAACAGTTTTTTATTAGCTTGATTGAATATTTAGATATTTGATGTAAATGTTACCAGGCTTTTTTCCATTTTCCCAAATAATTATTACAAATAAATGAAAAAGGTTATCGAAAAAACACGGCCTGCTCACGTATTAGGAGGGTAGTATGAGTCACCACTGGGTGTTTTTAATGAATCTACTGGGTGTTTTTAATGAATCTATCATGGTTAAAATGGAGTTTGAAGTTACAATGGGTGTGTATGTGGAGAGAGGCCCTTCCACTGCTCCCTGTTGAAAGTGGAATATCCCTTTAAATCTGTATGACCGTACACTCCGTCACTGTTGTTATAATCTGCTACCTTTAATTGCCTCACTTTAATAATTTGTCCTTCAACCATGTTTTTTTCAACCTTTTGTACATATGTTATTACATCTGCTGCTATCATCACTGCCTCATCGCACTGCTGGTTTTACCACAGACATGTTGAAATCTGATCTGTTATCATCTTTCTTTTTCCTTTTTTCCTTTCTTGGAACTGCAATCGCGGAACTTGCACAGCAAATAACTTCACCCACTTCTTTTACGCCTGTAAACCTATAATATCACAATTAAGTTCAGTTGAGAAAGCCATTCTGTAATTTAAGTATTGAGTAAAGACTATAAAGCCCAGTAATGGTAAAGAACAGCATATTCAATCATTTTTCCACTACCACATCTTGATAGAGAAACTGCAGAAGCAGGGATCTTAATTGTTAAGGTCACGGCTTCTGCACTCACTTGTCTGTGCCGTCATTGTAAACTGTTCAGGATAAGAGCAGCAGCTACATAAACATATAGAATGAAACTATTATTATGTGACTTAATTGCAGTGTCACTGGACGTTTTGAACTGGGTGAATTTAAAGTGAACTGACCACAATCCTGTGAATATTCCTCAATAAGCAAAATGAGCATACCTTCACAGAGGACAGATGCCTGCTCCCACTGTCCAGTAGGAGCACAGGTGGAGATGTTGGTCCCACCCACATTGCGATATCCAGAGTTACACTCATAAACCACCACTGAGCCAATTTTTGAGGTTTTGTTCCACAAACTCTTTGAGTGAGGGATTGCAGGAGGTGGGCCACATTCAACCTCTGGGGCCAAAGCAGTGATATGCAGAAGAAGACCAACATTTAAACATTCTGGTTGAAATTTGAGTGCAGAGTCAGTTCCAGGACTTAATCGCTGTCAAAACTCCATAACTTGTAAAAGCATATGAATGAATGAACGAATGAATTAATTAATTAATGGATTTGTGTGACAGTTTGAAAATGGCATAAGGCAGACAATAATCAATAGACAATTGTCAAGATGAGGAAACAATGATTTAATTCTTGAAACACCTACCTTTTGTGGATATTGTATGCTTTTGTATCATATTTCCTGCAGACTAAATCAAATTGACCTAAGTCATCTATTGCATTCCCTCTGGCTCTGCCAGTAGAGCTTTGCATTGATAGTCCATGGGACCAGGCCAGAGTATTCACTAATTGGCACAACTCTTTCTCTTTTTGCACTGTCCTGGCTGTCACAGAGGTGGTCGGGGTCCAAACAATTTGTCTCTTGGCTAAGGGTACTTCTCTGATTCTGAGTTCTCAAGGATTTATTTATACAGTGGATTGTTCAAGCCGCAGAAAGACGGCCAAATCTTTGTGCGACTAGTTGTGAGCGGCTATTTTCGGCAAGGAGGTTTGGCTTACAAGGGGGAAGAAAATAGCAGACCAAGTACTGAGCCAAAGGTCAAGTTTACAAAGTATTGAGGGTTTAAATCAAATCCAATACTGAAAAACATTGAACCTCTTGCACTAGAGCAAGAGTCAGGCAGTGAGACCAATGCAACACCGGATCGTGCAAGAAAGGCCAAAAAACTTGACCTGTGTCATTATTTATTTTCTCATTTTCTCTCACCCTTCCTAGTTGCTTCAGCAAACAGAAACGTCTCAATTGTTGTCAACCTTTTTTTGATCACTTCACTTCTCCCTTCTTTTGAACTGAGAGTACTTTGCTTCATCATCGCTCTTGCATCATCCTGATGCAACGTGCAAGTTACACCCATCTTCCCCACTTCCTGCACCACCCTGAGCTGCACCCATCTTTCCCACACCTTGCACCTCCCTGAGTACAGCTGAGGGAAGTGCAACATACAGCTGCAAGTCAACATGCCCAAACACACCTTGCACTGAAAGCAGCCATAGGCCTACAGTATGTCCTCGATTGATAACTATTTTTAAATGTTATCTAGAACATACTCTTATCACGTTGTATCATAACTTATTCCTAAAGGTCAAGGATGTTCACGATCACACCAGAGGCAGCTCCACTAATCATGTTCAACGTAGATTTAACACTAAACAAGACTCTAACTCGTTCTCCTGCTATACCACCAACATGTGGAACGCCCTTCCGCAAGCCTTAAAGGAGAGCAAATCCCTAGCCTCCTTCAAAATTGGTATGAAAAGTCACCTTCAGGCGGCTGCTACTGGTGACTTGTACAGTAAATAGACTAAGCCCCCATGCCCCCCCCGCCTTTTCTGCTTTTGTAAATGATGTTACGCTCTTTCAGCTTTTGAAATTGATGTTGATTGTTGATTGATTCTAGATAAAGTACTATGTTCTATCAGTCTGTCTTTCAATGCTATATGAGATACATAAAGTGTGGTTCCTGTGTAAATAAGCCGTAAGGCTTTCTAGGATCTCCTTTTAGTTGACCCTGTACCAGTGATTTGTGCTGTCATGAAACTGTACTTTTTTCTATTGCAAACTGCTAATAAATTCTTCATTCAATCAATCAGTCAATTGCAGCCACCTGAATTCTGGCCAGTCACATGGACTATAAAGTACTTTTTACGTGGCATGGCAGTGCTGCTCGCCAAAAATAAACTATTTTAAGTGAATGTCACCATCGTGCAAAACAAAGTATAAATTAGGCTCACGACTGCCTTTGCTGGGTGTTTTATTATTCCTGCAACTCATTGGGTGACATGGCACTAACAAAGCCAAGGTTCAGAGTTTCATTTTCAACTTAAAAAATATTCAAGTGTGAATTGTGGTGCTGTAACATGATATGATGAAAGCTCGGGGGAGTGGGGGTTTCCCACCCCTCGACTCGAGTATGAAGTAAGAGAAAAATGGCTGGCATGTGAATATAGTCAATTAATTGCCGTATTTTATGTTACCTTCACAAACTAAGGTTGGGCCTTTCCATGATCCATTGCTTCCACACACAGAGGAGTTATCTCCTCTGCTCCACCGAAATCCATCATCACAACCAAATGTTGCTACGCTGCCATAAGTGGTCCCTGTGGCTGACAGCAGCACTGTGTCCTCCTCTACTGGTTGAGGCTGGCCACAGTCAATGACTGATGGAAAAGCACAAATGAGTAGAAAACAGTGCAGTTTAAATGTGGGCAACGGAACTCGTTGACATGTCCCCTGGCTGTGGTGGACAGTGGGTTCCATTATTCTCCAGTTACTGAGCTCATTTCACCAGTAGAATGTTTCATCAGCCAAATATGGAATGTTATACTGTGAAATAGCCACGTTAAGTGATTTATTTTATTTAAAGGAGCTATAGTCAACTTTTTCATTGTAGGGCCGGCACTTTGTTTACATTCTAGTCTATCTATAGACTAGAATGTAAACAAAGTGTCGGTCTGACAATGGCCAAAATGATTATTTTATCATTATTTTACCCTTTTTGTGGTCATTTTTGAATAGAAACACATATCTGAAGCTTATTTTTTTATAATATTTTTGAAACATTATTTTTATTTTAGCATCCGTTTTTCAAGAAAAAGTTGACTATAGCTCCTTTAAGTAAGTGTTAAATTGCTCTATAATCTTATAACGATCATTGCTATCAGATTGTTTGTTCAGTAACAAGATCTGTCTCTCCAGCTCTTTAGTAAACAGAAAATGCATTATCAGGTAATTACTGTATATCCGATATCCAATAAGGTGAGAGAACTCATACATGATACAGGATAGACAAGTGAAATTGGAAGCACTGACACAAAGAAACAGAATAAATTGAATCTGGAACACTGTAAATGGAAAGTGATAAATGGGTACTCTCTCCTGATTGGACGAAATTGGCAAAATGGCAACGGACCTGAAAATTATTAACAAACTATTTTCTGTTTATTAAAGAGATGGAGAGACGGAAACTCATGTTATTGAACAAATACAATATAGCAATGATAACTATCTGAATGTGCAGTACAGTTTGAGCCTTTTCCACACCAAAGAATATCACTACTTTGAAACTGTCCAGGAACAAGACACCAGTTGGACATTTAAACACGTTTACATAATCCATGAGTTATAATATAATAATACAATATAGAATACCATAGCTTGCCTTACCTTTGCAGGAGGCCTTGTCTCGCGGATGGAAGGGCTCAGTTCCCTGGTCCACCCGGAACCCCAACTGGCAGCGGCACTCAAACCCACCATCAAGGTTTGTACACCGTCCTCCCTCCCCACAGACCCAAGGCATCCTGCACTCATCCACATCTGCACAACCAAAAGGACAGCACGATCATGGGTATAGTGGACCACCAAGTACAAACAGTACACTTAGCACTAACGCATCTCAATAAAAACCTTACCTTGATTCACACCGTCTCATACACTAGATTCACAATGCTTTATTAAAATCTTGCATATTTTGTAGGTTTTTATAGTGTGAAACATTTTAAAGAGATCATTTTAGGGACTTTGATTTCAGTGGGTGGGGGCATGCGTACAAGTGGCTAAATATGTCTTTTTAGACACAATAAGCCGGCAATTTCTTTATTACTATTTACAGTAACACTAATAGCCCCTATAAGTCGCATCTGCCCATTAAAGATTGCAGTGCATCTTGGGAATGGGCTTATTGCATCTAAAAATACATATTTATCCACTTGTATGCATGCCCCCACCCACTGAAATGAAAATCATTAAAATCACTAAAACGGTATAAAGCAGTAAATGAAAACAATTTTAACATTCATCTTTTCTTTTCTGTAATTACAATCTAAAATGAACCCTTGCTGTAAAAAACAAAAACAAAGTTGTCCTTTAAATGTGGGGTATGTTAGCTGGGGGTTTTAATATTCCATTGAGATGTGTTTGATCATCACATTTTATAACTGCAATTCTTTACTTCTTTAGTCTTACTATACTTATTATTGTCCAACTAAACAAAACTAAAAAAAATAACCAATCTATCTGTACTAGTCCAGGGGTGCCGCGAGATGATTTGATAATATTTGGAATTTATTTGGACACTTGAAAAAATATTTAGTATCATTTTAAACAAAAAGTATTTTCAGTTATTTTCAGTCAGTTCTAACCAAAATGGCTATTATCTCAACATTTTCCTCGCAACATAATTGCTTCATCATACAAGACTGTAGCACAAAACGAGTGAAAACAGCCGATCTACAAGCACTCAACGCCTCGCGATGCGAGGCGTTGTGTGCTTGTAGATCTGCTGTTTTCACTAGTTTAGTACATTTTATAGATGATAAATACAAAACGAACGGTTTTGGACATACAAGGTTTCCACCCGACAACGACGATATGCTATAAATATAAGGTGCTGGGAGTGAAAATCATAATGTAGGGGTGCCTCGGATTAAAAAAATATTTATGGGGTGCCCTGAGACAAACAAGTTTGGGAACCCCTGCTCTACTCACCCCGGCAGTGAGTTCCATCGTTTGGGATGAAGACGTTCATGTTGTTGGTGGGGGTGTATCCAGACAGGCACCTGCAGTAGTAGCTGCCGTACGTGTTGTGACAGGAGGTGTGTGGCCCACAGATCTTAGAGGCTCCTATCTGACATTCATCTTTGTCTGGGAGAAGGAACAACCATTTTATTTTTATTTAGTTTTTACACCTTAGGACAAGAGAATCCAATGAGAGAGAGAGACGTAGCTACTTATTGGATTCATGTTATATGTGTTTTCAGACATTTAACCACTTAAATCCTCAATACTTTGTAAACTTGACCTTTGTCAAACCTCTTTGCAGAAAATAGCAGATCTACAAACTCTCTCACTTTCTAATTTCTATTCGGAGGCCCCACTGCAGTATCTCTGAGGACCCCTATAGGGGTCCTGCAGGACCCCCTGTTGACCCCTGCCTTAGTTAGTACATAGATGTTGAAATATTACTTGGCAGTGTGATTTCTTGAACAGGATTGGGGTAATAAATAATTGTGAATACTTTTGATTCACCATTCACCTTCAGTTCACAATCACAGTGAAACCATAATGATCACTGTAATTGCTACGCAACATAAATGAGCAGGAATTTGTGCTGGTGACATTGATGCAAAAGCATATGGGAAATGTTATACCACATAAAGAAATATATTATTTAAAAAGTCCATGCTAGTAAATCCATACCTTGACAGTAAGTTCTTCCATTTCCAACAAAGCCATACATGCAGTTGCACACTTTCCCAGAGCCATCAGACTTGTTATCACATGTGGCATTGGCATGGCATGTAGCACACACATCCAGAACCTGGCCCGTTGCCGGCATGTCTGAAAGAACACATCATTAGTACATGCGCGCACGCACGCACGCACGCACGCACGCACGCACGCACGCACGCACGCACGCACGCACGCACGCACGCACGCACGCACGCACGCACGCACGCACGCACGCACGCACGCACGCACGCACGCACGCACGCACGCACGCACGCACGCACGCACGCACGCACGCACGCACGCACGCACGCACGCACGCACGCACGCACGCACGCACGCACGCACGCACGCACGCACGCACGCACGCACGCACGCACGCACGCACGCACGCACGCACGCACGCACGCACGCACGCACACACACACACACACACACACACACACACACACACACACACACACACACACACACACACACACACACAATCTCTGCTTCATCTGGTGCAGGACTCGGGACTACTTTGCCCAAATGACCCTTACATGCTTTCTGTGTTTATAATTGTTGCACTATTTCCCTCCAGTCCTATGTGATTTAGATACGGTATCACAGACCAAACAAACTACAATGAATGTACAATGTCTATTTTATTCAAATCAATTCACATTTTGGAAAACAAGCCTCCCAAAATGTTGTACTTCATAATGAATTCAAAGTGAAATTCTCACCAAGAATTGAAGAGAGCAGAAACCCCACGACGATGGCCAAGGTTGGACAGTCCATGCTCATAGTGTCTTCCTCTTCAGCACAGCATCAGACACAAACTCTTGATCTGCATCCTTCTTTGTCGATGACGTTTGATAGCCATAGATTGAGGGGAGGGGGAAAGAGGGGAAGAGGGTGGAGAGCCACCCATGAACTCACAGAAGTCACCCAGAAAACTGTTCCCTCTTCCACTGTATTTTCTTTTCTCTCTTTTTTTCTTCTTCCTCTTCTGTTTTTTGGCACCGTTAGTTTGTGGCTTTGCTTGTCATCCTCTGACACATTCAGTTACACTTCAAATGTGTTGATGATAGACTCTGTGCTGCAGGAGTCGGTCATCACCCTCTGGTAAACTGCATACTCACACTGCGCTGGCTGATAAGGGCTATATTTGTCCCCATAAACCTGCCTGGGTGCGTTCCGCGAGTCTGTGACCTGTTTTTGACAAAATGCAGTGTTAATGGCGCTACATATTCATAGGGGGATATGCGTCTTGTTTAAAATTAACCAAAATTGTCATTGCCCAACAAGGCTGTGTTTAATTTGGTGAATTTCACACACAAGCTTGCATCAGATACACCCTTTGTGGTAGCGATTATACAATATGTACAGTATACAACGGATAACAAAACACAACAGGATAACAAAACACAACAGAATGAAACATAATGTTGGGTATTATGAAAGCTGCCATGTACCATACCTTTTCAGTTTGCTTCTCTCTACACAGTAATTCTATGGTCCAACAAAAGGAAAAAAAAACGCTTCATGGTGTCAATAAGGTCAAATTAGTGCATTTGGTTCAGTTCCTCATCGTTGCCTTATAAAACCCAGAAACAGACAGCCCTCCACATACTATATTGAGTTGCCGGTGGCCCAGACAGTATGTTGGTGCGGTTTGGGAGGAGGAGATAAGTGTGGTGGGCTGCTATCTCTCGGCCCACTAGGGCAGCAACTTGGGTCTTTGTCAGAACTCCCACCTCACACTAACGCCTGCTGGAAGGGCCTGATATAAGACTGCTGCTGCTGTATTGCATAATGAGACACGTCGCCATGTTGGAGGAATGACAACCAAAGGAAGGAGTATTGTTATGTTATTGCCTCTCCATTGAGTCTCCTCCTGCTGAGTCCGCCAGTCATCAATGGCTTAGGAATGAGACAAAAACTAAAAAAGAAAATCCATGAATTCAAAGCTTCATTGGGTGTGTAATTGATAAGAAAATAAGCCACATGGGGCAATTCAAATTGGGATTTTAGGGAACCTAATCAATAAATAAGTAGCAATATTTTCTTATTTTACTGTATTTAATATTTGCATTATCACCAAGTCATTCTAAAGCCTCACTAAGATCATAGTAATAAAGGTAGATGCATGCAACCATTAAAAAACCTTTACAGGAGACTACAGGAGTCTATAGTTTAGTTAGTTTTCTTGAAAATTAGTGTTTGAGAAGAATTTGAGTTGTTTAGACGTAAACCTTTGAATGTGAGAATATTAAAACAATCACATTACAGTGTTAGAATACACTAACTCTGAGCTTGGATGAAAAGGTGTATTGCAACAACATTACAGCAGAATGCGGTATGTATCATGAACCTAATTAAAATGATTTGCCCAAAAGTCAGAAAAAGAAAGAAAAATAAATCACCTATACACACATTTCATTTTTATGAGCACAGATTCTTATTAAAGCGTGAAATCACACTGGCATTTACAAAGGTATTTCGACAACAAATTATTGCTTTTGCCAGCTGATTTACAGACTGAGCGTTTTGTTGTTTATGATGAATTACAGTTTGTCCAAAACAATGGCAGTGTAGTGCTTCTTATATATAAAGGTGGATACTCTGCTTGTTGCAGGGGTTGAATAAAGTGTCTGAGCTTCTTCTTTCCGTACAGAATAGTTCCTCTTGAACGAGCGAGTCACCCTGCCTCCTATAATCACATCCTGTGGTGGGACATAAAGCTATAGACAGAAAGAGAACTGAAGCAAGTGAACATATTCATGTCTCAGGTAGGTGAGGGGTCATAGAATGGCACAAAAACAGCAGTGCTTTTGTTTTCTGGGTGTGGCCCCTGCCTCTTCGGTGGGAGGGGCCTCGGCGACCGCCGTCTCGTCTTTGCAGTCAGACAGCGAGCAGCTGGAGGCGGTGAACAGCCTCCCACACACCAGGTCCGCCGCTTTGCCGTCCATCGCCATCGACAGGTCGGTCACCGTCTTCTCCCTCAGTGACATGTCCTCGTCGTCATCGTCGTCGATCAGCACAAACTCCTTGACGTAAAGCAGCCCTCCCCCTGCCAGAGCCATCCCCCCAAGGCTGGGGCTCCCCTCTGACTCGTTGATGGTGTGGGCGTCCACAAAGGTCAACGTCGAGGTTTCTGTCAGGGTCTCGTGGGGGTCTGTGGAGGCGTCCTCTGGGCCAGAGTAAGCCTGGCTGCTGGAGTCCAGCATCCATGAGGAGGAGTCCTTCGCAGAATTCTGGTCTATGAGGTTCTCCCTCTGGCTTCTTCCATTGGAGGCGATGTGTGACGCACAAGACACCTTCCCTTTACTGGCAACCTCGTACCTCATGGTGTGTGAGCCAAGCTCCATGGTGCAGGTATTGTGTGGATACATCAGTCATTGTAGACCTGCGTTCTGCCGCCCCCTGCTGGGGAGAAGTAGGTGGTTCCCTGTTCCTTGGTTACCCACACATTGCTCTCTTCTGCTGAACTTGATCAGGGTAGAAAGAAAAAGAAGAAGAAGAAAAAAACATTTTCATTATTTCATATTTTGTGAATTAAATGATGCTATACAAATAAGGTTTACCGTACATCACTGTAAAACTGTCCCTTCTAAGGGGCGACTGCTGGCCTACCGGTCCAGGCGTATACCACATAGGCTCTGATGCCTGACAGCGTGTCACGGGTTCGGTTTCACTCCCCATCTCCTGTCAGTCTACCGTCCTATCAACTGCCCCCGGACAACCGCTTCAATGTTGTTATTTATTTATAACATCAGCACCAAAGCATTGAATTGAATTAAAGTGTTTAAAGCACTATTTTATAAGTCGAAACAGATCTGCAAGCTCACGAAAGCGTGTGAAAATGTGTGCCTATAACGACATGGCCATGAAACTGGTCAAATAACCCATTTAGACCTGCGGCCAATTCTAATTCCTGACCTAAGGTTTCAGAAAAACTCAAAAATAAACGTTGCTCTCTCTCTCACTCTCTCTCTCTCCCTCTCTCTCTCTCTCTCTCTCTCTATATATATATATATATATATATATATATATATATATATATATATATATATATAGCAACAGCTAATGTTGCAAAAAGGGGATCCCGGATTGTAAAGGTATAACAACGAATTGGGGTTCTAAATGGGTGCTGTGCAAGTGAAGAGAGTACATGCTGCCATTTAGGATCTACCTTTTAGAGTACCGTAAATAAATCAAGCTGATGCTTTAAAATAAAAACTGAAAATAACTTCAAATCCCCACAGGAGCAGAAACGACGTCTTCTAAAGTGAGAGAGAGTGTGTGTGTGTGTGTGTGTGTGTGTGTGTGTGTGGGGTGGGGGGGGGTAACTCTCACTCTTTCCACCCATCTTCATTCCATCTCTCTCTCTGCACCACACACACACACACACACACGCGCACACACGCACACACACACACACACACACACACACACACACACACACACACACACACTGTAGATTACACGTATGAATAAATCTTGTAGCTCTGAGAACATTCACACATCAGATGTTAATGCACTAACATGATCTATTGTAGAAAAAGCTTTTAGTACTGCTGTGCGGAAACATCATTTTAACCATTTGTTTAAAACAAAATACAAATTCAAGATCTTGAAACAATATCCACTCATGTAACAATTGAAGTAATTTGAATCAATAACACAAGCCGAAGCAATATACTGTAAAAAGAATACTGCTCCACAACTGTGGCCCTAATAACTACTTTTTTACTTTCCTTTTTTTCTTTTCGCATTTCATCTCCTTTGCAGCTGCTGGCACTCCTGGGGGCCCGCGACCCCACTTTTGAAAAGCTGCGGACTATAATCATGACTTATGAAAATGAAGACACTTGCCAATTAAGATGCCCTCAAAGGACTGTATTCCATTTACAGTAGTAACACCCCTGTTCCACTTGACTGACTCCTATGCATGACAGAATCAGGGCCCCATGAATGAATAATGGCACAAATGTACATGCTGCTCAAGACCCACTGGTGGATGAGGAACAATGGATGAAAGATGGATACCGGTTAAACACAGTAGTTGCAATAATACATTTGGTTTGCTCCTTACGTTAATTGTGCATAGGGCAGTCACGATATGACATTTTACATGACGATTAATTGTCACTCAAATAATTGCGATTAACGATTTAATTGTGTTTTTGTCGTTGATAATTACATTTCAGTTCGGCTTTTAGGCGTAAGTTGCACATGGCAGATATGAGACATAACCTAAATATACAAAGAAATTACTAACATATTTGACAAATTATTTCTTAAAAAATAACATTGATAGTAGAAATAGCCGATCTGTCGCGATGCGACATGTTGTGAGCTTGTAGATCTGCTATTTCCAAAATGTTTTACTTTAAAAAAAAATATATGAACATTCTTCAACATGGAAACGATTATGACGATTATGAAAAATATACGCGATTATGTCAAATAATTGCGATTAGACGATTATGTAATAATTGTGACAGCCCTAATTGTGCATATCACATCATTGTGTCAAAACTGTGGCAAATTTGACAGCGATAGAGAGTAGGGATGGGACGATATGAAAATGTCATATCGTGATTATTGTGACAAAAGAAATCGCGATTTACGATATTATCGCGATAATCAAAATCCATTGACCTGGGGCGGAACATTTGCCCAAAAAATAGCAGATCTACAAGCTCACAATGTGTCGCAACGTGAGCTTGTAGATCGGCTATTTTTTGGCAAAGACATTTGATAGAGAGTGAAAAAAAAAGACGATATCAAGTACGTATATTATAAGTACCTTTTACCAATTATAGAGGGTTTAAGTGGTACCGGTTATGCAGCTCAGCAAATATAAGGTGAATTGATCCCAGTGCATGACGGAGGACGATATGTTAAATCTCCACGATTATCGTGAGTGTTTTTTATCACGATAAACGATAATATCGCGTATCGTCCCATCCCTAAAAGAGAGCACATTTTACACTGATAAGAGGCAGACCTTAATTACAGAGAATGTTGGTCTAAGCTGACCCTTGCATTCAAATAGAAACAATAAAATATATTCTGAACAATCTATATTTACGTTTTCTTTATCAACTTTATCAATATTCCTGATCACATCAAACTGTGGCAGTAGTTAAAGTCTTCCACCAAGGAAATTAACAGCAATGTAAAGAGTTGATGTTTGGTGTTCCCTTCATGATTATTATTTCTGTACCAAAATCTTACATTATTTGCATGAAGCAACCATCTTAATTTATCTAGCCAATATAGGGTGGTACCATCTGGTAATACAATGGGCTATAATCTGACTAGCTCTAATAAATCATACAATTTAGAAATGCACAAAAACAAAATCAACTGATATTTCTTTATTTTAAAAAGTCATGTTTGACAAAATGTAGAATAGATTTAGTGTTATTACTATCCATTATATTCCTCTCCACACCACCATACAGGAAAGTCGCTGTATCAAGTATGCGTCTCAAAAATTCCAAACAATATCACAGAATTTGATCAGAGAAGGATGCTCACCAATAGAAGATGCTTTCCACATGCAGCAGATAGAAGTAGATTTCAGTCATGTAGATCCCTTGATACAGCTGATCAACAGAACAGGCAGTCGTATGAATTCAGGTGATGAAACTCTGATGACTTTTCTGGTTATGTGGATTTCTACACGCTACACAGAGACCCTTTTCTTCACTTCCAACCCCTGTCCCTACCTACCCCCACACAATAAGTGTTCCCTCCCACCACCCGTTCCTCCTGTCCCTACAGCTCACAATCTACAAACACAACAGAGATGCATCGAGGGAGTCCTGGGACGCTTCGTGCCAATCGCTTGCGCGAAACCAATACAGCAAGGTTAATTGGGTGTAGCCCTTAAATCAGGGAAGGGGTTGTTAATTGCATCCAAGTGATTTCAGGGATATGGGCATTGGGCACGTATGTCATCTCAAATTGGGATTCACCTCAACTCATTTCGGTATACATGTCCTGTCCAGGGAAATACATTGTGTATGAAATGTGCGATGTGATGTTTGATTTGAGTTGACATATTTGATTTGAAGGACATATTTCCTTCACTCACACTACCTGTAAGAACATGCTAGAACATATTACTCTTTGAAATGTCTGATTCTGTGCAAGGAAGCATGAAAAGCCCCTTCTCTGAGCACCATGTCACTGAATGTACTGTAGTACAATAAATAATACAGAAGAAAAGACTTTCACATACTGTACATGAAAGCTGTAAAACAGGACTATCAAAGGAATCAAATATTCAGAAGCCTCCAGTCCCTGTAAGGACTCTGTCTGCATCAGCCGTTGTCTTATAAATATATATAGTACACTGTTTGACATGATGAGAATACAGATGTATGAAACATACAATACACAAGCCAGTTCATAAGAAACACAAGAAATTAGACAAAATAATATATTTTTATAATATGTGTGATATGCGATGTACAGCATTTTGCAGCCGAGAATATGGAATTCATTATGTCATACTATAATTGTGATCGTCAGGTCGCAAGTTACTATGAAAAGCTCCACCGGCTGTCCCTCCGTCAGTCAGTCAGTCAGTCAGTCAGTAGTCCCTCCGTCTGTCCGTCACGTCACATCACATGCTAAACACATTTTTGGACACTGCTCCTACAGATTTTGCCCTAAAATCACGCAAAGCGGTACACAGTATCTCTAAAGTCATGTCATCAACATGGATCTGTCCCATTTCCCATATTCCCTCCTGATTGGCTATGATTGCCTTCTAAAGTTTGTGTATGCGACCTGGCGGGCACTTATCTCCCGATTAGGGAGTCTTACTGTTATTAAAGGGATATTTCCCTTGTTTTCCTTTCTTTCTTTTTTTTTTTTTCCCAACAAAATTATTAAAAATAAATGAAAAAACACTAGCCTCGTAAACCAGCCTTCTCCGGAAGAATTTGATTTCTGGGAGAGGCAGGTTCACGAGACAAAAATAACACGGCCTCCTCGTGTATTACGAGAGCAGTATGAGTCACCAGAACCAAGGACGGGTGTTTTAGAGTTTGAAGTTACAATGGGTTTGTATATTATCTAAATATTGAATCAAGCAACTTAAAACTGTCCCGGGTGTTCCAAAAAGCCAGATTAGACGATAAAATTACCAAAGGTTTTTCTTTTTTAAGTGAAATATCCCTTTAATAATAAAAAAAGATGCATTATATTTGAACAGTTTTTGAACATGGCAGTAATCCCGTACATTTCATTTACTGTAATTATGGTTGTAATGGTGACTGAACTGGAATGAAACACGGCCAGTAAAGCCCAGTTATTGAGTTATACTGGAATTAGCAGTAGTCTTTGATTAATCAGAAACAACTCATTGCAAAATGTTCCCTGATATAACTGAATACAATAATAAACACTAATCAAGCCCTACTGATGGTTCCAGTCATGTTGGGTAACCTGGTTTTGTGTTGCTCCATTTGGAAAGTTAGTCCTTGGGACGAAGACTCCTCTGGCGTGGTCCCCCAGAAAGTGATCTCCACCTTGCCTGGTACTGACAGGGGCTCCTTAAACTGGGCTGTGACAGAGATGGGGGCTCTGATGGCTTCGGTCCCTGATAAAATGAATTAAAAGGGTGTTAAACCTAAAATAAAGGTCTGGTCAAAACAAGAGTCATGGGTTCAAAGAACAAACATGATGATAGGGGTGGGACATGTATAAATGTATTAAATAATCAGCAGATTATATTAAAGAGCAAATTAAACATCAGATGATGATCAGATTTTTATCATATCTTTAATATGGACCCTGTCCATAAGGATCATACACAATAACTGTTAATATTATACAATCATATACCCACAAGAAGTATTCCAAAACCTACTGAAAGAATTCCAACCAGCTTAATATTTATATACAACGTATTCTTATTAAGTTAACAGCAGATTAACGTTTCAGCATCCAAGACTTCCATTGGTGTGTGGAATATTATTCCTTCCCTAACCAGCACAAGAGAATACTGTAAGTGTGTACAGGGTTGTGTACCTTTGTGTTCCTCTATTTCAGCCAGGCAGACAGACAGCATCCAGACACTGGGAGAGCTCCAGCATCTGTAGCCAAAGAGTCTGGCTGGTATTGTGAGGAGATAGTGTGGGAGGTAGTCGAGGAAGGACCAGACACCTGTCAGCCCTGCTATCCCAGGCACTCTCATCTCTATCCTCTTTACGTTGCCTGAGTCGGGCCATTCTGTCAAAAACAAAAAGGACATGAGCAGACAGAAAAACATACACTCTACTTTCTCTTTCTTCCCCTACACATGGTTTAATCCATGTTGGACCTCGCATTTCTATTTTGGGCTTGCCATTATCGCATAGGACGTGAACAAAAATTGCAACAATTTCCCCAAATGTATGCAATTCGCAGAAATTGCCTTTGTACATGTACAAGCTCACAACGTGTCGCATCGTATATCTGCTATTTTCGCAATTCATCATATGACACAAAGTATACAATATGGTTCATCCATCCCATGGAATAATGGAATTTCTCTCAATTCTCTTATTATATATTTTTTAAATATGTTGTTGTCATATGGTATGCTATTCTGTTGACATTTTTGGAAGGGAAATTCTTTTAGAAACATGTGCCTTTATTTTGAACAAAGACTTGGTATTTATTGTCATGTTAAAAGAAAAACCTGTTTAATTTATTTCCTCACTGTGTTTGATCACTTTATTATGATCAACTACTGCTTATGATCAACTACTGCACAACTAAGCTAAGCTAAAACAGGAGCATTAATATGTAGTGGTTATGATTTCATTCTCTCCACTCCCGCAAGCACGCACACCCCTGCTGGCCTTGAGTCGAGTAAAAGAGATAGAGCAAAGTAGAGTAAGTAGTGGCAAATAGAATGACATGGGATGCCATTATATTTACTTAATCTACTTTACCCTCTTGCTCTCTCCATAAAGTAAAATAAAAGTGCTAAAGAATCAAGAACTTAATTGGCTTTTAAGCAGTAAGTATGATTGATTCACTGAAATATTATTTATATTCATTTTTATTTTTAAATAACTCATAGTTTATAATCCTGCCTTAGTTTGGATGAATACATTTTGTGCTGAATATAACTCACTCTCACTGTCGTCCTTCAGTAAGGGTCTGGTGGTGTCCTTGTGGAACTTGTCTGTGGACAGAAGTGTCACTACGCTCTCCCACACTGGCTGACTGGACCGGGAGGAGGCAGAAAGGAAGACATCCACCTCCACACCGCCTTCCACAGCCTGGTACCCCAGGACTCGGACCTGCAGTGTGAACGGACCCTTCTTCAGTTCATCAATTGGCTGCAGGGTTGTCAAGCTCTGGCGCGCACGGATTAGACCTAGTTAATCAATAAAATAGTAGAAAAGATATGTATATATAAAAAAAAGCTTTCATTGTTGCTCATACAGTAATATGCAAAGTTTGCCTCAAGATTCTGGTACACCAAACACAAAAATCTACAGAGCATATTCCAGGCTCAGTTCATATTTACAATTACATAAACAAACAGAAGAGGCTCTTTGAAAGCAAAAAAAGTAGTTAAAATAGTGCAAAAGGTGACACACTCATGTAAGTAAATGACAATTTATTCCGTCTAAAGAGCCTCAGATTTCATCTTTCAGTATGCGAGGCCCTTCTTTTTGTTTATGAACTTTCATTCTGGCCTCTGGCATGTAATTAAGTGAGCAGGTGGTATGTTTCAGTAGACACATTATTACCTGCTGGACTCAACCTGAAGTTGTCATCGCAGAGGACCATGAGTAGCAGGTGTTGACAGAGAGCTTCAGGGAAACACAGTGGGATGTCTCTGTAGTCACTGTCAGGGTAATCCCAGCCATAACCTGCAGCATCGCACCACCGCCTCAGCTGCGGAATCTCAAGCCTTGAAATTAGAGTAGGATTTTGTTAACGTTTAGGTGTAACAGATTAGAACATAGTAGGTAACCAAAAAAAGCACAAATTCACCCAGAACGCACCTAGCCGGTGCTCATTATGCCTGGGGTGAGATTTGGGATGCCTCAAAGTAGAGGACAGTCACAGAGTTAAGCCCTTTGTACACAGGACAGTTGCGTTTTTTTCGTTTGCGGCATGAATAAAACGCATTGGATTTGGTGTGCAAGGCTGTGCGGAATCGGCGCTGCGGATCCAAAAAGGAGTCATAAAAGGAGTGATGAGTTTTTTACCGCATGCGACAAGACGCACGAATCGAACTGGGTTCGATCGAGAAAAAAACGCACGGCGGCAGCCACTCGTCGCACGGCTAATTCGGAGCCGGTGTGCATGAGGTCATAGAGAATCATTGTTTTCTTTTCAAAAAATGAAATTGTCCGTTTTATCCGTGCGGTTAAACGCGCCTGTGTGCAAAGGGCTTAATGCAACTTGCAATCAGTTTACAGTTTAGGCATTTAGCAGACTATTTTAATCCAAAGCGATTTACAATAAGCAGGTAATACATCACTATAATGCACCTGGTCTTCAAGATATGCAAGGAAACAGGGACAGATACCCATGTACCTGTCAGACTACTTCAATAACGTGAAAGACAAACATATTAGGCATATCAAATTCGTTCTGCTGCTATGCCACCAAAATGTGTAATGCCCTTCCAAAACAGTAAAAAGTTGAACTCCTTAACCTTCATCAAATCATTTTTAAATCCCTCTAATCTTAAACACAGAAATGCATTGCTAGTGCTACTAGTGTTGATTGTCCTGTTAATTATTGTGCATTGTCTTTAAATATCTTAATGAATTGCATACACAGGAACCCTAGGTAGAGGTAGCCCTAGAATGTCTCCAATATTCGGTCGATTGACTCTCCGAGTAATCCCTCAGATGTGGAGCCATAGAACGCTCCCATGGCGCGGCGGTTAGCAACTAATCTGCGCGGCACTAAAGTGCTGCGCGCTTCTTGTGTACTCACCCAATAATGTATTCCTCGGCCTGGGAGAACGATATTGTCCTATAGTGTCATATCCATTTGAAAGTTCTGGCTGAAAACGTGTACTTTGTAAAATATCACCACTTAATACGAGCCAACACGGACGACTTATATGACCGGGCGAGGGGCTCGGAATGACTGCTGGACTGAATATATCAAAACTTCCTTTGGGAAGCACAAAACGTACGGGGCACACAATTGACAGGTGCTGTGACTAATCACACCACCTGCGTGATTGTGTGCCCCGTACGTTTTGTGCTTCCCAAAGGAAGTTTTGATATATTCAGTCCAGCAGTCATTCCGAGCCCCTCGCCCGGTCATATAAGTCGTCCGTGTTGGCTCGTATTAAGTGGTGATATTTTACAAAGTACACGTTTTCAGCCAGAACTTTCAAATGGATATGACACTATAGGACAATATCGTTCTCCCAGGCCGAGGAATACATTATTGGGTGAGTACACAAGAAGCGCGCAGCACTTTAGTGCCGCGCAGATTAGTTGCTAACCGCCGCGCCATGGGAGCGTTCTATGGCTCCAGATCTGAGGGAATATACGGAGTATCATTCGACCGAATATTGGAGACATTCTAGGGCTAAGGTAGAGGTAGGTCTTTTTTGTTATCCTTTTAACAGTCATTGTAAATCGTACCTAATAATTGCAAAGTGTTAATTTAAGTATTCAATCAATCAAGTTAAGTAGCTTACCTACAGTTGAGGACAGTGTAGGCAACTTCACACGTCTCATTTCCATCTCTGTACAAGAGACCACTTCTCCTACAAGTGGCTTTGGTGAAGTATTTGATGACGAGATACACCGAGCTTGGAAGCGTTTGACCGTCGTACACCGAATTACTTTTTAGCAGTTTATGAGCGCAGTAAATGCGCCTATAGAATAAATAGATGGAACATGCAGCGAGCGACACAATAACGCTGCTCCGTGCGTGGTTAAAACACCCCATAGTGTTTAATAATGCCATGTTGTTTGTTATGTTGACAATGTGCAGCAACAGTAATGTACGGCACTTGTCCTGGGACAAACAAGGTGAGTTTGCCTAATACCCCAACCCAGACAAAACGAACCGACTCATCTGATGTCTTTCGTCTGATGTATATTTTTTGGACATATCCATCCCAAATCCTTTGCCAGTTTGAATGGCCTATATCAGTATACACTACAGATCCATCTAAAACTATTAATATTGTGTAAAAGCTCATTTTCTTCTGTAATATATAGGCTATATATTTTTTATAACGTTTGATTGATTGATTGATTGATTGATTGAAGGCTTTATTAGAAGTTTGCATAGGAAAATGTACAGATTCATGACGGTACAGTTCACTGGTACAAGGTCTACTAAAAGGAGATCCATGAAAAGACTAAGCTTATTTCAACAGGAAACCATTTAAGTATCTCATATAACATTGAATGACAGACAAATAGAACACAGTACTATGCAGTAGATATAAAGAAAAGGGGGAAAAAAAGAAAACAGTAAGTCTAAACAAACAGTAAGTATATACAAGGAAGGGGCAGGGGAGGGGAGGGTTGGGCTAGGTTTTTACCAGTTGCGAACGGCTGCTGCCTGTAAGTGGTTTTTCAGGGCAATTTTAAAGGATGCTAGTGATCCACACTCCTTTATGGCCTTCGGTAAGGCATTCCACATTTTTGTGGTATAGCATATACGTTCATACTTTAGATTCATTGTGCATGCAGTGAAATATTCAAACGCCCTTTTTTGCTTGCAGCTCAGAAAAACAAATCGCAAAATATATAGAATATTACTCAAAAGGATTTATAATACAGAAATATCACTTTGTTAGTATGTTATGTTACTTTGATAGTATTCTGAGTTTCCAGATGTCCTTTTTTTTCCACCACTAGGTGGCCAAAATGTGAAAAGACACTTTGATTGAGGCACAACACAGATTCTGTGTGGTTCAGACAGGCCAGTTTGCTGGTCAGTTAAACCCAGTAATAACATGGTCAGTACATCAGTTACTTACTAGTTGCGGCTCTGTGGGCAAGTGCCAAGTGCTTCTGGCTAAAGGAAATCATCATCTCCATAAAGCGTGTCAACGAACGGAAGCACAAAGTGCTCTAAAATCCCCGGTTAGATGGCTGTGTTGTCACACACACACACACACACACACACACACACACACACACACACACACACACACACACACACACACACACACACACACACACACACACACACACACACACACACACACACACACACACACACACACACTTGATTTCGTTTAAAGTGCATTGCAAGCTTGTCTGAATAACAAAAGAAAATATAGGCATTTCAACATATTTTATTCAACAATGAAACTGTAAATGCATTGAATTTGTCTGTAAAAATGCAACCATCCCAAATAGCCGTAGGCACTTATTTAGAATAGCTGGGCTGTAGTCTGTCACTGTATACAGTATATAGGACTTGACGAGACATTGCAAAAGGAGTGATTTATAGACTTCTGATCATGCCGACTTAAAATGTCTTCTTTATGCACAGGTGTTCCTGAGTTCACACAAATAGTCTTCTTCGCTGTCAAGCATGTGGTTTTGTCTGCTGGCTTCCAGTCATGTCATCTTGGCTCAACCAAACAGCAGCAGCAGTACGATAACGACAGTATTCACTCCTATCAAGGGCACTGTGGAGGAAGACACAAAGTGGTTTCAGTATATGTTGGCAGTTCTGAATAACGCTGTTCTGTTATTACGTTTTTATTTATTTTTATTTTTTTACAAGTCACTAGGAGACATTACAAAACAAGACAGCCTTCCACTCTGAGCTGTATTACATTTCTTTATATGACCATAAATGCAAACAAGACAACAGACAAATAAGTATATATAAAACACGCGCGCGGCCGCGCGTATATCATGCAACTAGTAACAGTCCCATCCTAATTTACAGTACACTTTAAGACAGAATAAGACATAATAAAGCCATAATAAGAAATAATGTGTTGGTAATTAGAACTAATATGTTTTATTAGACAGAAACAAAGACAGAATAGCAGAAAGAGTGAATACATTCTCCGGCACCGGCACCTGCCGAGATATATATATATATTTTTTTTAAACACACACACACACACACACACACACACACACACACACACACACACACACACACACACACACACACACACACACACACACACACACACACACACACACAAGTGAACCTCTGAGTCTTCTACAGTGAAAAGGTGGGTCTTTAGCATGGATTTAAAGATCCCTAGGGTGGGGGGCAGCTTTGATCCTCAAAGGGAGTTTGTTTGTTCCACAACGTTGTGCCAACACAGCAAAGGCATGGTCACCCGCCCTTACTGTGCTAGAGCATGGATTCTGATTGTCAGATCTGAATGACCTGGTGCTGGGATATTGGTCTGAGTTCTATTTGCAATATGTACAAAGAAATAATGTATTGCATGTTTCCTACTGAGATAGAGCGTGTGTGTGTGTGTGTGTGTGTGTGTGTGTGTGTGTGCGTGTGTGCGTGTGTGCGTGCGTGCGTGCGTGCGTGCGTGCGTGCGTGCGTGCGTGCGTGCGTGCGTGCGTGCGTGCGTGCGTGTTGTACCTCTCATGACTGTTCTGACAGATCGGATAAGGTTCATGAGTTGAACTCTGATGCCTGGTTCATCGCCGAATCCTCCAACACTTTGGTCCACACCCCAGCCAACTATTAAATGGAAGGAAAATAATCAGCACAATAAATGGGTGTACAGACAGATACATACCGTAGCCTTGATTATAGACAAGTTTAGCATTATGCTGAATTAAAATGTGTGCAAACGTGACCAGCCACCATGAATGTGAACAATACATTTGTGACGGGGTCCACCCTATGTTCTCCAGGTTCTATGTTCCCCACCCACCCTCCCTCCCCACAAAAAGGTTATATGTTCCCCGGCACCAAAAAAAAAGGATCTACTGTGCCCAGGTGCCCAGTTGCCATGCAGGTACTAAGATGTCTCCACCCCTAAGTGCCCACATGTCCAGGTGCCCACTCGCCCAGATGCGCAGTCATAACAAAAGTACATGGTGTCTGTCCAGATGTCCCTAGTGCCCCCCGTCACACTAGTATTCGTCATTCTCCCCATTATTGTGTTTTGAGTTTAATTAATAAAAAAATAGAAATTAATGTTTCCCATGCATTTTTGGATGAGGGGGGAAGATAGAACCTTTTTTATTAAAGTTGAATGGGGAACATAGAACCTTTTTTTGTGGGGTAAGTGGGGAACATAGAACCTGGGGAAGATATGACCTTTTGTGACAACTTGTTACAGAAATTTAGAAAATGCCCTACTTTTTTTCATATACAAGCGTTATATACTATAGGCTACTGTATTCTATTGTATTTCTGATTACGCTCTACACTTAATAAAAGTGTGTAAAGCGCTGGCCCACAATTTGACAGGGCCTTGATCACAGAAATAAAAGTATATATAGGTTTAACTCATCCACTGACTAACTGCCCAGAAGCTAGCGTCACACACGTTAGCTTAACTTTAGAAGATTTCATCAAAGCACGTCAGGCATATCACGTTAAGAACAAGCACTTACTTTTACTAAGAAACCTCTCTTCATGCAACACAGCAACGGCGTTTACACACAAAATAGCCGCCTGAATAAGCGAATATAACGTAAAAGCCATGATGTCTCTTCTTGGCCCCTAGAAAAGGAGCTCTATTATTTTCTTCTGACGTGTAGCGTACGGTATCTGGCGAGGGACAACTCGCAACTGAACTGGTATCGCGTTGCGACTTACGTTGGTAGAATACTAACCTCGCCTACCAGGCTTTAGTAGAATACTAGAGCAGCAATGGTACTCAAAATGGTCCGGGGACCCCCAGAGGTCCTTGGGGAGATTCAAGGGGGTCCTAAAAAATGTGTCAATGTACAATCAAATAGTTGTAAAGACCTTAAAGGAGTAGTTCACCCCAAAATGAATTTGTTTTTCTATTGATTACTCACACACCATGGAGAGACTTAGTTCATTTTTGTATGCCCAACTCTGGCATTCCATCATTATAGCTGTTATAAAGATTTTCTTCATGTTCAAGTTATGTCCAAATCTTGAAAGTGCATTTGGGTCCCCATCCGGAATCAATGGGGGTACATTTATTATAGGCCTTGGGAATGCGACAAAAAACTAAAAGTTATTACTGAACTCAAGTCTCCATTGAGTAATCAATAGAAAAGTTATTTGGGGGGTGAACTACTCCTTGAACCCTATAGGCCTACTGTACTTCAGCTCGTCAAATATAGCTGATATTTTTATATTTGGTGACACCACAAACCCTGGTACAAGATTTTGACATAACTTTAGCATGAAAATCTTTGAATACCGGTAACTTATAACAGCTAAAATTACGGAATGCCAGAGTTAAAGTGTGTATAATTATAGTAGTGTCACCAGTTACATGTGATACCATTCAGTTGTTCTGCAAGCATCCATATTTGGGCATTGTGGTGTAGCCGTGACATCACTGGGTGACGATGCAGACTTCTGGGCTTTCAGATGCCGTGCCGATGTCACACACAGACGGACATGTTCTGGTACCAGTGGTAGTCAGTCAGGTGTCCATATTTGGACACAGCAGTGTCAGACATTGGTGGGAAAACCTAGAGGAAACCTGTGTTTTCTGTTAATTTACACATAGGGTGTTATATGAATTACTGAAATAGAAATGATTTAAGAAACAACTACTGGTCCTCATCCCATTCCACTATTAACCTGCGTGCATGCCTTTTAAAATAAGTATTTTAAATGGACACAAAGCCAGAATCATCATGAGAATAAAAATCTTTATTAGTGTTTTATGAAGTCTGCATAATATGCCACACGCCTGAGAAGCTTATGGTCAGAAAAAAAAACTGCTCTATCAATAACCGCCCTCTACTGGTAAAACAACTGCGACATCTACTGTACTGACTTGCTTTGCAAAAAGATTACTGTTAAATACACACATACTGTACTACTGTTATGTATATGTACGTCGTCTGGTCCACGTCAGATTTGTAATGCTTTTTTTTTTTTTTCTTTTCACATTCATATGTTGTAGGCCAAAGATAAAAGAATGTAACACTGGACCCTAAACACATGGTTCAGTCCCCCAAAATCCAAACTCACTAGGTGCACTTAAAGTACAATCACTAGTGCCGTAAGGTAAACAATGTATTACATCAATATAAAGGAGGTTGGGGAAGAAGAAAAAAAAAAGAAAAAAAAAAGGAAAAGAAAAACAGATGTAAAAAAAAAAAAAAAAATAAAAAAGAACACTTGCAACAGCCACGTAATGACGAGAATGGCATACTGCAAGCTAGTTTAAGTCTGTTTAACATACAGTATTTCATAGACAGGAACGAATACAATACACACATTTAAAACACAGGATGTCCCAGTGTGCAGACTCATTCGCTCTTCCTTTCTGGTATAAGATTCTGGAATACTGCCATGTTTCTGTAACATTTTAAAGCCAATTGTATCTGCTTCACCTTTACCCGCTTATCTAAGCACCAAAAGGCGTCAAAGAGGTCAAATGAGCCGTTATTCCATTAAACGTTTGTTTTTTTCTTTTATTTTTCTTTAAGTGAAGAGATGAATGACTATGAAAGTTCTCACAACATGCCTCTGGAATCATTAAAACCATAGGAAGGAAAGCAGATTTGGGGTTACAGGCAAATCAACCATTTTTGTGTACTTTAAATGCACCAGATTTATTTTTGAAAGATAAAAAGTAATAAGATAAAAAACAGGCTACATCATGTGGGGCAGTGATTTTTCTTACCAAGACAAAGGGCTTTCATTGGGAATTGGATTCAAGCTGAACCGTTTGAGTAAAACAGGAATGATCCATGGTCTCCATGTCACTTTAAAAACAGCTGTGGTCTTGAAAATATTACTTTAATAAAAAGTGAAGGACAGAAAATCTTAAGTATATTTATATATAAAAATACATGAGAATACAAAAAAGTAGCAAAAGAAAGGGGATATAGGTTAAAAACAATATAGAATGAAATTCATTGATGCCTTCAATTTCTCCCGGTGAGAGACTTTTTTTTTTTTTTTTTTTTTATCTTTTTTTAAGACGCTTCACCTCGGAGAGCTCCAGGACTCCCAGTGTCGTGTCAAAAAACTAAACGAAAAAGAAAGAAAACAAAAAAATCCTTTCTAACAGCTTGATATTTTCTGGTCCCTGCCCAGTGCACCCAGCAAACCTAGGCCCAAGTCTCATTAGCTTCTAAATCCACTTACTGTAAGGGGGTGCAAATCAAACCAACCTAGGACACGGGAGAGTGCCGTGTAATGACTAAGAAGTAAAACTACAGCCAGGCCAATTATAGCGGTTTGTTTAGGGTTTTCGCTGATTCTTTTCTTGCCAACATTCCTATTTGTCCATTAAGAGGTGTGTCTTATAACGACACACGTCAAAGAGTTGAAAAAATAAAATAAGGGAGAGGGGGTGAGGGGTTGTTTGGGCAATGGGTGAAATCATTTTGGGAATCAAATTTCGTAAAATACAATGTGGCGTTGTCTCCCTTAGAGGGGAACAGCCACCAAGGCCATCATTCTTAACCAAGCCAACTCCCCCCCAGACAAAAACATGGGTCCAAGTTTCCCAGAGAAAAGTAAACTTAGGTTCAGAACAATGGTTGGGGTGGACCAAAATAAATTTCATTTTAGCATTCAAGCTTGTGTTACTCATACAAGCAATATCCAATACTGAGAAACTATTCACAGATATTTTTGGTTATTTTCCCCCTGCTTCCTGGACTAAAAACCAATATACATTTCATTTGTACCACAAATAGATCTAATATTAAGGATTTGGGGAAAAGCAATTTAACAAGGTGCATGACATAGATGGGTAACAAAGTGCCAAATTCTATACTGAAAAGTCTATGTATTGTTGTGTATATATGCGCGCGTGTGTGTGTGTGTGTGTGTGTGTGTGTGTGTGTGTCTCCATACGTAAGCTTGAGAGTGTGAACGTGTAAAGTTAAAACTGGGAGTGGAACTGGGCCACAAATACTATGAAGTTATGTACAGAAATTCATTCTGTGGGGTTTCTATTTTTTCATGATAGGACTCACAAGTTTTAAGAATTCATGATCTTTGTAAATAGGCTGACGTTGTTTGGGTAGTTCCTCGAGCCATTTAGGACATACTGGAACAGCGCACAGACGGGGAGCCCATCTGGGTCAGAACCTTGTCCAGCCACTGCAAGGGTCCATTCAAATGCAGCTCAATCCAGCAAGGAGTGCTTGTGACAGTCTGCCGCCTGAGAGACAAAGAGATAGAGTGAGATAGAGTAAGTGTTGTTAGTTAGTGTTGTTAGTTACTTCTGCTGCCTGGGTGCTCCGGTTCACCCCATTCTTTGTAAAGAAGCTGGAGTGGATTTATTATTTTAATTCTTGAAAGAATATGTTTTTGCGAGTACATGTTAACATCTTCAGAGTCCATATGAATTATATCCATCATATTGACTTAACCCTTTAAAATCTGTAAACCGTCTGTCACTTTTAACCACTTTAAGCATCATTTTATACTTTGGATATTCAAAAATAACAGATATACATAGCTCGTGTCAGGTCACTTCATGCCACGCCATGAGCTTGTCAAGATTTCCTTTTTGTTAAAGAGGCAGATCTAAATGTGTGTGCATTTCTAACTCACATCTGTTTTCACTACTTTTGTGCGACAGCCTTGTACGATGAAGCAGGGTTTACTTTGCGAAAAAACATACAAATTTGAAACTTGGAGATACAAGGTTTCCGCCCGACAACGAGATATATACTGTATATAATTTTGAGGGTCTTTGAAAAGGAAAGGTTTGAGAACCACTGACATGCGTTTTTCAGAAAAGTTTAGAAGACCTTTTTTAGAATCGCCCACAGGTTTTAATGGGTTCACTCCTGCTCAGCATTGGGATGATGCTCACCTGTACTCCGCTCCCCAGCCTTTGACGAAGCTCATACGGATTGTGCACATCCTGGTGAGCTGGTAGACAGCTTCAAAGCCCTGGTTGACTGACTGAGCCAGCAGAGCAGCAAACTCTTGGTTGTTGAAGATCTTCAAGTTACAACCTTGGGGAACAGGGAGGGTCAGTGGGTCAGACATGGGTATCGCCTAATAAAAACATGTTTTTTTTATTGGCTCAAACTTGCATAACTAGCCCTTACCCGTTCAAAGATATGAGCTCCAAAATGATGTGCAGTGTGTGGGTTATGGGATGTGCACTGTGCATACAGTATATATGAGGGATGGAAAGTAACTTTAACTGGTGCTTGCATGATAATATGTAGGAGCATCAATGTAAGAAATACCCGTTTTGTTTAATGGCCACACACACACACACACACACACACACACACACACACACACACACAGCTGGTTAAACATTTTGCCTCATGCTAGATGCAGAATAGATGTGCCTCAAGCTAGATGCAGAATAGATAGTAGATACACCATAAAAATGCTAATATACAGCATACGATTTGTGAAAGTGACAAACGGGCTTCACAGTTATGTCACGTGTGTTCATATGCTAATGGTGATGCGATTTCAGATCAATTGCTCCAGCCACTGAGGAGAAACGCTGTTTCAGACAGACAGACAGACAGACAGACAGACAGACAGACAGACAGACAGACAGACAGACAGACAGACAGACAGACAGACAGACAGACAGACAGACAGACAGACAGACAGACAGTCACTCACTCACTCACTCACTCACTCACTCACTCACTCACTCACTCAGACATTCGCAAAATTATAGTATAGATGTGTTATATTCGGCGCAGGATGCATCCAAATGTATTATTTATAATTATACTATACTTTTATTATGTATCCAGAACATTATTTATTGTGTTATTCATTTAATTATCTTATACATTATAACTCCTCTGCTGTACATAATTTAAGCCAGTATTTTTCTTTCAGTGGTCCTTGAGGGGGTTCCAGCTAAATGATGGAGAGTTGGTAAACAAATGGATCCTTATATATCTTTAACTCTCTTTTTGGGAGGTCTGGGAGGTTAAATCTCATCAAATGGTGGTCCATGGCTCAAATGCTGAACACACACACACACACACACACACACACACACACACACACACACACACACACACACACACACACACACACACACACACACACACACACACACACACACACACACACACACACACACACACACACACACACACACACACACACACACACACACACACACACACACACACACACACACACACACACACACACACACACACACACTCTACAATGGTAGAGTGGTTATTTTTCATAGGCGAGACATCTCGCTCATAACTCAGTTAACTTGGATATATACATACTAGCCCTTACCCGTTCAAAGATATGAGCTCCAAAATGATGTGCAGTGTGTGGGTTATGGGATGTGCACTGTGCATACAGTATATGAGTGATGGAAAGTAACTTTAACTGGTGCTTGCATGATAATATGTAGGAGCATCAATGTAAGAAATACCCGTTTCGTTTAATGGCTAACCCCCCCCCCCCCCCCCCCCCCCCGCCCGCCCGCCCGCCTGCCCGCCTGCACACACACACACACACTCCCCCCCCCCCCCCCCCGTGTGTGTGTGTGTGTGTGTGGGTTTGTGTGTGATTGTGCATGGCCTGAACAACAGCGCCCCTCCCTTAACATGTGTGGTCACAAAAGGTACTGTAGGCTAAATAGATATAGATACACCATAAAAATGCTATTATACAGCATACGATTTGTGAAAGTGACAAACGGGCTTCACAGTTATGTCAGGTGTGTTCATATGCTGATGGTGATGCGATTTCAGATCAATTGCTCCAGCCACCGAGGAGAAACGCTGTTTCATACAGACAGACACTCACTCACTCAG
The DNA here is from genome assembly GCF_963921795.1 of Nannobrachium achirus. NCBI lineage: Eukaryota > Metazoa > Chordata > Actinopteri > Myctophiformes > Myctophidae > Nannobrachium > Nannobrachium achirus. The sequence continues at coordinate 58,777,853 of NC_137832.1, forward strand.
ACAGACATTCGCAAAATTATAGTATAGATATGCTACTACCGCTTTAAATAACTGCTGTCAACCAGCAGGTGTCATACTTGGCCGTTGTGACAATGAACACATTGTCAAAATCCAACCTTTCTTAAATGTAGTATAAGATTGTCTGCTGTGTGTCCAGAATACGGCTAGTTATGGAATTTCGATCAAATGCCGTCAAAATGAAAGCATCAATACTACTCTGTATCGAAAGGGGCATCCAAACCATTTGCACTGATTTTTTATATATGCACATTCATTTCCTGTGTTTGTACTTGCATCATTTGGGAACAAGTATCAAAATCGGTATCAACATTTCTTTTAAGATAATACCCAGCCCTTTCAGAACACTTCTCCTGGCAGACTAGATGTCCAATTGCCTCCAAATGTGGCAAAAAAAGAAAAGGTCATGCATCTGGTTTTTGAAACGCCTATTTGTTACATTTAGCTTTGTCAGCAGTAGTACACGAATATTCCATTTTTGCCCGGAAGTTCTGCAATCTCTGTTCACTCCATCGGCTCACAAACGCAGCACTTCTGACCCCTCATTGTTGCAACTCTTCTATCTCAATGGCGCTGGAATTGTATACATCGCATGTATCTAATACCCACCAGGATACAGTTAAGATCCACCCCGCGGAAGCTTCTGATTGGCTGAACCGGAGGTAGGGAGCGCTCTTTTGTATCCACTTGGACCGCACGGAGGTGCCGAAAGTCGCGGGGAGGACAAAGATTTACTATTATGTCCACAACGGCACATAACTTGGTAACGGCGCAGAGTAGGCTCATGCTACCGTCGCAACGCTCGACACGGCGACTCGCTCGCTACCTCTCGCTCGGCGGTGTCTCACGTGCTCATGGTCGCCTGAGACGGTGCGCCTCCGTCATCTCCACTAAAAACAAGCGCTCCTTTACAAGAACCTAACTGAACCCTGGTGGGTTGAGGATTCACACGCATACATCACTTGCCTGTATCCAGACCATACTCTCCGCCCCCATTTCATAGAGTGGACTGCTTCAGTCTTCAGTCTCATGCTAAAACATTGCTTTATTTTCATCAATATCCATCATACTTTGACATAATTTATCTTTCTTCTACTCTCATTACCTGGTAAGTAAAATGATTCCTTTACGACGGCCTAGGCCTAATTAACCCTCCGTGGTGCTCGGGTCTTGGGAGTGTTTTTAGCAGGTCTTTCAGTCCGAGTGTATCAAAAAGGCACCTGGGTCAAGGTGACGAAAGTCGGGGGGACGGAGATACACCTCAATCTAACCGTAACCTCAGTACAGTGGTGGAAAAAGTACTCACATATTTTACTTGAGTAAAAGTATCAATACTGCAATTTAGAAATACTATAGAAAATAGAAATACAAGTAAATGTCCAGAATTCAAAATGTACTTGAGTAAAAAGTATGAAAGTGTAGGCATCAAAATGTACTTAAGCAAGTACCAAATAGCAGATCTACAAGCTCAGCGACACGTTGTGTGCTTGTAGATCGCAGTATAAAATAGGGCTAAAGTGGTTTATGTATGTTTAAAATATTATAATTTATATCTACGGTGCAAAGTGCCGAAGCTGGTGAGAATGCCAACCTGGTGAATGTTAAACTGGTCGGACCAACGGTGCTTAACCCAGTTGCTTTTTTGATACACTCGGACTGAAAGACTCTCCCCTCCCGTCTTCAAACCATTTTGTCCAATTAGGGCAACCAGACTATAGTACTTGTCTGACTTTATTCCATCCATCTTTCCCTTCCTAGATAAACTTTATTTTGCCGCGCTACTCCTCCTAGTTTTGGTGGCTTCATCGGGAATCGATTCCTTGCATTTTGCTAAGAGATACGTTATATAGTTTAATTTATGTACATTTATTTGTGAATTTATTTTCTCCATTGACTTTAATTAAAATGTAAAAAAAAAACTCCCGGGAACGTTTGCTCCATTGTCTTAGTTGACAACTTTAAAATCTTGCTACAACACCACCAAGATTCTAAATCACCACCCAAGCCAAATTGTGAGCCAGAGAAATGCTATTCAGTGATTGTTACGTCAACTATTTTACAACCAGTTACCTGGAGGTATTTTGCAGACTGTTGCAGGGTGCCATCCATATCGCTGGTTGCAGTTTGGACTCTGGACAAAGATGGCGCTATCGCTCAAACATTCAGCAAATACTTCCCCGCCAATGTAATAAAGCCTTACTCCTCTTCCTGTGAACAAAAAAACAGAAATACACATCCCGTTTCACACAAAGGTTGAGCAAGGTGTGTTTTAACCCATTTAGGCCTAGAATTATTGAATGCTTTAACCAGTGAAAAATAGCAGATATACAAGCTCACAGCGCGGCGAGCTGAGCTTGTAGATCTGCTATTTTTGAAGAAAGTCGTGAAAATGTGTGCAAATCTTTGACTATATGTATTTTCAAAGTGAACGTTTGTAACTCAAATTTTGCTTCTGGGGTGTCCCTGGAACTAAATATTTTGAGATGGGGTCCGTGGCCAAATAAATATAATTTTGGGGGTCCTTCACATGAAAAGGTTTGAGAACCACTGACATAGTGGTCTCTCAAGAACAGACAAACTGAGCTCCATTTAAGTGAAAAGGACCTTTTCTTTGAAGATGGCCGGCCAGATTGCTGACATAGAAACATAGGTTTTTTTCAAAAAACCTTAGAAGGATTCAAAAGACAGATTTCTAAACCAGTGGTTCTCAACCTTTTCATGCCATGACCCCCCAAAATAATCATAATTGAACTGGTGGAAGGGAATTTGAACTGGGGTACAGGTGTACACTAACACGCATGGACCGTTCCGTGCCGTACCTGTGCGTGCACGGGAAAAGAATTCCGGCCACACGCTGTGGTACTGCGTTCTACAACCACTACACTACTGTCCATGTGACAAACTATGTTAGGGGGAAATATTTAACAATTGTATGTACTGTAACATTACATAAATGTAAGGTGCTAAAACTACCAAAGTAATTCAAGGGTGCCATGGATGAAAGTTGCATTTATAGGGGTGTCCCGAGCCTAAAAAGTTCTAGAAGTCTTCTAGAAACACTGTTCTAGAAGACTGTCAGCGTAATATACTGTTAGTGCCTGTTGAGATTGGCACATTTTCTGGGGCAACCTGCCAAGATCACACGTCACACGTGTCTTCTTTTTTTTTTAGTTTTTTACTCTCAAAAAAGTGCCTGCAATGTAGTGCATTTGAAACTATATTGCAGCGCAGTGCGTGCACATCATGGGGTGATCACTGCTTGCCTCCTGTGAATTTGTTTATTTTCTTTTTATTTCGTTTGCTGAGTGAGGTCAGCGGACAAAGTGATGTGAGTGAGATGAAAAAACCTGGGTGAAATCTGCCAATCTCATAAACTGAATGCATGTAAATGTACAATGCAAGGACTAAAGCCCTTTGCACACAAGCGCGTTTAACCGCACGGATAAAACGGATAATATAATTTTTTGAAAAGAAAACAATGATTCTCTACGACCTCATGCACACCGGCTTCGAATTAGCCGTGCGACGAGTGGCTGCCGCCGTGCGTTTTTTTCTCGATCGAAACCAGTTCGATTTGTGCGTCTTGTCGCATGCGGTAAAAAACTCATCACTCCTTTTATGACTCCTTTTTGGATCCGCAGCGCCGATTCCGCACAGCCTTGCACACCAAATCCAATGAGTTTTATTCATGCCGCAAACGAAAAAAACGCAACTGTCCTGTGTGTTTCAGAATGACCCACATGAAAAAACACTTAAGTGGAAGCTCATAATAAATCATTTAACATCTGAGCTTTTATTTTACTAGAGTTCGGGACGTGCATCTCTATGCCCATACTTGGAGATCTCAGTCCTTGTCACTATTATGTCAAGGTATGGAGATCACTGATATCAATATATGCCCATATATTTGGAACCCTCTCAAGGATTCCATATCCTTGGAACAACACATTTAGAACCACTGTCCTAAGTATCGGATCTTTACATGCCGGAATCAACCGATACACAAGTTATGGGTATCGGGAAGGAGAAGAAAAACATTTTTTATCTGTACTGTACATCTCTAACTCAAAGCCAGACGTGGACTGGCAGTCTGAAAGGTCAGAAATATTGAGGGCTTTTCAGTCCAGTCTCTTATTTTTCCCTCGTTTTGGCAGCCAACATCAAGTGAATATGTAGTGCATCTCTGTTACACAGAAAGAAACACAGCATCCCTAATTGAACTTGCCTGGCTTTGTTAAGCACAGTCACGAGTTAGGAATATATATAACGTGACCGAAGTTTCATTTCTGCAAATTGTATTTGTTGTTAGTTATGCCAAACTTGGAGCCTTACTTAAGTTGGTGACTCTAGTGGTCACTGCTTTGTAATTTCAGCTGTCATCAGAAGCAAAGGCTGCATGAAATAGGCATGTCCATAACCATAAACAAACCTTATACGCCCAATAGCCCATGCATAGGCATGTCACTATGACTCAGACCATAACAATAAACTAACCCGATATATAGGCCTTTATGGAGATCCATTTGTCTTGATATCTGATATGCCCATATGTGGTCACAGGAATATGGGACCAACCGGCTTCAAACTTGTCAATACCAGCATTTTAGGCAGCATCGGCAGCTTTTCCAATACTGGTGTCATTATCGGAAAATACTCTACTTTGAGTATATCACATAATGGTCCAGAGTCGTTTTCTACTTCTATATTCGCAGACATGTGAAGCCTGCCATTCATTACCTATGTGCCTCCGGGTCATCTCCACGGTGGCATTCCGGTTGACGTTGGACAGAAGGCCGAGGCAGAAGCGCTCCGAGTTGGAGGGGTCTGTGAAGCCATCCACCGTCAGTGAGGGCTGCGAGGCATGGAAGGTCTCTCCCACACGCTGGTTCAGCTCGTAATAGGCTATTGAGCACCAGAAAGCTGGCTCAGAGTAAGTCACCGGCTGTAGGTCTGAAACAGGACATTTTACAAGTTTATATCGTCCTTTTGCATTTTCTCCAAGGCATTATCAATTTTGTTTTCCACTATTACAAGCGATTATCATATTGACAATACTGCCAAGATTTCACTTGAACGCTTGCAGTTAGTCAGAACCTTAGTGTATGAACATGCAAAACATTCAGGAATCAGGAGACCACAAGGGGAGGTAAATGCAATCTCCCAAAGAAAGTGTGCAAATCTTACCCATGCTGTGATTAACAGGGGACAGGGTGCTGGGGGACAGCTCTGCTGGAGAACCTGACAGGGACAGAATACAAGAAGTTAACCATTGGAGCTGATTTATAGAGGATGCTTTACTGTGGGGCATAACGGGTTTATTCGAGCCAAATAATCTCGACTTGAAGGAAGAGTCTGAAAGGCAATGGGAATAACAGACAGGGAGTGTCTAATCTAGGGTACCTGTGTCCATACTTTGATTCATCTGTTGATCGCTTGCCTCCCCATCCTCACTGATGTAGCCTGGTGGGGGGGTTTCTAGAAGACAAAACACAACGTACTCACTGTGGCATCATTGTAACATATATAATAGATAAAGAACATTGTTAATGAACTTGATTGTTATTATTAGGGATGGTACTTAAGTACTACTAACCAACTAGTCTAAAAACAATGACAAACAAATATAAATATTTCCATGCCGAGCTCTCAATGGCCCCAACATACCTCCATCTCAAATAACCATGCATCACCGTTGTGCTCCCCTGCCACATAAGCTCCACTTTGCACATTTTGCAGCAAACTGTGTAACTTTAAAGACTTCAATGCAAAGTGCCCCCCCTACTTTACCCCCCCTACTTTAGACAATTTGGGGGACACGCATTTCAGTTGCTGCCGTCTCCACCGTCTATGTGGTCATCTTTTTTACCCTTTTCTTTCCTCCCAACTTAGTCACTATGCCAATTAACTCTCCAACCCCAAGCACCTAGACTCTGCGGTGGAGGACAGGTACGTTAGCCTTGTGCCACCCAAACACCCACGCAATTGTTCTTTTAGTGCATCATCACCCAACCTTTAATGTGATTAGTCAGAGAGTCATCCTAACCCCTGGAGGAAATTGGACAAACCTGGTATGTAGTTGTTAGGAGGTTCAATTCCTGCAGGAAAGTTTGTGTTCTCAGGTATGGAATGAGTGTAGTCATCAAGCGGTGGTAGCTCTGTCAGAACTTCTGAGTGTCTTGGCACGAGAACGGGAGGCAGCACTGCGGAATCAAATATTACAATGTTACAAACAAACAACAGTAAGAACGTCAAAGGTGAAGAACCACAGTGGCTCCTCTAATGTACAGTAACTGTTACACATCTTCCTGTGTCCCAACAATGATTGCTAATGCCAGCCTTACACCAAATTACTTTTCATGCAATTTGACTGTCACAGACAATTTTCCAATGTTGAAATAAAAGCACAGGAGTTTTGCTAGATTTGTTTTAACTTTTAATGCGCTTCATCATCTCGATTGTTTAGTGTATGGTGGTCATTACGTCATTAATGTTCTCATCTTGAGGATCCGATCAAATCAAGCAAGTTTAATCTCATTCAAGGTTTGTGTGATGTTCAATAACGTGTCGTGAGCATTGTCAACAACTAATTGGTGCACTCTCCAGCACCACATAGGAGCCAGCAAACGTGGATCTTTTCTGTGTAACAGACAGCCTACTTGCCAAAAAGCAACAGTCATGCCCTCCCTCTGCTACACATCAAAATCTGTAGTGTTGAGTGCAAAGATTGTAGCTTCCAGTTCAGCTCCACACTTTCAGAGCTCAATTACTCTGTATTTTAGTGTATTCCTACAATACTAAAAGCCAGCACACACTAGACACGTTAACTTGCCTGTAGATATAAGAGGGTATAAGACCCTTTTTTCTCCTTTAAAGTCTTCTTTAAAGTTTTATAGTGTATGGCAGATGTGAGAGGGTGTCAGACGCCAGTCTTTTAAGTCTTCCACTAGTGTATGGTAGATGTGAAAGGAGTCTATGCGGTAGGCATAATGTTTAACAAGATTATGTGGTGACATTGTTTTACTCAATGCACAAGTAATAAGTTAAGCATTCTAAGAGCACAACTTAGATGGACAACAGAGCGCAACAAGACGCCATACAAAAACAGAACCAAGTATCCTCAGCTTGCATCATTTCTATGGTATGTAATTATGAGCACAGATGAAGGGTTGCCACAGGACAAGGAGGTGTTCATGTGTGTTAAGTTTATGATTATGGTTGCAGTTGCTGTGAGAGGTCTCTTGTGGGGAGGAGGGAGAGAGAGAGAGACAGAATGCTGCTTTAGAGTACGTATGAAAATCCTTATGAAGCCATATACGGAACAGCGAACATTCCTCACTTTAGGCTAAATGTGAAAGGAGGTTCAGCTTTAGGACCTGGATTACAATCATTACAGGTAACCAAAACACCCAAAACATATTCTTGCGATCCTATAACAATAATTTTCCATTTCACATTATAGAGGACTTCTGACTTCTATGTGACACTGGGTGGTAAACAACAGGGTGTTTCAACCAGCGGGTAACATATCGTCACTGTCGGGCAGAAACCACGTATCTACAAGTTTCAAATGTGTAGGATTTTTCGTACAGTAAGGTCCTGTTTCATCATACAAGACTGTCGCACAAAAATATTGAAAACAGCAGAACTACAAGCACACAACGCCTCGCACCGCGAGGCGTTGTGTGCTTGTAGATCTGCTGTTTTCACTATCTTAAATCACTTTAAAATCATGAATACAAAACGAACGGTTTTGGACATACAAGGTTTCCACCCGACGACGACGATATGTTGGGCAAGTGGGTAGAGATGGATTGGATGGAAGGCAGCATCATTTAGAACTATGGCTACAATCAGCCGATATGAGACGCTTTGAAGTGACGGATAGAGAGAAGCAGAAAAAGATGTACAGAACATCTTTTTTCCCACTCATCAAAATGTCTACCATAAAATACAACCACCTTTTGATATTATTTACGATCCGTGTTAATTCATCTCAGAGGGTACAAGTGGAAACAAATGGGCTCTTCCACTTACGTACACTATCAGAGTTACAGACCCATAAGGGTTCATTTTGTTCCTAACAATCAATCACTTAGCTGGGAAACCCCTCAAGGAACCCTGGGGCTACACACTGTACACAGAATGCCATAAAACACCACTTTAAATCTACAATCCCTTATTTTTGTCTTTCTTTACAATTGCAACAATGTCAACAATGTCCGAACTACGATAAAAATGTCAGTGCATCTAGCATCTGGTCTGCTTCAAATAAGTTTACGGACATTGTCAACCACTAGGGTGTTTTACCCAACACCAGGGTCTACATTTCTCAAGAGAAGAGTAGGGAGATCATCCCCAAACCAACTGCAGATGTGTGTAGTAGCGTATTGTGTCAACATTCTCTTAAAAAATATATCTTTAAAGCCATCATACGGGCCATCCTGCTGGGGACAGAAACGTTCTGGTGCCTGTGAATGGCGTAATCAGTGGTTCCGTTGCTCACTTCCAGAACCACATAAATGGGTCTGGGATTTTTATGATTCCGGTTCCTCAACGAATCCCTCTTAACGGTCCGATTCCTTAATGGTTACCTTTAACGATTCATATATGGCATTCCAAATGGACCACTCTCAAGAGTTATAGTGGACCTTGAAATTAAAAAGTTTGAGAACCACCGGTATTGTAATTGTATAGCAAGACGTGGTATCCTAAAACGGTTCGAAACGTTGGATCGAGTTCCGAATCCCAACCCTACACAAACCGCTGCAGGTCTACAAAAGAAAAACTCTTAAATGGCAGCTCACCTGGGGTCTCCACCCTCTGGTAGTGGTAAGGATTGATGCACACCTCATCCTTCTTGAGGTGGAAGGCGTATTCACAGGCCTCGATGGCGCGTAGCTCATGGTGGCTGTGCAGGTCGGGCCATCGCCACAGGCGGCAGTAGATGACATGGGGAAGCCCCTTCCTGTGGGAGACCTGCAGGCGGCCGTCCAGGGATCTGATTTGGGGTAGCAACCATAAAGTGGCGGTGAGAGATTTGGGAGGCGAACAGGGAGCGAAATGTTGGATAAGATGTGTAAAAGTATAAAGCCAGAAGAGTCGAATAGGCGGGGTGACGAGAATGAGAAGCAAAAAAAAACACGCTTTCTCATTTTCCCCTCACCCGACACTGCAAAATGACAACTTTCCCACATCAAAGTTGTATGCAACACCATACAATAGGTTGAGGAGGATAGTCACCTGGTTTGGTCAGGGTAGCTGTATAGGCCTGAGGTATCCCACTGTTCTATCGTATTTGGAGTACTCAGTCCCCATATTTCAGAGCAATTGCTGTGCACAGAGAAAACAACAAAAACAAAACAAAAAAACAAATGATAAACATGGGACATGGATCATTCAGAAGTATCAGTATGGGTAATGTGAACATTAAAAGGCCTCTTTTATTGGAGTCTCAGGTAGAAAAAGACATCAAATTCATTTTCATCTGAGAAATGAAGGATGGGATACTTCAAATAAGAGAAGCCTTTTTTTGACAGAATTAAGGAGGGAGGGAAACAAAACATAAAATGGCATTCAGTAACACACAATGAGACTGTTGGTGAGACAAAGAACATTCTTAAACAATTGTGGCATTGTATTTAAATACAACTTTCTTTTTTTTTTTACTACAGCCGTGTATGTCGGTGAACTTATCTGGAGACGTTCAAACAAACACTGAAGACACTCAAAGGGAGAAAAGAAAGGGGGGCAACCTTGGAAAGAAACTACCTTTCCGTTTTCCAGCATTCTCAAAACTTCACAAGAAAATGGTCGGAAAACAAAAAACAAAAAATGGAATGAAGACGAATGACATAAGAGTTGCTTCTGAAGACCAGGACAACAATACTGTAGACTGCATTGGTTAACGCTTAAGACTATAGCATGTAATTTGCCATATTACTGAAGTGGGATCTCAACTACCCTTCAAAACCACTTTATCTTCGGTTCCTGACGGCATAGCAAACTATGTCGCAAGATGTGTTTCTAATACAACCGTACCTCTAAATGACAGCTGGTTACCAGCAAAGCTGCTAGGTTAACTCAACAGTCACAAACATAAATTCGGCCGGTTGTAATTTCCCACCCTAACAAAATGTGCAACTTCTCCCACCCTCTAAAAGGTGTGTAAATCCTTTACTACTCGAGTGAGATCTGCAAGGGAAAAGCATTTCATTCACATCGAGCCAGCCATCATTTCTGTACAAAAACAGGAGAACTCTCAGGCGATAACAACCAGGCGACTATCTATAGACATCCAAACAACTGACGTGGTTGTTGGCAGCTCATCAGTGAAGAACGAGACTGTTAACACACCATGTTCCCAGAGAACATGAGTCTAGGGCATCAAGGCTGACTGGCTGATAACATCCTCACTGACCCCGTGTAATGTCTGCCACCCATGAAAGGAATATATATATCAGCTTAACTGTCAGCACTGTGACTTTTCAGTTTTAATTCCCAGTAGACGTCTTATTTATTCCTAATGGGACATCGTTCTTTCCCCCCCGGATCACATACTTGAATAAAGCACATCTTCAGACCGATTTCACAATCTGAGTAGCTGTGGATGGAAACTGGGGTCTAGAATTGGCATTCCATGCTTCTGAACTACGTCTCAAACCAGAACGTTTGCATAAACATGTGAAACACACAGGTGACTCCAGTGCTAGACCAAAGTGGTGGCAGTCGAGTATGTAACATGAGCAGCTCTTGATGTGCATAAAACAAAACGTTCTCTTGTCCTTAACGTGGCCATTACTCCTCCATGGTGCGGCCTACCTGGGGATGGTGACACACTTGGTGTTGCAGTTCTGTGTGGTGATGGCTTTCTCCAGCTCATCGAGCTGGCCAGTCTTCTTCAGCTTCTTCACCAGGCTCTTCACTGCCTTTTCACACCACTTTTCCTCTTGGCCGTTCTGCTCTCCACTGCCTCCACCCGCTCCACCCGGCCCGCTGGCAGACTTCTTCCAGCCCAGCAGCCTCTTTACCACCGGGGGAGTGAAGGGCAGGATGGAGGACATCTTGGTCGGGAGGTGGTAGCTGAGGGTCTCTTCAGCCTGAGAGCTCAGAACACACTCGCGCACACACAGAAGCAGAGGGGACCTGGAGGCACAGATTTGGGCCCTTGCTCTGGGGTGGCCCCACTCTACTGACCCAAGGAGTCACAGGTTGGAAGCCAGGGCAAGCAGTTTAAGACAGAGAAACCTTTTGGAGAAAATCAAACACACAAAAAACAAACATACAATTACTAACAGATCCACAGTTAATAGCGGTCATATAGAGTAGCTACTAGACTGCTGCCAAGTTCAACATCACAATAATAAACACATGATTATTGTAAAAAGGAATGCTAATAATTGTCTAATGCAGAAGCAAAATAGTATTTGGTTTGCCACAGCAACACTGTAAACGTTTCATAAGTTGTTGTGGAAACTGGAGCATTCGGCAGTTGAACAGTCCACTTTCCTGGCTGTCACAAACAAGATTTTAACATGTAGCTAAGATGGCAAATATATTAAGCTGACCAACAGGGTGTGCCTGAGTGTGTTGTTGCATTCGTGAATACAGGCAAACAAGCACCATTTATAAGCTATCAATTATCTGAATTGAGAATCATAGCTCGTACTGGAAATCAATCGAATTGATTAGATTCACAAGAGTATTTATGACAGCTAACAGTTACAGTAGCTAGCTTCGTCCTGTGTGTGTGTGTATTAGCTGCAGGGCCGGCTGGCTATGGCTCAATATACTTCGCGGCGCGTGGTGTCGCGCAACCGAATATATATCAGATCTATAAGCTCACAACGCGTTGCAGCGGGGACGCGTTGTGCGCTTGCAGATCGTTTGTTTTTGTTGCGCGACACCGGCCGCACAACCAATTATATATCTCCGGCTGTAGGGGGGCCTTGCTTTGCTTTCACTTCACAAGCTAGCCGCTTGCACAGGCAATATAGTTGCAGAATAAACGCTGAAATACCATCATAAGTTATTATGTCTCCATGACATATACATTGACAATCATAAAAAAATAAGCTATCAATCAATAACCGAGTCGGCTTGCGGGGGGGTTCCTCTTCTATCTCTCCAGGCCAGCTAACGTTAGCGGAACGCAAAGCTAGCTTGTTATCAGAAATCCTTTTGTTGTGATCCCAGAAAAAAAAACTGCTTTGCGCAACAATCAACTCGCGCTACTTGGGCTAACTAAACGTTAGCTGGCAAAAACAAAGTCAGCTTCCCCACTATTAACACGGGGAAACCCAATATTTAGCAGCTTACAAATCACTTCTTCCATTTCAGCATAACCCGTTAGAATGTTCCCCAAAACCAAACATAATACACTTCCAAAAGCGGATAAAAAAACCCAGTTCACATCTTGAACTATTCCACTAAACTGAGTCCCCCCTCGCTAGCCGCTAGCTGCTAGCCTGCTACTTGCTAACACACAAAACAACACGCACCAAAGTCGTGAAAACAACCAAACGCATTGCAATAGTTACCCCAGTTATTAGCCTCCCGAATTCCACTTTTCGCAGAAGAGGACGTGCACAGCTCGACAGACGCCTTTCTGGCATGAAATACGCGAGCGGTTTTCTATGGCAGCAGGAATTATTTGACAAGGAGGCTTGTTGGCTTTTCTGAAGCTTGCTACTGTTGCTAGTTAGCCTCGTTAGGTGGACCCGGATTCATCAAACGACTTACACACGAACATGCTGGGCGCACATCAAGAATGTGAGTCCCGCCCTCGCTCAAAAGCGATTGGACAAAGCCGAAGCCGAACTGCGAAGAGGGACCCACCGGATTGGTTCGTTTGTCACGCCAATCCTTAATGTTTATTTGACAGCATGGTTTTGTATCTATGATCTGTCATCGGGGGAAATAGTTTGACTCCAAAGCAATTTCAAGCAGATTATCAATAATGTTTCCATTAATTATTTAACGTTTTAAAAGTGTCAAATATATATGTTTTTTATTCTGGTGACAAGAAGACAATTAACCCATTTAGTCCTAGAATTATTTATTGCTTTAACTATTGAAAAATAGCAGATGTACAGCTTGTAGAGCTTGTAGATCTGATTTTTTTTTTTTTTTTTTTTTTTTTTTGAAAGTCTTTGAATAGGATATCTTTTTAAAAGCGAACATTTGTAACTCAAAAAATTGCTTCTGAGTGGTCCCTGGAACAACATATTTTGAGATGGGGTCCGCGGCCAAATGCATGTAATTTTGGTGGTCTGGTTTGAGAAAGTTTGAGAACCACTGATTTAGAGGGATTTAGAAGACATTGCACAAATGTTCACGATTTATTTATTTATTGTTATAGCAGATCTACATACTCGCAGTGAGCTTGTTTATCTGCTATTTTTTAATAGTTAAAGCTTAAAATAATGGTTAAAGTGGCTCAAATCTAAGGCTCTCTTATTCTTCCCTCTAATGACTCTGTCATAACAGACACTGATGAACACCTGTCAAGCTTAATTGCTCTTCCCCAAATCATGAATCCAATTAGTGTAATTGGTCTCACCTGCTACCACTATAAATGCTTCAGTCCAGCATCTGATAACATTTGGTCGATTTTTTATTCATCTGTAGCCATGGCCATGGCTATATGTCTGCTTATTTGTGCTGTGACATTCCAACTGGGGCCCTTGCAAGGTGAGCTGTGGGTTTAAGATAAGTTTAAAAGGAAAAGTTACTTCCACCCACTGTAATCAGCATTGTAGCCATTGTTCTGAATTAAAAGTAAATTGTCATAATATCTCCACTTTGGAGATAAAGCACCTCTTCTGTTGGAACCTTAATTGCACCATTACAATGAATTAAATAATGAATAGGGATGGGGATGATAATCGTTATTGTTTATTGTGATAAAAAAAACGCTCACACTAATTGTATGGGGGAGATTTTAATTTATTGTGAAATTGTTTGTCATACTCCCTCTATACTTGCTAAAATGGACATATAAAGACTAAAGAGTGCATTTGGTACACTCTTATTTCACTCTACACAAATCCATTTGCCAAAAATGGCAGATCGGCTGAATTGTGTAGACAGACAGCTATTTTTGGCACAATAATAATCATGTAATTTTCATATGTCCAATCCAACTAAAATGTCCTTGTCCATCAATTTGTGTTAGCTGTACATGTACAGCCTCCATTGAAGTGCGGCCTGGGGTTCAGGATGTGCACAGATGGCTCAGCCTGTGTCCTCTACAAGCATGTGTGTGACGGAGAAAGTGACTGCAATGATGGATCAGATGAAGAGGGCTGTGCAGAGGCATGCACTGCAGGTACTGGTTGTGTGTCTCAATAGCGTAGAGCAGCAGGGGTTCCCAAACATTTGTTTGTGAGCCTGTAGACCAGCAATTTTTTAATTGAGGTTAAACTATATATATATAAATATATAGAAAAATCACTGGTCCCGTGCCTCCAAAATGGGTCCCTACCCATTATTGGGAAACACTGATCTAGTGCAGTGGTTCTCAACCTGTGGGTCGGAACCCCCAGGGGGTTATGTTGGGGGGGTCCCCAGATGATTAACTTAGCTTTTTAATACCTCTAAAATGACAAATTAAATATTGGTCAAATTGTCAAATATTAGAGGCAGAAATTGTGAAAATGGCTGATCCGAAAATGGCCGATCTACATGCTCACAAGAGGCGTTGTTGGCGTTGTGACTTGTGAGCAACGGTCATGGCCTGAAAAGGTACTGATCAAGTGCATGGTTAAACCACATTGGTGGTGCTTGCTGCCCGGAAGACTGGTACAACTAGCTCCACAAAGTGTATATGCATAATCACCTAAGGGAAATGCTGTCTCAGATGTCCTGGTTATTCAGGGGAATTAAAACACCTGAATTTGGGTTACAAGGTGCAGCCAACTTAAACCAGCACTAACCCAAACATGCTCCATGAGATTCATGAGGACTAGAGCACAAATCTGACTTCATTTCTCCCCTTTCGCTGCCCACCCCCAGTTTCCTGTCTCTGTTCTAAATAAAGAAAAAGGGGGAAAACTGCCTATAACACTGAATTTACTATTTTCGAATTCTATCTCAAATGTTTGGTCAAAACTATGGCGCATGTATTCAATGTATAAAATGGCTCATTTTGTGCTTTCATATGGTTTTTGAGAATGAGATGTTAAGGGATTCCAATGTGACAAAGTTAGTGTTTCGAAATGACAGTCAACCTAACCCCGCCAGTCCAGGATGAAGCACCCCAGCTGTTAGTGCTGATGCATGTCGTTCTCTTTTCACAAAGAGGAAATCACATGCGTTCCCTTCCTAATGTCAACCTCACAGGCTGGAAGATTTTGTTCTGCTCCTTGTATGTTCTGTATCAACTTATGAACATTCCCACAGTGAAACCAGAAGCACTGTAGTATGGCCATTTTCAACTGCTGTACATTTCTCCTTCCAAAAGGCCAGTTCCAGTGTTCCCATGGGAAGAAGTGTATAGATCAGAAGCAGGTGTGTGATGGCGAGTCCCAATGTCAGGACCGCTCTGATGAACTGAACTGTATGAAGCGCACAGAGGACTGTACTCACCAGTGTGACGACAAGAGACGCTGTCTCCCAGACAAGCTCCTCTGTGATGGGGAGAAGGACTGTGTGGATGGCAGTGACGAGGCCAACTGTGGTGGGTTAATAATCTGTTCATAGGGTTGTACGGTTAAGCCTAGAGAGAAAGAACCATGCAGGTCAGATACAAATCCGTGTTGTGCACTAACTCGGCCACCGGACAAACTTATTATAAGCTACTCACCAAATGGTCGGACAAAATGTATAAATTAGGCTTTAGTTTAGTTTGTCTCTTGTCTTCTGTGATAAAATGGAGGAACACCAGAAAAGGGTTTAAAGGATGTTACAAAAGAAAACGGAACAAATAAGTAATATGGTCTAGCAGCAAATTGCAGAAAAGAACTAATGTGAGGAAATACAGAATTAGTTACTGAGGGAGAATTTCAAGATGATTAGTTCATCTGACACAGAACTCTAGTTTAACTGGCATAAGCTGCTAGATCCTTCAAATAGACTGTTATCAAATCTGAAAACTCATGATCATAGCTCATCATATTTATTGTTTAACTTATCCATCACCCCACACTGCATGCACAAAATGAGACTGGCATCAAGTCCTTCATGTAAATAACAATAGTCCCTATCACTTATCCATGGCTCTTTATCGGGATTAAAGGAAAGAAGAAAGACGATGCCATCACTGCAGGACCTTCCCCTTTCACCTCCAGGTCCAGTCGCCCCAACACGGCACGGGGTTCCATCAAATGTAACTTGGGCACCGTACCCTGCACAGACCTGACAGATTGTGTCCGTTACAACCATTTGTGTGACGGTGAAGAAGACTGCAAAGATGGTTCAGATGAGGAAGGGTGCTCAACTTCATGTCAAACTGGTAAATGGTGATGGTGTGGGGACATTTCTGCTGATACACTTTTATACTAAAGACTTTTTCAGATGTTTGCCATTTGTCATACGGCAACATATATTGGGCATGAGTGGTCTAAATTGAGTGTAATCCACAAAACAGGCTTAAAAATGAGGACCAATTATTGGACTGTAACTAATAGTCCCATAATGATGCCAACAAAGGCCAAAATTAGAGGCCAGGCAGACAGTGTTACTCTGATCATCATTTCGATTTGAATGTTCAGTGTTTGGCATTAATGTGACTTTACTGTCCTCTAGTGAATTTCATTGCTCACTGCAATTGCTTTATTCTCATACCAGTATCACTGTATCAACCAGGTAGAATAAAAGTTCTGTGGTCTTCAAAACGGGCCACATTTCATTCTTAAGCCAGTGTCGGGGATCTACTAACTCGCAAGTCGCAACCCATTGCATCATCAGTCAACGTTTTCCACACTAGCCAATTGTCTACAAGAGTCCTATGGTAAATGTTTTTTGGAGGTCATCACATCACTATATTTGAACATTTTTAAAACGCGTTGCATTAGTCGCGCCCAAAATATGACGAAAATGTGAAAGTGGTTAAATCAACCTTTTTAATATTATTCTACCTACCCCTCTAGATAAGTGGGCCCTTGGGCCACTTGCCCAAAAGCCTGTTGGATAATCTTTGCTTGGCCTTCCTGATTCTCAACTTGCAGATTTCTGCCCATCTCCTAACAAAGTCTGTGATTCTCAGGCCAGTTCCAGTGTGCTCATGGGAAAATGTGCATTGACCAGAGGCAGGTGTGTGACGGTGTGTCACAGTGTCAGGATCGTTCTGATGAGCTGAGCTGTACGAAGCGCTTGGAGGGCTGTTCTCATCAGTGTGACAAAGGAAATCGATGCCTGCCTGACAGCCTTCTCTGTGACGGAGAGAAGGACTGTATAGATGGCAGTGATGAGGCCAACTGTGGTAAGCGGTCATAGAGGCATGTTTTCCCTGCTGACTTGTTTCCCATCCTTTTGAGTATTTAGAACAGAACTTTTTGAAAGTGGTCCTTCACAGGAATTTAGGAATTACTTTTTATTATGTAACCATTATATCCCACCTACCTTCTATCACCACAGCTGAAGAGGGCTGTGGTGCTAGTGAGTTTAAGTGCACCAGTGGCACGTGTGTGTCAGCCAGCCTGCACTGTGATGGGCATCCAGACTGCAAGGATCGTTCAGACGAGGAGGGCTGCACCAAGCTGCCACTCTGCAGCAGCAAACAGCGCTGTCCCCAGAGCAAAGAGTGTCTGGTATCAGAATGGATCTGTGATGGAGACCAGGACTGCAAAGACGGTTCTGATGAGAAGGTACAGAGGATGTTAAAATGCGAGTTTTATTTTATCTTTACGCAGTTAATCTGTGAAATACGTTTTCTTTTCCTGAACAGTTTTCACTGTTGGTAAATATGAAACTCATAATTCCATGCCAGCAGAAACATGAAATTCCATTTGTGGAGTTTTAATCAGTATACCATAAACAGCAGTTGTAACGTCGGAGATTGTGTAAATCTATTAATGACTCCTGAGTCCTCTATAGGACTGTCCTGTGACTCCATTGACTTGTGGAGACTTCCAATGGTCCTGTGCCTCCAAGACAAAGTGCGTTCCTATATCCTGGAAATGTGATGGCTCCCAAGACTGTGATGATGGCAGCGACGAGGCGCAGTGTGAGTCAGGATTGTAGCCTACATATGACATGAAAATAAGGGACATATCATTTGGCAAATGAGGAAGAAACTAAACACTAAGCAGTTTCGAAATATACCTCAAAATACTTATTAAAAATAAATACTAATTAAAAAATGCCAACATGACTAAATTGGGTACTAAGAAAAAAATCTTCATATAGCTAAATGTAACTTTAAAGGTGTATTCAGTGATAATGAAAGTGGCCGGGGGTCATCTTGCCCCGTACTGGCCTTACAGCATGGAAATGTTTAGTTTTTTATAGATTTTTTACACCATTATAATGTTCTCGTTTTGATCATTAGACTCAATCACTGAATATCGGTAGGCCTACATCTCCAGCTTCAGGATATGTATGATACTGATTTACTACGAGACTGTGGCATTTTATGAGTTCAGTAGTTTACAATCTAGGCATTTAGCAGACGTTCTTAATTCAGAGCGACTGTGGTTCTCAAAACCGTTATTTTGACCATCATAACTAAACATCATAACATAACTACGGCCATAATCTACCCTGATTGGTCGAGGACTGGCTGGACACCTCTGAAAACCGAATCTAGCTATGCTCGTAACACGGGCCATGGTGGAAGTCCTTATATGGTCAGCACACATTCTAGTGAGGAGAATGAATGGAAAATGTACCAATTATATTTTTATTTGAATGAAATACAATCACTGAATATACCTTTAACTGTGGGTTCCATGCAGGTGGAATGGCATCATGCGGTCCTTGTGAGTTCCAGTGCGGCAGTCTGGAGTGTGTGGACATGGCCCTGGTGTGCAACACCGTGAACAACTGTGCCGACGGCTCTGACGAAGGAGGGAACTGTGAGACCAGGTGTCTCGCCCAGGACACTGCCCGCTGTTCTCAGACCTGCTATAGTACACCACAAGGACCGGTGAGACTCCTAACATCTCTCCAACGATTTGCCTATTTGAGGTCTACCAGTGGTGGGGGAAGTAATCACATTGTGTTCTGAAGTAAAAAGTACCAATACCAAATGTAGAAAACTAGAAATATGTAGTTATAAATAAGCCTGGTATTAAAAAGCATTAAAACATACAAATGTTACTATATTAAAGGTCCTGAAAGTAATGGTACTTAATGCAGAATGTCCCTGTTCACAAGTTTGCAAAAATGCTTTGAAAATGGCAGATCTACAAGCTCCAAGCTTTCTAATCTGCAGGTGTTCTGTTTTGAAATTCCATGTATTTAAGAAAGTCAGTGGTTTTCTTTGGGAAAGTGAGTGAGGAATGCCCCCCCCCCCCTCAAAAACGACTGCTGAAATTGAACAAGGCACAACATTGAACATTAAAATTAAAATTAAAATGTTGTTCCGGGCACGCTGATAAGCTAGCTAAATAAAGGATGAACGTCGTTTTAGTATAGTATCATTACAGTATGCAGAAGGGGCTACTGTAGGTCTGTCCCCACAATGTGTAAGGTTTCTTTCTACTCTGCTCTGACACAATGTTCGATCTGTGCCATGCAGAGGTGTGGATGTAAAGCTGGCTTCAGGCTCCTGGAGGATGGACTGACCTGTGTTGACATTGATGAGTGTGAAGGACGGAGCCCAGGAATCTGCAGTCACATGTGCATCAACACGCCAGGCTCATACCAGTGTCAGTGCCACCCAGGCTATGTCATGGAGGTGGACGGATATCACTGCAAGATCACAGGTAAAACCTTCTAAGTATCCTGATTGGTTGTATATTATGATGCAAATGATAATGATGCCAGTATAGATGGCCACAATGTGATCAAATCATGGCACACAATGTGGCTATACTGTGGCTAAAAATGAGGACACTGATGTTATGTCCTGTGGCTTGTTCCTGGGAATGGTGTCCTGAGGTGTAGCTCGTACTAGGCTTTCCTGCCTTTTTGTTGATAGTTTTTAAGTGAAGATGGACAGGAAATGGGAGCAAGAAACTGGAGAGACACACAACAAAGGGACGGGACTTGAACCTGCAACATGCTGTCAGGCTAGGTGCCTGGACCGCAAGGCGAGCAGTCTGGGCCTAGCTTTCCTTTTTTTGAGGACACAACACAAATCACAATTGAGTTGCATTGCATGTGTTTTGTACAAGCAAGACCTAACTAAGCTTGTGTGCCTGGCTGACTACAACTCGGGTCTCTTCATCCCCATCCTCTCATGCAGGTGAGCCTTTCCTGCTGGCCTCAGTGCAGACAGGCCTCTTCCTCTATGGATTACACAGTGGCAGTCTGGATGTGCTGCAATCTACTGCAAAGACACCCATACTCGCTGTGGACTATGACTGGAGGGAGCGGAAGGCCTTCTGGGTCAGTATAGACTCGGAGGGTATCGGGTGGTCCTCATTGGACCAAAAGACCAAGGGCACACACATCAGAGGTTTGTGCAACAATTGTGCTGCATTGATTGAGTTGGGACTTTAAACTGCCTTGAGCGTTTTAATACGTAGACAGCCTGTTAATCTTTTTTATTTTAGAAATATTTGCGAGCATTGCACAGGTTGCAAATGGAAAACTGCATGTCATCATCATGGCACAGTGTCTGACCACTAGTGATGGGACGATATGAACATTTCATATCACGATTATTGTGACAAAAGAAATCACGATTTACAATAGTATCACGATAATCAAAATCCATTATCCTGGGGTGGAACATTTGGCAAAAAATAGCAGATCTACAAGCTCACAACACGCGTTGTGAGCTTGTAGATAGGCTATTTTTTGGCAAAGACATTTGATAGAGTGAAAAAAAGACTATCAAGTACGTATATTATAAGTACCTTCTACCAATTATAGTGTTTAAGTGGTACCGGATATGCAGCTCGGCAAATAAAAGGTGAATTGATCCAATGCATGACGGAGGACGATATCACGATAAATTAAATCTCCACGATACGATTATCGTGAGTGTTTTTTTTTATCACGATAAACGATAATATTGCGTATCGTCCCATCCCTAGTCTGACCACAAACCCACTTGGCTCTTCTTTTGCTGTCATTCCATAGGTGTCAGGGCTGATTCTGTAGCTCTGGACTGGCTGGGCAGGAACCTATACTGGATTGATGGAGTCAGTAGTCAGATCCAGGCTGTGGGGCTGACCACAGCCACCAACAAAGCTCCGCAGCACTGCATCATCCTGGATGAAGACTTGGAACAGCCTCGCTCACTGGCCCTGCTGCCACAGAAGGGGTTGGTATAATATGGTCACTGTCGAGTCTGTCGCCCCATTAAGACCCGAAGCCGATTCTGCAAATGCTTTCTAAATCCTACGTTTTCAGAAAAACGTACAGTACTTTCCAATGTGATATGTATTTGGCAGCAGACTGACACCGCCGTCCCCGAATGTAAATATACATGTAGCCTACATTGTTCTATATTTACAATGTATTCATTACATTTTACAAATGTATTTCATAAATAAAATAAATAACACCTGCCATTTTCACTTTTCACAATTTTTTTCTTTTGTCCCCAGATTGATGTTCTGGACAGAGATTGGGAATGAGGTGAAGATTGAGCGCGCAGGGATGGATGGATCAGAGAGACGGGCGGTGGTCACCACAAGCCTGGGTTGGCCATGTGGCGTGGCTGTCGACTTCCTGTCGAATCGGGTCTACTGGACAGATGAGAGGTTTGGGGCAATAGGATCAGCTACATTGGATGGAGAGGACATTCAGGTACAAGCAATTCTATTTTGTTAACGTTCGATTTAACTTGTCTGTGATTGTTTTTGGTTGTCCTAGTCTTGGAGCATTTATTTTATTTTTTTGTTACTGAACAGTGCATTAGAAATCTACCAAGTTTGCTCTGTTTTAAATTTTTACATGTGCTACAGTATCATACGTAGTAGGCATTTCTTCTAATCTTGTATAACCACTTTGAACCTGGTGTCTCTATTTTTGGCATGTCATTGTTGGTGGCTTACAAGCTCATAACGCATCACCGCAATGTGAGTTTGTGCGACGCGGTATAAAGGGAGCTTATTGGATAATCATTGATCTGTTGGTGTCCTATGCTCACCCATTTAGCAAATATTAAAAAAAAATTAACTGTAACTGCTGTCATCATCTAACACTCCCACTCAGATCCTGCAGTTGAAGGAGATGACCAAGCCATTTTCTGTGGCGATCTTCAATGACCAGCTCTACTGGTCCGATGCCAAAAGGAGGACTGTGCAGGTCGCCCACAAAATCACTGGCAAAAACCATCAGATCCTCTTCAAAAGACCCAGACAGCCTTTCGGCATTAAGGCAAGACAAATATTGCCTATTAACTTTATTTTGGACAATATAATAAAGCACAATGTGAGAGGAAATGGGGGGGGAAAAAACATTTATGTGGTCATTTTAGCTTTGTCCCGTTAAATGTAAGGCAACAGAGAAGGGACATTTATTCATCCATATCTAGATAATATGCATTCAAGCCATCATTTTCACCTGTTGGTTTCAGATCATCCACCCGTTGCTCCAGAGCGGTCCAGAGAACCCGTGTGAGAACATGCAGTGCTCTCACCTTTGCGTTGTGACTCCACGTCTCCAGGCTGTGTGCAAGTGTCCCCCTGGACTCCTGTTGGCTGACGATGCCCTCACCTGTTCCGACATGGCCAACTCAGCATTTCTGCTGCTTCTCTCTCCATCCACTGTCACACTGGTAACAATGTTTTGTTTTAACCCATTTTATTCTAAGAATGTATGCTCTGTGGAACTGAATGGATGGTCTATGTACATATGTACGTACGTGGGTGGATGTCTAGTTTTCCATAGTTATGGAAATTGTACAAAACGTTTAACATGCAGTGTATGAGTTAATGTATTCTATACTGTACATAAAGCAAGGTAAATGTATTTGAACGTGTCAAAATGTGACTATTATAAGGCCTGCACCCTCCAGACAAAGGTGCATGCTCTTACCACTTGGACATAATGTACTACTGTATCATTATTAACAAATACATTGACAAATACAGAAGATTATGTCAATTTGAAAAGCGTTGTCTTCACAGATCGACCTGCAGGGCCTGCACGCGGTAGAGCTGAATGGTTGGCCAGAGCATCTAGCCATGCAGTTGCCCAATGTCAACCAGGCGGCCATCTTTGACTACAGCATCCGCGACCACACCCTGTTCGTGACAGACGGCGGCACGACCTCACTGAGCCTCTTCAAGTTGAAGACGACAACGCTGACTCCCCGAGGCCAGCTGCTCAAGCTCCTGGCAGACACGCTAACAGCCCTGGCCCTGGACTGGACGACGGGCAACGTCTACTGGAGTAGCAAGAAGCAGCCTCGCTTACACGTCACCTCCCCCACCGGCGCACACACCGCCGTCCTCGTCAAGGACGGTGTTGGCAGTCTTGAGTCGACCGCTGTTCACCCGCCATGTGGGAGGATTTGTTTCGTCAACAAGGGTGCGCAGCACGGCGAAGGCTCCCTGGCTACGGTAGAGTGCGCACACATGGACGGCGCTCACCGACAGGTTGTGTGGCACAAAGCTGTCTCACCCACATCCCTGGTCTTCTCCAATGAAGGGGAAGAGATCTACTGGGCTGACACCGGTAAGTATTGTCTTCATTTGGGTGAGGGGGTGGAGGAGTTGTCATGTCATCACTGAAATTAAGATTATTTTGTTCCCCCTCAGGCCCTGGTGTTATTAGTTCTGTCAAAGTTGATGGTACCGGCGGGTACAATGAGTTCCAGGTGGGTGATGGCCTGGTTGCCTTGGCTGTAAGTGATGACCTGCTGTTTTGGGTGACCACCAGCGGCGGTAAGGATACTTAATTTATGTATAGGAGTTCAATTAGAATTCTGGGAACCATCATAACATGCTAGATCCCTAATTTAATCAAAACATGTGTTGAACCCAAGAGCCCGGGCCTCAGGGTATCGTCACAGGCTGGGCACATGAAATCGAGATCTACTTTGGAGCCATGCCGTTCCCATGTAATGCAAAATGGTAATTTCTCATTAACAATAACAATTAGCCTAAATTATAGCCTTTCTTTCAGATAAGACTAGGCTCTGGTTCTTTGAGGAACGGCAGCTAAAGAGCAAGATGTGGTTTGAGGTCAGCACAACTGTGATCAGCTTGAAGGCTTACAGCAAGGCTTCACAAACGGGTGTGTATGTGAGGAGTCCACACACAAGACCACCTGCAAGAAATTGTATAGTATCAAATATTCTTAACATATATATGTATGTACATGGAGCAGTAGAAGGATGGGGTTAGTACAAGACATTTCTGATAAATATGACCGTATTGTAAAAATGTGCATTCATAAATCTTTGTGGTGGTCTGAACTTCATGGCAGTCTGTTGGGACAACAGGCCAGCCATCTGGCAACCAACTAAGGCTTACAATAAACACCAGCAAATAATTGTTCTGGGTGACAAAAGCAGATAATTATGTAATTTGCTGACATCACATTTGTCTCACATCAGGTTCCAATCAGTGCTTGATAAGCAATGGCAACTGCCACCAGTTGTGTCTGGCCAACCCAGGTGGTCGGACATGCAAGTGTTCTCATGACCACATCTCCGTGAATGGCACCCACTGTGCCCCACAGCAGAGCTGCCCTGCCGGTAGCAGGCCATGCCTGGATGGTGTCTCGTGTTATCCTGCTGAAGCCTTCTGTAACGGGCATGTGGATTGTCCAGACCACTCGGATGAGAACTGTAAGTTATTAGGTGATCTCACAGAATAGGTGATCATCAGATTGTTATTTTTATAGATAACAAAAAATATATAACACGCAGGCAGAAACCCTTTTATCTCCCATTTTCAAACGTGTATGTTTTTTGGTGAATTAAAGCCCTACTTCATCATACAAAAGTGTCGCACAAAAGTAGTGAAAATATCAGATCTACAAGCACAACGCTTCACATTGCGAGGCGTTGTGTGCTTGTAGATTTGTAGATTTTCATAGATGTTTAAAATGACAAAGGAAGGTTTTAGACGGTTTCCACCCGACAACAATATATTTTTACTAATGTAAGTGCATACACTTTAAAATGAAATGTATTATATTACACAAATGATGCTAATGACACATTACATTAAGGTGCACTTTTCCTTGAATGAAAACTGCGACATCCCTTCCTTCCTTGTCTCAGGTGTCCTTCAGAAACAGGGCTTAGGAGCCATGGCTGCTGCCCCCCCTGCCAGGCCTAGAAGCTTCCTTCCTTCTCCATCTGAAGCCCCAGTCCTTCACAGCCCCCTCCCCACTAACAACTCTACCCTGAACACCAGCATCCAGACCAAACCCCTGGAGGACGCCCAGGACTGCAGCCAGAGTCACTGCAGTGGCCAAGGGCACTGCGTGGAGAGTGACGCTGGGGACACGAGCTGTGTGTGTTATCTGGGCTATATTGGAGCCTTCTGCGAGGACCACCTGCTGAAAACCATGCAGAGCCCCATCATCTATGGAACGGCAGGTCTGGTCACTGCGGTGGTAGTCATCGCTGCCCTGTGTGCCGTGTTTAAGAAGGGGAAGAACGCCAACATAAGGTTTTGCTCCTTTTTTTTTTTTTTGCAACTTGAAGAGGCTCCTCCTTTGCTCCTTATTTAAAATGTCTTATTCTGTGAAGTTGAGCCACTGCAAATTAATGTTGGGCCCTGTCTACATGTATATGGCTATTTTCCGCCTCCATTTTCAGAAAGAAATCTGCCCACACCACCATTTTTTTTTACCTTTTGCATGTGTATGAATGGCACAAACACAGGAAATGTTTTTCTAAAAATATCTATATACGCTTGGACAGGGCCTACAGGTATAGAGGCTTTAACTGAAGATATGTTTTCAAGAAACTGAAGGAATGTGTTGCTGCTTGGTAATGTATTTCATATGGTACAAGCAAGCGATTCATATTAAAGGGTGTAAGTGCGATTTTTGTTAGTTTCTAGTTGATATATAAAGCTATTCTGATAATTTATCATGTTACATGTTAGTATTGGAATGTTATCTGCTCTTTATTTCATTACTTCCAGTTTCACTTGTTTATCCTGTAAGAGTTATCTCTCCTGATTTGAATAGAATTGGTATCCTGACCTGAAATTGTATGTATTTACTAAAGAGCTGGAGATACTGAACAAACACTATAGCAAAGGGTAATGTGAATACCATCGGAACATGGAGCTATTTAACACTTGTTTTAGCAAAAAGAAAAGAAAAAAATATCACTTGCACCCTTTAAATTTTAGGATTATTTAGCCATCTTTAAACAAGGGGAAAACATTCTACATGTAATATTTATTTTAATTATCCAGAATGTGTTTCCTCCCCACAATGTAAACCATTGTTGTCTAAGATGTCATTGAAACTTCATACTACTTTTCCCAGGAGAGCTAGCCCAGTGGTGAAGGAAACCAGTATGACCGACCTTGAAGATAAAGCTGAGGCTGCACTAACAACACAACATGCTCACACCGGGAAAACGGACATGGCAGAGGTAATTCTGATATGCGTTGTTAGCTAGTTAAGTTGCAGATCTGGTATTTTGGCGTGCGCTGCCAAAAAATGTATAAATTAATTGGTAGGCTTTCCACAAACTATTATAACTTCTGCCACCCGGAAATGTAGTTTACTGTTCCTCTGGGATGACTCTCTTTTCTTTTCCTTTCGCAGGAAGCAGTGTCTTCTGTGGACTAAGGCAAATTGATGTGCTGCATGTTTGTTCGCATGAAATAAACACGCTACATTTTCTATGGTTGTCTGTGACGTTATTTTCAGTACGATGCACCCAGCAATTAGACCACCAACTCTGTGTGGTTGCTTAGGTTGAGATTTCTAGACGAGACAATGGTTAAGAACCCGAATTACACCACTTATTTGAATATTCCACAAATTACTGAATGCTTTGGTTTCTCAATCATGCAATGATTCATTTTGGTGGTTTACTGCTGAAATTAACTGGTTGTTTGGCCTTGAGCTTTTGCCAAAATGAGTCATTTTGTCAACAAGCATTCCCCTCCTGTTGACAAATGACAGGATAATCTAATACCTAGTCTTCATGGGTGGAACTGAGGGAATCTCATCTTGAGACTAGATGAGATGACCTTTGTCCCGTCTCTCCCCCATTATAGTTTGGGTCTTTTCTTGCCTTAAAGGACACTCAGCCCTAAATCACTTCTAGGCTAATTTTCCTACTTATGTTGATCCAAAAAGACTGTCCATGGGTATTAAGCAGAAATGCCCCTGTTGTCCAGTTTCCCCAGCAGAACTCAGCTCTCATAGCTTAGAGTGGATCCTATAAGCTCTTTTACACTATTTGTTGTGTTCAAAAGTGATTTTCTTTTTCATGAATGTGATACTAGTTGCCATTACAAACACATCCATGCCTTGGTTTTCCCACACAAGCCACCACAATCTCATAAATAATGTTTTGGGGTGAGCATTCGGCACAAGTGCCAAACAAAGTGACTGTACTGGCCAATCACAGGGCATCTTTTCTTGGACTTGGCAAAACACATAAAAGCTTAACATCTGCTATGAGAGCTGCTGGGTTCTACTGGGGAAACCGGACAACAGGGGCATTTCTGCCTAATATACCCCATGGACATCAATATAAGTAGGAAAATGAGCCTGGAAGTGATTTAGGGTGGAGTTGTCCTTTAATGGGTGGTTGACATTGAAGAGGAAATAAGGAGAGCCCTGGGCCTGGGAGTGACATGCAGCAAAGGTCCACGGGGCTCGGGAATCGAACCCTGGACTTGCTGTCAGGCATCGGAGCCTATACCGTAGTAGTGTAGTATGTGTCTATACTGTATAGTATGTGATATGCGTGCATATTTTGAGTATACCATAGATTGATCAGACTGAACAGGTTGGCCACATGAATCCTAAGATCCAAATGATTGAAGATGTATAGAGTACACTGTCTAAAACCATAAAAGATATATATATATATTTTTTAAAGAAGAAAAAAAGTTAATGTGGTTGAGATGTTTACTTTAACACACTTTAGCTTGCTTTTTGGTAGGCTAATGAACTCTTGATATTTCACCATCACATCTGATAAATCATTCACATCTTTGGGTAGACCATAGTTCTTGCTCACATGATATTAAGCATTCCTGTGGCCAAGGATCTTTTTCTTGGGTGTGACTCCACCGCTCACCTCAGTCTAATAGCCCGCAGGTCTCAGATTTTAATGACTTGATGTTTGTTTCATTTGAGGACCAGTTCCTCACCTGCTTTTATCTCTGATAAAGCAGCCCGTTCTGTACCCTTGCAGTGTAGACGGAGTCGGAGCTTGATGATCTTCTGCTTAGGGTATGTTGATGTTGAATTCTACCTCGACAGATTTTGTTGAGTATTGATGCGATGAGTATGTTGAAAGTAACTAGCTACTTTTAGACTAGATACTTGATCAATTTAAAATAACACAATTAAAAGATGTACTGCTAGTTACTGTGACATTTCAATGCAGTTGATGTTTTAGTGTTTACACATTCAGTTGTATAAAAAAAGTGATGTATACAACAAAACAATACTTTTATAATAGATTTTATTCTACAGAAAGATGGCATTGATCAGGGCAGCAGTTGTTTTTTTGCTCTGCACTGAAGTATCCATCAGTTTTCCAGTAAGTAACAATTACATTTCATTCAGTTTAGATTAAAGATTAATGTCACAAGTATTTTAAATTGTATTGGATTTCATTTAATTTAAGCTTTTTTGTTTAACTAATGTAGGTGTACTACAACGGATTCCCCCCTACCTTCTACATTCTAAAGGTAACAATTACATTTCATCCAGGTCCAATGTAGAATAAAGATTTTCAGTATTTAAAGGGGAAGACCACCCATTTTCAATATTGAAATATGTCATTAATATAACTTAGAGGAGTTGTGTGGAAATAGAAAAAAGGTTTTTCCCCTTCTGTGTTGCCTAGAACTGGAGGATTGATTTTGGGGTTTGTATTGTAAAGTACAATGTGTGATGTCATCAAGTTGTACTTTACAATACAAACCCCAAAATCAATCTTCCAGTTCTAGGCAACACAGAAGGGGGTGAACTTTTTTTCTATTTCCACACAACTCCTCAAAGGTATATTAATGACACAGTTCAATATTGAAAATGGGTGGTCTTCCCCTTTAAGTTGTATTGGATTGGATTTAATTACATTTTTGGTTTGATCAGGTGTACTACAAGCCCTCGCCTTCCATTCCAGACCCTCCAAAACCTCAGAAAACCAATAACCCAACAATCACCCAACGCCCTACAGAGAGTACCAACAACCCAACAATCACCCCGCGTCCGCCCTCTGCAGAGAGTACTAACCCAACAATCACCCCGCGTCCACCCTCTGCAGAGAGTACTACTAACCCAACAATCACCCAACGCCCTACAGAGAGTACCACTAACCCAACAATCACCCCGCGTCCGCCCTCTGCAGAGAGTACCACTAACCCAACAATCACCCCGCGGGGCCCGCGCCCTAAAGAGAGCGGGAAATGCGATCACCAACCAGCTGCCGCGCCCATTTTCGTTTTCCCAAGCAGATCTGGTAAGGAGACACAAGTATTCCACGTTCCCTCCATCTCTGGTGGCCACGCAGGGAGCAACCATTCTGGCCACTCTGTTTTTGTATTTCCTGAAGAAGACCAAGATGCAGTGGGAGGAGGAGGAGGAGGGAAGACTCAGGGACAGTCTGAAGTGCCCTTCTATGTGTATCCAAACGAAGTGGCCAACGCTATGGGCATCACCCGAGGTGATGAGGAAACATCTGGCCCCAGGGGCGATACCTTTGCTGGGGTGAACGGTCATGAGTCCATTCCTCCCTCCATGGTCATCCTGCCAGGGGTCTTGGTTCGTGTTCCTGAGGGAGGCGAGTAGGTTTAATGTGGGTATCCTTCTGGGGGTCCCGACCCACAGGTTGAGAACCACTGGGATAGAAGACAGCCATAGATCATAATGTTCCTCTTCTCAGTAACCATAGAGAAATTATCTCACACTGGCTTCTATAGTATACAGTAGGTTAGGAAGAATCTATTTGCCACTTAAAGGAGTAGTTAACCCCCAAAATGACTTTTTTTCTATTGATTACTCATGCCATGGAGAGTAGAGTTCAATAATATTTGAAAAAATTTGATTCGAGTAAATTTACCCCCATTGATTCCGGATGGAATGGGGGTACATTTATTGTTATCACATTTTTGTCTTAGGAATGCGACAAAAAACTAAAAATATTATTGAACTCTACTCTCCATGGCTTGACTAATCAATAGAAAAAAAGTCATTTTGGGGGTGAACTATTCCTTTAAGCCCTATAAGTCTACTTTGTCGTACAATGAAAAGAGATGGCAAATAGAAAAAATCACACCCGTGTGAAGTGGAGCTGTGTGTGTGTGTGTGTGTGTGTGTGTGTGTGTGTGTGTGTGTGTGTGTGTGTGTGTGTGTGTGTGTGTGTGTGTGTGTGTGGATCATGTGTACCGATTTTTGTGACATTTGAAGAAAATATGTAGGAAAAGGAGCAAAAAGTGTGTTTTGGAGAAAATTCAAGATGGCGGAAAATCTATCATGGCGCAAATGGGCGTGGCCTATATGGGGAGATGCGTCATGACCCAAGGAATCCAGGGAAAAAATATTTTTAATTTTCCGACCTACGGTTCAAGAGTTACAGGCCAAAACGTAAAGTGGGGTGTTATGGCGCCACCATGCGGCCAAATGACACAATTATGTTTTATTTAATCCTTGAAATCATTATGAACCTCCTCTCCAAGTCTTGAAACTCTAGCCCCTATGGTTTGCGAGAGACAAATAATTGAATGTGAGTTTTTGCGATTCCCATTATAAGTCAATGGGGAAAATTAATTCACTAATAAATTAATATCAATTAAACTATTGAACCTTTCTCTTAGCAAGTTACTAGCCCACGATTCCCGAGTAAGCCGGTCGATTTGACATATGGCGCGAGTGTGTGGTGGCAAAACTGTGGGACTAGTAGCGTGCCGAAGTTTAGGAAGTTCAGGCTACATACACACAGACACACACACAGACACACAGACAGACACACAGACCCACACGGCCACGTATAGGGAGCCTGTGCTTCACACAGCTCCAAAAAGAAATGGCTGATCTACAAGCAAGCCTGTAGATCGGCTCATATTTGTTGTTGTTTTTACCACCTATGACTTGCCAAAAAGAGGGATGCCACTGCCAGGTTTAAAGTGTTTATAAATTGTTCTAGGTATGCAGAAATGTGGTGCTGTGGCTCTGACCCTCGCACCGTTGCTTGCTTCTGATAGATTATTCTATTTTTTCATTATTTCTGTGTGCATGAGAAATTAAAGCTGCAATTCTGAACTAAAATAAAATACATATGTGGGTCAGTGACGTGACGCCCCAAAAAATGTGTTTTAAAAAAAACTTTAAATTGCAGGCATAAAAGTTATTTACTTTTGTTCTACTCACTCTCAACCTTATGGAAATACATTTTGTTTTTAGATATTTTATTGGAATCAGACTTTATTCAGCAGTTTGTTGTACTGTGCCTAAAATCGTCATATGGTGTGACATGAAAATAATTGTTCATAAAATGAAAATGGAGTACATCTTTCTTAAGTTACTCACTTTATCAAAGTCCTTTATCATAACTAACCAGTGATCCACTATAGTTTTTTGAAAATTTATTATATCTGTATATTTTTTTCATAATCGACACTGTGTGAGGCCCATGTTCATGATCTTACAACATATTTTAAATGTATTCTGTCAAAACTTTCTCTAAAATTACACAAATATTTGTGACTCTTCCTGATAATATTCTCTATGTAATCCATAAACATTTTTTTGGTTTAATCATTAATAAAGGTATGATTTTTCACTATTTGGAATGTCACACCAAATGATTTAGTGTCACACCGTATGATCATATCTTCATGTGTCAAAGCAAACTGTGTTTTAACCTACCTATTAGTGAGTACTGAACTTTACTGATTAAACAATTACCCAGGATAACATGGCCTTAATATTTCTGAACAGGATATTATTGTAGGGCTTTAACATGGGATAAGAAAGAATTGTAGTAGTAGATGGATGATGAGGATGTGCACAGGAATGCTACGCACACCTAAGTCTTCTGCCGGCCCACGGCAGAAGGATCCTAAAGAGACAATAAGGCGCATAGCCACACTTGGAGCCAAGGCAACATTTTATTAACACCAATTAGTGGAAACAGAACTCAGCATTCAGGTAAATTGCTTTTTTCCGAAGTCTCCTGAACTTGAACACAGCATTTTGTGTTGAACAAATGTAATTAGGAATCATGACATTACACCACATCTCCACTAGCTAAAGAGTGCTGGGTTGCGCAACTCCGAAAATAGCTGATCTACAAGCTCTCGCAGCACAACGTGTTGAGAGCTTGTAGATCAGCTATTTTCGCTAGTTTTGTCTCGGGTCCTACCTTAACACTGTCCACTGTCCAGTCCAGTGAGTGAAAGTACAAAAGTATTAGATCAGATTAGATTATACATTTAGACTGTATTGTACATCAGCCAGTCGTATTTGGTGAGGGTAGCAAACCGGCTGCCTTGTTGCGGTTCTGCTATGCCACAGACAACCTCCTGCTCTTCGTAGAAAATGCAGTCTCGCCCCTTTGGCTCCTCTCTCCTTGCTGGGTCATTGTTTAGTTTCTCCCTGTACTTTCTCGTTCTCTCAGCACTTGTCATTTTCCAGCTGACAAAAGAAAATGGAATGTATAGTTTAAGACAAAGAGAAAATATTGTTTAGATTGAAACAATATGTTAAGGTTTCTGTGAAGGGGTTTCTGCTCTGTCTGATGAATTTGAAGTATCACTGAATGAAGCTAAATTACATTTTATGTAAAAATGTTTAAAACAAATGTTTAAATGTACAAAAGAAACATGGAACTTTGTTATTTATTGTTATATCTGTAGTTAAATACAGTATAAATCATATGGTGTGACAATCAAGTCATATGGAGTGACAAGCAGACATGTCACACCATTATGATTAAGTGTCACACCATATTACGTTTTCTGCATTTAGGTTTACCTTGAGGCTACTATGTACACATTAGCATGCTAACAGCATGCTAGCTATAACAAAGCAACCTAGATCTACATGGAAATATGACCAAAACTTCAAATAACTTAAGCTTTTTTTAATGAAAAGGTGTCACACCAACAGACATCCAAAGTGGTGAGTTTGTCAAAGTTTCAACAAGATGGCATTTCATGAAAATGTTAAAATCATAACTCACCTCAGACACCTGTCTTGCAGTTGTGCTGGGAGTGCTGAATAGCCTTACAGAAGAAGGACCTCTCTAGCCAATAGGTGTCCAAATAATTGCCTGTTTAATTTGTCCAAACTAGTGTCACACCAAATGATTTTGGTTTGGGGGACAAAATGTTTTTGATCAGAAATGACTGAAAACATTATGCTTTGACTTTGAAAAGATATAGGCTCACAAATAGACATTTCTTTAGCCTAAATTCATTTTCAAATGATTTTTAGCAATTCTTTTTCTTAGTTTTATTCAAGTTCCCACTTTGAGAAACAAGGTCAGGACAGTCACACCATATGAGTTTTGCCATGTTTGGTTGAAAATTCTGAAGAAATGAGGAATGAAATGTTTTAATCTTGAGTAAGTTCACATAAAGCTTAATGTCCTGCACAATATTCAGAAGGTTTTTGACAAATATATTTTTTATTTATACATGTTTGACACCGAGGACAGCAAAAACGTTACGTCACGTCACTCACCCATATATGTATATAATTTATATGGTTACTAGAATACAACTAGCACATCTTCAGTGATTGTCATCCCACTCTTCCAAAGTATACTTACTTGACTTGTTGCTGTCAAATTTGTAATTGAGTTTAAGTACTGGAGTACTTGCTTTAAAAAAAGAATATTCAAAGGTAAAAAATGTCATTTTACATTGCTTTGTTGAAATGTAACATTTTACACAAATCTGAATTTCCAGAACATTTCAGCAATTAAAACGTCAAATAGATAAACAAGCTCATAATGCTTGTAGAGCAGCTATTTACACATTTGAAATGTTTCTCTTCTGCACTGTAATTCTATTTTTCAATGTCATTGATGTATACGTGTGATTCCTTTGCTTGATCTGTGTAAAGTACACTTGATTGCCTTGTTGAAATGCTTTACAAAAAAATTGTCTTGCCTAATTGGTTAATTCATAATGTACTTTTTCCCTAGACATGCGAGTCAAAAGTACAATGATATACAAAAATACAAATACTCTTCTACTCAAGTAGAGATATTAAAACATTTTATTGAAGTAGACCTACTTTGGTACTGTCCACACTCTGACTAAACAAGAATGCCTTATTAGCATTAGAAATGACAGGGTTGAGGGTTCGGTTAGATCTCATGAGGGAGGCTCGGGTTCGAATCCCGGGCGGGTAGGAGATGACAGTTAAGGATTGCAGCTTTACATTTTACAATATTTTATAGATAGATACCTTATTATCCCAAGGGGGAAAATCAGTTGACCAGAGG
Source organism: Nannobrachium achirus (assembly GCF_963921795.1). Lineage (NCBI taxonomy): Eukaryota > Metazoa > Chordata > Actinopteri > Myctophiformes > Myctophidae > Nannobrachium > Nannobrachium achirus. The sequence goes on from NC_137832.1 coordinate 58,812,549, forward strand.
CAGCACAGCAGTATAAGGTTATACTTATTTACAAAGTTACAGAGAAGTAAGAAAAAGATAAAAACAGAGTACAAAAAGAGCAAGGTACATCAAGAGAGGGAACAAATAATATATAAATATACAGTATATACATAAAGTGTCCTTAAGCACAACTATCAAAACAAACAGTCCTGAAAGCTACTCTCACCACTTTTGCACCCATTTTTAAAATGTTTAAAATTTTGCCTTTTTTATGCCTTTATTGATGGTACAGTAGGTTGACAGGAAATGGGGAGAGAGCGATGGGAAGACAAGTGACACGCAGCAAAGGCTGTCGGGATCGGAACTCAAACACGCAACGTGACGTCAGGCTTCATTAAGCCTAGGTGCTCGGACCGCTGCGCCAGCACGGGCCACTTTTGTCTATTTTCATATTCAACTACGTCTGCAGGCTACTGGAGTTCATAAGTTCATGACGTGCGAATATACTTTGGGGGGGTAATAAATGAAATCAAGGAAAATAATGAACTGTATGATTTCTAATCTCTGAAAAGAAGCACAGACTTCCTCATAATGCTTTGTCATCTTGGTTGTCAGACGAGTCCACTACAGGGCTTGGTATGATAACATGCACTTAACTCGGTTCCTCTTTCCATTGTTTACATCAAACCACAAAAACATGTTGACTGTCTTTTGACTGCATGCTCTATAATGATTTCTCAGCAGTCTCTCATTTCAGTGTGTCTGGGGTATTCATCTATTTAGTCTTAACTGGTAAAGTCTACTTCGGAGTTAAGTGTACACTTTATCACTATAGGGAAGAGAACCAGCCAATGAATTATCATTGACATTTTTGTTGTGCCCACACATCTCTACTGGTATATAAAGAGATGGACTGAGTCAAATGTCTTATTGTTCATGCAAACCTCGGAACAAATTAATAGCAGAACTACCTTCTTTTTGTTGAGAGGGTGCCAATAGGATCAATAGTTGGAGTTGGTCAAAACAACTAATTTAGCTGTTAACATACACTTCTTTATGCTGACGAGGGGTAAGGTACTAAGGACTAAAGAGATACTTGGGCCATCAAGGTAGGCCTATTTGCTTGGAGAACAGTTTAATTTGTAACCAATACTGTATCATTTCTTTGTAATTTTATTTAAACTGTTCCTAGATAACAAAGGATCTCTGAGTAAGTTTCAAGATTGAAACGTGTAAATGTACATTCTAAATGTAATTAGTCTGTTTATGTTTACTAATCTTTGTCTTTTCGAACAGAACTGTTAAGATGAGCTTGACAAAACTGTATTGTGCATTGCGTATTATTTCTGGGATAATTTCAGCTGTCCTTTAATTCTTTCAGCAAACGAGAAGACAATGGATATTCTCAGGATCATACTTTGTGCTCTCCTCATTGCAACTGCATTGTCCGCACCTGTAAGTGCTTTAACATTCCTGCAAACAAGCTTTGTTTTGAGAATACTTCCTTCAGATCATTAATAGATCCTTCAAAATCCAGTATATACAGTATAATCTGTATCCGTAAGCCCCCTTGCATCATCACACCATTCATTTGTTTTATACAGGTGTGCCTGAATGGGGTAGGGGATTCATCAGACGAGACCGAGGCCGATTCATCGGAAGCATCGGAAGAGGCAGGCGCTAACGAGGAGCCTGCGGAGGAGGAGCCTGCGGAGGAGGAGCTAGCGGAGGAGGAGCCACCACAGGAGGAGCCAGCGCCGGAGGAGCCACCACAGGAGCCAGTGCAGGAGCCGGCACTGGTGACAGAAGCACCCGATGCCATGTTGGAGACTGCAATCCCGGGCAACCACCTCCCCACTGCAGAACCTGATCCTGCTGCAATAGGACTAGACAACCCATCGCCACTGCCAGATGTTGTTCTTGCTGCTGCTGAGGACCCACAACTCTCTACCGACATTGACCCATCACTTGACCTGAGTATTTCACCAGCCTCCCCTGGCACAGACAATTCTATCGGGCACACCTCGCCCGGTATGGACGGTTCACAAAACGCTCTTCTTCCACAGCCTGCCTTGGACGTCCCTGGCACCGTGGTGGAGCCACTGCCAATCGTCCTGGCCACAAACCCGCAGGGAGGGGGGACTCCTCCTCCCTCAACTCCAGTCATCCACCAGACACCTCCGCCCACATCAGCCACCCAGTTCATGCCCGTAGCAACGGCAGTAGTGCCCAACGGTTTCCCCGTTTGTTTTACTATCCAGTTCACCACACCCGAGTCCGCTCCACCTCGGGGAGATGTTTAACAGCTGTAGCCAAAGCCATCAAAACGAGACAAAATGCTTCTTTTCGTGGCCGTCACATAATCATTTAATACTACTGTATGATTTATCGACGGGTATCATTTTTATTTAGCAGTGTCATCTGGGGGTAGTTATAGTTTTAATTACAGTTCATTAACATGGTTTGGACCATGGTATTGTTCTATAGCAGTTTACAGGTGCTACAATTGTTTTGCCAAAAGAAAATGTCTTATATGAATATGAACTATTTGTAAACAATTACTAATTACATGAGGGCAATTATGTGTTTTTGTTACTTTCACATTTTCTCTAGCAGGGTGATAATTGTTTTGTTTAAGGGACACAGACGACTGACACAGAATCAGACTTGAATCACATCCCTGGCTGAAAGATAGATCTAAACTTTGTTTGTGCAAGTCTTTGAATATATCTTTTTAAAAGAGAACATTTGTAACTCAAATATTTGCTTCTGGGTGGTCCCTAGAACAACATATTTTGAGATGGGAGTCCGCGGCCAAATACATGTAATTTTGGGGGTCCTTGATATGAAAAACACTGATTTAGAAGACATCAGATCGGGTCAAAAATAGTCAGACTTGCACAAATGTTCACGATTTTTCAAAATAACAGATCTACAAGCTCACAGCGCGACACTCGGTGCCGCGCTGTGAGCTTGTATATCTGCTATTTTTTAATAGTTAAATCATAAATGGGTCAAAGCCCTGGAGGCGATCTGTATGTAATTCTTGCACTAAGCAACAACACCTCAACTACCAGCAGAACCAAGTGTATTGGTCAGAGTGATGACGAAAAATGAAAATGTGATGTACATAAGTCATATTGGTGCCATCTCTTTAAGAAAGTGTATTAAAAATAAATGCCATAGAAATCACTGACATGTTTCATTGCAACAGTTTATTTGAGTGTATGGTACTTCAATAGCAACTTCCATCATTATAATTGTAAAAATTAAGTGCTCTTTCTATAGGCTGGTAAACCGTTCCGGTCGCGAAGTTCACATTCAATTTAATGTGAATTCCGAGACCGGGATGGTTTACCAGGCTACTCTTTCGAGTCCATTCAACGGGAATACAACGGAGGACTGAATTTGACTGACAGATGTCGGGAATACTAAACAGGACTTGCTCTGGCAATCTGTATACTCTATACAGTGTATTCTTTGTAAACATTCAAAACTCGCATGGGTTCAAATTAACTGCTCATAATCCATTTTAGCCATTGCAATTATATATAAATTCATATATGATGGGATCAAACAATGTTATGCCCCTATACCTGAGTTTCACAGAACAACACATTTCAACAACACCAACGCCATTTAACTTATCAGGGTCGAAGGTCGGAAGATACAGCTGCATCAGCTGGCTTTTACTAACTAGGGCAGTTCTTGAGATGCATTGATGACCCACTCAGAGATTTCATGAATTTATAGATTATAGATATAGGTTAATATTTAACGAATTACCTATTTTATAAAATGAGATCAGCTTGACCCCCCAAGACTCCCAGATGACTGTACACAGTGTCCCCTTCATGTTCCCTTTTCCTTCACTCTTGTTGTATATATTATCTTGTTTTATATTAAACATGAGAGAACATTGAATCTCAACTTCCAGAACTATAAAGGCACCTCTGAAATGTGCTTTGAATACGTTACTTCATTGACTCTCGAATCGCAACGTTTTCTGGTGTCATGCTGGCCACTAGCTATGGTAAATCCTTCATATTCCCACGATTTTTGGATGTATTTTCATAGTTGGATTTTTATATGATTGCGTATATGACTGCATGTATGCATGCATCGCTATTTTGACAATGTTTTCAAAAGCAACGTATAAAATGGGGCTTAAAGCCTCCACTATGTATATATCCTTTTATCAGTCTCTCAAGCCAGACGACTATTCCACAATCTTTGAACGCTATATAGTCTACAACTACGCCTCCTAAAAGCCACAAACGGAAGCAGTCATCTGTTCGTCATTTCTGTTAACAAAAATATATTTTAAAATATCTTTAAAATATATTTTTTAATTTACATTTCTGCTTAGCAGCAAGCTATATGCTTGACTAATTTCATTTGCAGTAGGACACATTTAAGTGACTGCTGAAATGAAACCAAAGTGGTGGGGAGGGAGCCGGACATTCGCGGTAGTTTCAGCACATTTTCAGCACTTGTATGATGGAAGCTTGAGAGATTCCTCTTTAATAACCATACAGCACATTATGTCTCATATAAGCGACACAATTTTAAATGCTGACATATGGCACAACTTTTGAGGTTCATAATGTTAATGGGGTTGATATGGGGTCTTCATTGTAGAATGCTTCATTTAGAAATAGCCGCAATACTCACAGTAAAGGTCTTTGCACACAGGCGCGTTTATCCGCACGGATAAAACGGACAATTTCATTTTTTTTTAAAGAAAACAATGATTCTCTACGACCTCATGCACACCGGATCCGAATTAGCCGTGCGACGAGTGGCTGCGGCCGTGCATTTTTTTCTCGATCGAACCCAGTTCGATTTGTGCGTCTTGTCGCATGCGGTAAAAAACTCATCACTCCTTTTACAGTATGACTCCTTTTGGGATCCGCAGCGCCGATTCCGCACAGCATTGCACACCAAATCCAATGCATTCATGCGGCAAACGAAAAAAAACGCAACTGTCCTGTGTGCAAAGGGCTTAAGACACAGCTAAAAACTTTAAATTAATGTAAATAATATAGCATAATGTCATTGAAGTTGGCGTAGGGAGGGTTAGTGTTACCATGGGTCACTGGCTCACTAAGGGTGGGGGCACCTGGTGTTACTGAGGGTCACTGAGCTTGATGTTGCTGTTCTGGTTCCGTGTCCGTTTCGGCCTCAGACCCTGTGTCCGCCTCAGGTTCATTCTCCAGGATCTGCTGGTTCGGGGGTTGCTGGATGAGTCCTCCATCCTGGGCTGTGTTGTAGGACCCACAGCCACCACATTTCATGCCCAAAACATGGAATGGCACCGTGCAGTGAGCCTGGCAGTCGTTGCATATAATCTGCAGCAAAAGAGTGTAATGGATTGCATCATGTAATGGTCCCCAATGGCCGTCCTCGAGTCCCAGGCATAGCCTGTTGGCCAAAATACTACTTAGTTGGCACTGTGCATAACTGTAGTCCCAAGATTTCTAGAAGGTGGCATACCTGGCTGTTTCATTCATGTACTGGTTCATTGTCCCATAGCTTCGTTTGATTTGGCTTGGCAACAGATTTGAACGGAAAGCATAAATAACACCTTTATGTGTGCTTCCCGTTCAAATCTGCTTCCAAGCGAATCAAATGAATCTATGGGAGAATTAACAGGAGCAGGACACAGGTATGCCACCTTCTGGAAACTGGAACCAAGACAAACAATACAAGAGCAAGATAGTCCAACTGTCTTTTGCCCGAACCTCTAGCTTTTCCAAAATAGCAGATCTGCAAGCTCACAACACAAGTGTTTGAACTGTGTTCTCAAAATGTGGTCTGGGGACCCTCAAGGACCCCTGGGGGTCCCCAGACTGCACTTTGAGAACCAGTGTCCTACATAATGCGGTGTAGATCTACATACAGATCCCCCCACACCATTTCAAACTTTTGCCTCAATTATGATTATTGGATGATTTATTTTCATGAAAATAGCAGATCTACAAGCTATTTATACTATTTGTGTATGGCACCATTGCACAATGAACTATTTAGTCGGTTATAAACAATGTATTCCCATTTTCTTTGTGGAAATGTATTGATTAAAAGAAAAGAAAAAGAAAAAACCTTGCACCTTGTTGTCAGACATGCTTTCCTTTAATTGCCCTATTCCCTACCTTGACAGTAGCATCCTGGTATTCCGTGGGCATGGGAGACTGGGCAATCTCTTTGTCTATCTCCCTCCATTGGCTCTCCATGCTCAAGGCAGAATGCATGCACAGAGGGCAGCGATATGAACTGTGAGAAATCAATCAGCAATGTTGTTATATAGAGATTAGTTATTCAGTATTTAATATCACACAGTGCAGCTTCACTGTTCAATGTTTGTTCTTATTTCTTTTTTTTCTTTTTGACTGTATGGTAGGTGTCATTTCCTCCCCAGAATCATAGACATTTCATTTTAGATTAGACTATTTCCCAGAAGGGAGATTTGGTTTTGAACAAAACTACCATAAGAGAGCACAGCCTGCAATTTACAACTGGACCTAGACAAGTCTTCTAGCCTTGCCAAAAGAAATTACCCCACTGTTTTACTGTAAATATATTTTTACTGCTCCTAGTATTGATGATTTATTGTATTGTATTCTATGTCTTAAATACACCTTGATGAATTGAATAAACAGGACCACGATGGATACAAGCCCTCTGGGATTTTTGTGTAATCCTTTTAGCATCACTGTATAACTGTACCTCTGTACCTTTTGCAAATCATTCAAGTAACACAATGAAAAGGAGTTATGAAACATACCCAGTTCTGAGCATGTCATCAAAGCATGTCCTGAAGAGGAAATAAATAAATGTTATCGGTCAAAAATATGAAATGGTCACTTTTGTGTTATACAGTACATTGCAAATAGCTATATTAGGGATAAGAAATTCAATCAAGACTGTGCTACAACATGACGCTCTTTTATAACCCCTGTGAACCCCTAAATCTGACACCAGGAATGTCAGAGCTATAGGTTCTATTTCCACTGGTGCCTCTCAGAAATATTAATAGTACTCAGGGCACTCTGAATCAAAGCGCTTACTAAATGGTGCATGTCAACTTTACGTGATATTAATCCATTTAGAAGGCGTACACATTAATGTGTATCATTATTTTATGCTTTAACTATTGAAAAATAGCAGATATACAAGCTCACAGCACGGCACTCGTGCCGCGCTGCAAGCTTGTAGATCTGCTATTTTTGAAAAATCGTGAAAATTATCATTTTGACCCGATTCTATAAGTGTCTTTTGAATCCTTCTAAGATTTTTTGAAAAACCTATGTTTCTATGTCAGCAACCTGGCCAGCCATCGTCAAAGAAAAGGTCCTTTTCACTTCACTGGAGCTCAGTTAGTCTGTTCTTGAGAGACTACTATGTCAGTGGTTCTCAAACCTTTTTTCATGTGAAGGACCCCCCAAACTGATATGTATTTGGCCACGGACCCTCATCTCAAAATATTTACTTCCAGGGACCACCCAGAAGCAAAATTTGAGTTACAAACGTTCGCTTTGAAAATACATATATTCAAAGATTTGCACACATTTTCATGACTTTTTCAAAAATAGCAGATCTACAAGCTCGCAGCGCGGCACTCGGTGCCGCGCTGTGAGCTTGTATATCTGCTATTTTTCACTGGTTAAAACATTCAATAATGGGTTAATCTATGTCCATGTGGCTCAAAATGCATATACAAATATGTTGTAATTATAATAATAAATATCATGTCTTACTTATGAAGAAGGTGGCCACATGGAAGAACATGGGCTCCGATTCTGGAAGTGTGAATGTCCTGCATTATGAAGAAAACCACAACACATTAAACCCAAATGAAAACAAATAGCATGCCTCCCCAAAACCTGCAGGCAACCCATAATACTCAAAAATCACAACACATTAAACCCAAATGAAAACAAATAGCACGCCTCCCCAAAAACCTGCAGGCATCCCATAATACTCACCATGGTGAATCGCTTACCTCCATACACACAGGGCAGTTCTGTCTTGACACATTTTCAACGCACTAAAATAAAATACAAAAATGATGCGTGATGCACTGCAGAGAGGGCAATCATTTGTTCATAAGGAATAACATTAATTCTGGTATGTCACAAGCGGTAAGGAAGGATTATCAATCACCTTGTGGTTTCCACGCAGATCGCTGGCTAAACACAGATTACATTTTTCACAGTGGAAATATTTCTCCTGTGGCCCAATCCTGCATAACGTCAAAGCCCAGTGTTACTGCATTGGTAATTTTTGTTTAGTAATACAAAACAGTATGCACATGTATATTGGAAGCCCACATAAGCATAATTATGTTTTCAAATCTTGCTTTAACATGTTTGTTCATGTTAAGTCATGCAGCATTTTTGAAATGCTGTTACTTAAAACTACTTAAAAATATGACAGAACGCAATGTTGGAGGTGGAATGCTGGCCGGCGTGTGTTCACAACCAGCAACATGGCAGGTAAACAGTCATTGTATCGGGGACTCATTTCTATAACAAAGGTGGTATACAGCAGTGGTTCCTAAACGTTTTAGCTCGTGACCCAAAAGAGAAATTAGACGTTTGCTCGGTGAAAACAGCAGATCTACAAGCTCACAACACGTCGCTGTGTGCCACGTTGTGAGCTCTACTCCTTAAACATTTTCAATTATGGAATTTTTAGATTTTTCATTTATTTATTCATGAAATTAATTAGAAAAATCATTGATTTTATCATGAAAAAAGTTTGATTTTTTCAGAATGTTTTTTGAAAATGTTTTGAAAAAATAATAATTAAAAACAACATGTAAATAAAAGGGACCCATAAAAATTTGTCCGCAACCCACAAATGGGACCTGACCCAGTGTTTGGAAACCAGTGGTATACAGTACTGTACTGTATGTATGTATGTCTGGTAGTGTCATATAGTCAACAGTGACTAGTGAATTTCCGCAGATTATGTGCTATGAGGATCTTGAATACTCCCAACTGCACTCTCTGCACTAGTATTGGTGCGACCGCGTATTTCCCGGTGAACCTGTGCGCAACGGTGGGGGCGTGGGAGTGTGGGGAACACACACACCACTGACTATTCGCGGTTCCACTAGTTTTACTAGTAGGCTGGTGTAGGCTTAGAAGCCTTTTCAGAAGTTAATTTAATGTTTTCCATTTTATGATTTCCTTTATCCTCATCTAATCTTGCGCTAATGCACACAACTGTTTTCACCAGGTTTTAAGGCCTAGTAGGCTTTTCAGAAGTTCATTTAATGTTTTCCCTTTAATGATAAAGGGCTAATGCACACAACTGTTTTTGCCAGGTTTAAGGTCTTATTTTAGTTGTTTCTCATAAGCTCGCGACCCTCCTTGCCCATCGGCCCCCACCGTTGTGCTTATGTTCATCGGGAAATATGCGGTCGCAGTATTGGTACCTTCCTTTACATGGTTTGGGAATGCCCAAATGTGTCCTCATTTTGGAATATGGTTGCCTCAAAACTTTCAGCATTTTTTAGAGTCAATATTACATCTCCTTCTTTATTTTTATTAAATGACATCTCACAGTTGCGTCTAAATAACATACGCAAGCACATCTTCTTTACTGGATTAACAGCGGCTAAGAAGATGGTTGCTACGCGATGGAAACCTCCTTATACCTTAATATTTCGCCAGTGGGCTCTAACCTTCTTAGATATCTAGAGCAGTCCACAGCAAGATTACACAGAGCGAAAGAGGAAAACATTATTATATGATCAGACAGACATTGCTGATAAACTCTAGGATACGATTCAAGAAGTCACTACATAGTGGTAAAAGCCTGGCACAAGCACGCACTATTGTAAATTCCATGTTGGTCCGGGGAAAGGGGGTGGATGGGTATGTTTTTCTTTTCTTTTCCTTTCTTGTCTTGTCGTTGTTGTTTGAGTTGTTGTATCATTGTACATTTATCTTGTGATTTTATTGTTTTCTTATTTTATTCATAATATATTTGTGTAACTTTCTACATTCATGCTTTGAATAAAATAAAATAAAGAATTCATAACAAAAAACAGTGACTAGTGAATTTTGAAAGCCAACAGCACCCGACCTGAGGCCGATTCTACAAATTTCTTTTACCAGACATGCAGTATAAATGTTACTACAGTGGTTCTCAAACTTTTTCATGTCAAAGACCCCCAAAATTATATGTATTTGGCTGCAGACCCCTCATCTCAAAAATATTTTGTTCCATGGACCTCCAGAAGTAAAGAGATGATATATATATAAAAAATAGCAGATCTACAAGCTCATAGTTAGATGGATCTACTGCTCAGTGCTCACCTGCAGATTCCACAGGGTTGACAGTGGTACTGTTTCTTGTCTTTGTCGAACAAGTGGCAGATATCACAGTAATACTCCCCAAACTGTACGTCACACTGCTGGCATGTCTGCTGTGCCTAGAAACATAATACTGATGAATAGAGGTTGTTGCACACGCACAGCCTGGAGCAACAATGACATTAACACAAACTCTGCCATCAAAATACCCCTTTGTACCCCTTCTCTGCCATGCCCGTAGAACCCGTAAATGTAATAAAAATTAATTAAAAAACATTTTTTTATCGAAGCGCAACTAAAATAGGCCGGAACTAATGCTCCGTGATCGGTTTCTACACGGACACATTATTGAGCGGACCACTTTAACATTGGAGTCCCTGAACCGGAAGCGGAAGTCCGTCCTCTATTTTGGCCCAGCTTACTGTCTGAGCTCCGCGGCTTACAGATGGAGAAGTTATTGATCAATTGAAAAAGTTTCAACGGATTTGAGAAGCTGATGGAATACGCGAACACACGAGCAGTGTCCGATCACGCACGATGGGAACTGGACGAGCGCCCACGTTAACAGGTAGGACTTGGAGAAGCCGGCAGTGAAAGACATAGAGAGATTAACGGGCTTTACGGCCGTAAACTGAGTTAAGATGATAATCAAGGAAGGGAGAGAGAAATCTGATTAATCTGATTCTGCCATTGCTTTAACAGTGACGTTTCAAACTGTATTCCACGTTCCAAATATATATATTTTTTTTTTAACAAATTTCTTTATTGTTTTTCGGCAGATGAACAAGGTAAAAGATTAATCACAAAAATGTACATATCTGCATTTTTTTACAATACGTTCCAAATATATTGACATAAATTAATTGTAAGTTTTAATTAAGATGATATGACAGAATTAGGTGAGATCTGTCCACTCTGATGTACTATATTTGATGTGTGTGCCATCGAGTTACCTCGGGTTATCATTATTCAACTCAAATTTCAATCTCATTTCAGAACAGCACTCTCAATATCTTCTCTTCCATGAAGACTGTGGCGGCATTGCTTAGCTGAGTGCATGTTCCGGAGTGTGGACTGTGGAGCACAGTCCTGAGCTGAAAGAAAATCTATACCTATACCTGCTGCAATGTGTGACAGCCCGTGCACTCCACCTCTTTGACGCGGAAGCGGTCCATTTGATGATTCTCTTCTGCATCATGGCACAGTCTGCAGACATACAGTTTACCACAGCATGGTGCCTATAACCGTGAAGAAAACATTGATTACTAAGACTAGAGACATGAGCGAAAGAGCTGTTAGTTAGTAGTAGTAGAACCGTAGCATACCCACGATGCATTGCATCAACAGCCAGAGTTGTGCAGAGGCCCAATCTAAGTTCTGGTATAATCTTGAAATGGTTGTGTTTAGGCATTAGGTTATTGATGGTTAGGTTTGGGTGTGGCTTTTTTGTGGTAAGGATCTGGACTGGAGGGTGGTTAGCTGATCAGATTGCGCGACTTCAAGCGTCCGGAACAAAACTTGTAGAAATTGGGTACAACTTTACAAGATTCAACGAGTTTATCTATCTATAAATGCGACAAATCTCTGTCTGTCTGTTTGTTAGTTTGTTTGTAATCCGCGTATCTCGAGAACCGTTCGTCCCACCGGCTTCAGATTCGGCACGCGCGTTCCCCGCCGCCGCGCGGAGTGCAGTGCCAGGCCTCGACCCGACCCGACTCGCGGTTTTCCGAAACCGGCGCGAAACGTTCGGAATCTCCTTATGCGGAGCTGATTGTTGACATCAGGCTGTTCCGGAGGAAATCGGCGCAAGCGCTGAGTCATTGTGACATCACTTCATAAAAGGCTCTGACATCACGTACGCCACATGAGTCAACACAAAATCTCTGTGAATGTGTATGTATGTATGTAATCCGCGTATCTCGAGAACCCTTCTTCCCACCGGCACGCGCGTTCTCCAGGTGTTCGTCCCACGGGCACGCGCGTTCTCCATATATGGGCATAAAATGAATGCCCCCATATATGGGCATAAAATGGATTGCAGACAGACAGATACAGATATCTCCATATATGGACATAAATGGACAGAGGCAAACAGATGGTCAAAGATCTCCATATATGGGCATAAAATGGACGCAGACAGACAGATACAGATATCTCCATATATGGGCATAAATGGACACAGGCAAACAGATGTTCAAAACGGGTCCTATGACAACAGGTATAATGAGGTTTGCATTAAAGGGGGAACCGGCACTGTGTCTGCAACACAGTTGGAGGCACATATATGGGCATAAAATGGATTGCAGACAGACAGATACAGATATCTCCATATATGGACATAAATGGACAGAGGCAAACAGATGGTCAAAGATCTCCATATATGGGCATAAAATGGACACAGATAGACAGATATCTCCATATATGGGCATAAAATGGACCCGGAACTATAACTGCAGTGATCTCCATATATGGACATAAAATGGACGCCGACAGACAGACAGACAGATACAGATATCTCCATATATGGGCATAAATGGACACAGGCAGACAGATGGTCAAAACGGGTCCTATGAAAACAGGTATAATGGGGTTTGCATTAAAGGGCGGGGCATTCATTCCCTATTTACATTGTTCCGAGTTGGCCAGGTCGCCGACTAGACGCTGGGCCGCCCGAAGGGCGGCCCAGCTTCTAGTATTATAGAATACAGCAAGCAACCCATTATGTTTTTCTTCATGATACAAATTATGTTTGTTGATAATACCACAGGCATTGACACTAAGGCTTGCCCATCTGCCTCCGGCAGGTAAATAAAACCTTCGGGCAGGTGAAGTTTGCATTCAGGTTGCCCGACCGGGCAAGTGTTCATTTGAGAGCGAACCCAAACGTCTATAAGCACAACACATCGGTCTAAACACCTGACCAGCACGCTCTGTCTTTTGGTCTGTGGAAAGTAAAATAATGGCACTGTTTAGTGTTTACCTATAATGTGCTGTTTTTATTACTGTTGCTACACTTTAAAATATAAAATAAGTGTGAAACCATAGACAAATTCAATCATAGCTATGTAGGTATTTGATATTTGGATTTGGAGTAGCTCTGGTCCATCGCTTTCACCTCCCGAGCTAGATTTGGAGGTATTGAGGTATGACATTTTTTATCGCACAGCCCAAGAAAGTAAAGAAATAAGTGTTAAATTGAAATCTTACCTATCGTTTTATAATGGACTATTTACTTTTCGGGCAAGTGGGCATGACCTTTAGGTAAGTAGAACATGACCTGTACTTGCCCGATGGGCAAGTGCCTCTGACACCTTAGTGTCAAACCCTGTACCATCTTAATAACGGGTTTAATTGCATGTAGTAGTAATTTGTTAATTAATGTCCTGATCGTAACCTTGCTCATGTCATGTTATGAGCAGGTGACGTCCAAAGTACAACTTGCAGGTTTTTCTCGGATAGGAGGACAAGAGCCGGACATTAAACATAAGTTGGCACAATCGTGCAGTACTGTATGTTATGTTGCTATGTGTTGTTTATGTCTATCTATGTCATTGCTTTCACATGATCACAACTTGGGCTTTCAACAATAGCCTACCTGCCCTCCACCCCTTCCATTCCCCCATAACACACACAGTATTAATCTATTATAATATGTGATCACGTGGCTTCTTTTGGTCATGTTTTCATAAACCTGGCTGCTTGTTTCTCTCGCAAGAACCACCAGTCAGTCCTTACATTTATCGAAAGGCCAAACGGGCTCGGAGTCCATCGGGAGATTCGGGACCCCACAGCATGATAGGGGGACCCCCCAAAACATTTGAAAACGTTTCCTTTCGTTTTGCGTATATTCTAAAATAACTAAATCTAGAAGCTCACAGCGCGTCACATAATGTTAATAATAAAATCGCTCCAAATGGGGATTCACGTCCTGAACATGAAAATGTTTGAGAACCAATGCGCTGCTGTTTACTCCAAAATAACAGTACTGTTATGGCTAGTGCATGGGCTAGTGAGTTAGCTCGCTATGTGTACAGTGTACGCTGTGTCCCATGTGTGGATCATAGAAGCAGCACCCGCTATGAATTCAGTTATTGATTCAGTTACAACATTTGCACATTCAATGAGGAAACAAACTCACTTTTAATAAACAGCTGCGCACGTAGTGTTCACATCCAGCAGGTGAAGCCATTATTATTTCCCAGTGTCACCACGGCACCACATTCCCAGCGAGGTCAATGAAGAGGTCTGTTTTTTTCACCACCATGACCATCCAATCAAATCTAACAGAGCAACCGAGGATAGGGATGGGATTTATGGCTCTTTGAAGTGAGCCGGATCTCTGGGATCCGTTCCTTTCAAAGAGCCGTTCAATTCAAAAGGCTCATTTGAGTTATGTATTTAGTTACTTTAGTTATTTAGTTACTTTGTAGATTTTGTTTATCACTTCAACCTAATAGGCTATACATTTTGACCATTTGAGCTTGTAGATCTGAAATTTTCAAATGATTGTTCTATATTTTAATTTTTAATCATTGGAAAACTTGTGAAATGGGACATTATCTGCATAATGAGTAGGGGCCGGGCCTACTTTCTACTATTGGTAGCCTACTTTAAAGGGATATTGCACTTTCAACAGGGAGCAGTGGTAGGGCTTCTCTCCACATACACACCCATTGTAACTTCAAACTCCATTTTAACCATGATAGATTCATTAAAAACACCCATTATTTTTTCTGGAGACTCATTTTACCTTCCTAATACGTGAACAGGCCGTGTTTTTTCGAAAACTTTTTTCATTTATTTTTAATAATTATTTGGAAAAATGGAAAAAAATGAAATACAAAAAAATAATTATTAAAAATAAATAAAAAATGTTATCGAAAAAAACACGGCCTGCTCACATATTAGGAGGGTAGTATGAGTCACCAGAAAAAATTATGTGTGTTTTTAATGACTCTATCATGGTTAAAATGAAGTTTGAAGTTACAATGGGTGTGTGTGGGGAGAGGCCCTAGGCCTGGAGGGCCTGATAACATTTACATCAAATATCTAAATATTCAATAAAGCTAATTAAAAACTGTTCAGGGTGTTCATAAAAGCCTGATTAGATGATAAAATTACCAAAAGTTTCTTTGAAAGTGAAATACCCCTTTAAGTACATTTGTTTATACCAATACTTTTGTGCTTTTGTGCCAACATGTCTACATTGCAGCAGGCCTATTTATACTTTTACCTAATATAAGTATTGTAAAGAATTTACTCTCCATCAAAAAAAGGAACGGCTCCAGGTCTTTTAAGCCGTGACATCATTTTGTAGTCAGACCTAGAAGCAGATTTATTGTCAATATCTGTCCCTCGCTATTTCAACAGATCCGAGACAAAAATAACGACTAAAGTATAATTCTACCACTTTCCTTTCAACAACAAAGAGAAGAAAAATTAGTAAATAGTAAAAATAGTAAAAAGATTCACGGGCGCTGGGGCCTTTTGGCCCCAAAGGTTCTCCTCTGCCTACAAAATGATGTCAGACTTAACAGCCCCTATCGTTCATTTCAAAGAGTCGTTCAAAAGACTCGATTTGTTCGCGAACGTCCCATCTCTAACCGAGAACCCAGAGCCTTACATACGGAGAGTTGCATGTTGCATCACTCCCGTTAGTGACAAACCGAACCGGAAGTTTACAGAATGCATCGAAGGCGTAAAGTGACAATGAACCACGTGACCAGCGCGGCAATTCAAAATTCCTAGGAGAATCTTTGACAGCTGGGGTAACTTGGCTTGGGTCTCATTCAAGGAAAACATGACTCGCAAAAAATCTGCTTTAAAGGGATATTACACTTTCAAAGTCATTTTATCGTCTAATCAGGCTTTTATGAATACCCTGAACAGTTTTTAATTTGCTTGATTCAATATTTAGATATTTGATGTAAATGTTACCAGGCCCGACACGCCCAGGCCCTCTCCACATACACACCCATTGTAACTTCAAACTCCATTTTAACCATGATAGATTCATTAAAAACAACCATTATTTTTTCTGGTGACTCAAACTACCCTCCTAATACGTGAGCAGGCCGTGTTTTTTCGATAACTTTTTTCATTTATTTTTAATAATCCATTTTTGTTTTAAATATTTTTCATTTTCCCAAATAATTATTAAAAATTAATGAAAAAAGTTATCGAAAAAACACGGCCTGCTCACGTATTAGGAGGGTAGTATGAGTCAACAGAAAAAACAACGGGTGTTTTTAATGAATTTATCACGGTTAAAATGGAGTTTGAAGTTACAATGGGTGTGTATGTGGAGAGGGCCTGGGCGTGTCGGGCCTGGTAACATTTACATCAAATATCTAAATATTGAATCAAGCAAATTAAAAACTGTTCAGGGTGTTCATAAAAGCCTGATTAGACGATAAAATGACTTTGAAAGTGTAATATCCCTTTAAGTGGGATGTGAGGGGTCTATTAGGTGTTTTTAATCATTCTGAATCCATTGCAAGCATTTGTTTTGCACAAAAAAACATTCTTTGGGCTAAAAATGGACCCTATAGAGCAGCGAAGTGTGATGTCACTTCCGTGAAATGGCGTGAAATGTCGCCCTCTACGGGGTTCATGCTGGTATTGTTTTGTATTCAAATCGCCATTGAGGAATTTGCGATGACCGCATATAAGAACTGTGTTAAAAATATAAACACACCATGTGCGCGGACATGCTCTCAGCGACAGTCTGTCCCAGACACGAGTGTCTCTCTGTAGTTTCCAACATTTAGGACAGCGTTGATTACATTTTCTCTGACAACAGGCTATATCAGATATGAATGAATATCATAAACTATGCAGAACCCCCCCGCTGACAGAAACGCGCACATGGTGTGTTTATTTTTTTAACACAGTCCTTATATGGGGCAAACGCAAATTTCCCAATGGCGATTTGAATACAAAACAATACCAGCATGAACCCCCTAGAGGGCGTCATTACGCACAAATGACGACATGGCTTCGTTTCTCTATTATAGGCCTATGATGGTTTAGTGACGAGTCATCACTTTTCACAGTTTTGTGGTGTCCATATTTAGCCCGGAATGTTTTTCGTGCAAAACAAATGCTTGCAATGGATACAGAATAATTAAAAACACCTAGTTAGACCCCTTACATCCCACTTAAAGCAGATTCTTTGGGTTACTTACTGACTACATACCTTGGCTACAGCCTACAGGGGGGCAAAATAATAAATTCATCATGCCTTTGTAATGTATGGCAACATGATGACTGGTGTCTTGCACTCGGCGAAGTCATGTTGCAATACCATAGCTTTTGCTGAACTGACGCCACTGACTAACATTTCACTTCACTTTGAAGTAACTTAACTTCACTATGCCTAACCCTAACCCTAACCTCAAATAAACTCTATGTCCAAGTGCCTAACCCTAACCTTAAAGGGCCTACACCATGCTTTTAAAACTATATTTTTTGTATAAATATATGCTCAAAATTGAGTCTTAGAAAGGTTTTAACCCTCAACAAACACTCTGACCATTCTTTTTGTTTGTTCTAGCTCTACTATAATGAGGCTCTCCAGCTGCAATACCAAAACGGCCTCTGTTTGCTCAGGGGCGCATCTAGTGGGGTTTTTCCAGAAAAAAAAGAAGTTTTTTGAAAAAAAAAGAAGTTTTTTGAAAAAAAAAGAAGTTTTTGAAAAAAAAAAAAGTTTTTTGAAAAAAAAGTTTTTTGAAAAAAAGTTTTGAAAAAAAAAATATATATATATTTTTTTTTACTTTTTGACAGTTTTTGAAAAAAATGAAAAAAAAAATTGAAAAAAAAAGTTTTGAAAAAAAAGTTTTTTGAAAAAAAAGTTTTTTGAAAAAAAGTTTTTGAAAAAAAAAGTTTTTGAAAAAAAGTTTTTTGAAAAGTTTTGAAAAAAAAAAAAAAAAACTTTTTACTTTTTGACAGTTTTTGAAATTTTGAAAAATAAAAAGTTTTGAAAAAAAAAATTTGAAAAAAATTTTTTTTTGAATTTTTTTTTTTTTTTGACTCTGAAAAAAAAACGGGAAACGCGTGTGACGTCACATGCGTCAACTCTCAGAACAGCACTGTTCTGAGAACCCGTGGAAAGCTTTTCATCTCTGTCTTCCCAAAACCAGAGAAAGACACAATGTACAGAAATAGGACTTTGTGAGGATAGAAGGTGCCAGTGGGACCCCAAAAAAAGGTTTTAAAATAGAAAAAGTGAAAATTCATGGTGTAGGTCCTTTAAAGGAGTAGTTCACCCCCAAAATGACTTTTTTTCTATTGATTACTGATGCTATGGAGACTTGAGTTCAATAATATTTGTTTGCCGTTGTCTCATTCCTAAGACAAAAATGTATAGTAAATTTACCCACATTGATTCCGGATGGGGACTCAAATGTAGGCGAAAGGACCCCCAAATGCGTTTAGGCGAATATATATGTTTTAGGCGAAAGTGCCTGACACCATGCATTTGGACCCAAATGCAAATGGAACACACATGCATAATGTCAATGCTGCACCAGCACATAACAATAACACAATAATAATAGTGCACACATGAGAAAAAAGTAAGATTGATTTTTTTTTCTAGAATTTTATTCAATTTATTTAATAAAACAAATACCAAACAAACAGGAAGGCTTAACATAAAAAAGGTTAATCTGATAAAAAAAAAATCCTAAAACATTACATTAAGTTACAATATCAAAAGCAGAGCATTCAATCCAGTCCTAACTGTTTCTCCATCTACTCTTCAATATTGTGTTTCATTCAAAAAACTAAAATAATGGCCTATGACACTGGCCACCTCTGGTAAAATTTCCTATATCCTAATAATTTAAAAGGATCATGCTGTTCCTGCCCCTTTTAGTATAATGGCCTATCTCAAAAGTGTGACTTATAGGTAATTTCTTTGGCCAAACTGTGAACTCTGGAGTAATTCAGTAAATAATTTGGCCCAAGTCATGTTTATAATTTAATATAATATTTTACATAACTGACAGACATTGGTAGTTTTATGTCAATAATCATATTGTTATAAACATTGTGGGTGAAACGATTAAGAAATATCATATAGTTTTGTCTTGGATAAAAAAAAAAGAAGAAAAAAAAAGACAAAACATAGATCTTAGTTGGGGGAAGGGTCCTTATTCAACATAAAATAAAATAAAAAATCACACTCGTGTGAACTGAGCGGTGGAGGCTGCGTGAGTGTGTGTGTGTGTGTGTGTGTGTGTGTGTGTGTGTGCGTGCGTGTGTATGTGTGTGTGTGTGTGAATGTGAGTGGGACTGGCCTGAGGCTGAAGAACAGCGCCCCTCCCTTAACATGTGTGGTCAGAAAAGGTACTGCAGGCTTGAGGCTACATACAGACACGGACGGCCGGACGGCCGGACGGACGCATACCCACACACACGGCCACGTATAGGAGACGGTGTGACCACCGCTCAAAAATATAAAAGTCCA
This sequence comes from Nannobrachium achirus, assembly GCF_963921795.1. Taxonomy (NCBI): domain Eukaryota; kingdom Metazoa; phylum Chordata; class Actinopteri; order Myctophiformes; family Myctophidae; genus Nannobrachium; species Nannobrachium achirus. The sequence continues at coordinate 58,832,310 of NC_137832.1, forward strand.
TCGGTGATCTAAAAGGCTGGTGTGCTAAAAGGCTTAATGAGACCGATGTCCATGGCCTTGACGAGACAGGTCCGGGCCACGTCGATCACAGGCTGCTTATTGGGGTTGTCCTCCTGCTTGCCGATGACCGTCATGATCTCCAGGATCTCGCATTCGATCAGCTTCTTGGTCAGCTCCTCGTCCTCGGAGCACAGCATGTTGTAGACGATGACCAGGCCGCGGTGCTGCACCGCCGGGTGGTCGTGGAGACACAGCCTCTGCAGGATCTCCAGCCACTGGGTGGTCTGTGGAGGAGGAGGGACACAACGCTTTGGTCACTCACTGGCTATTTGTCATAATGTGTGTGGAAAAATCACACCTGGTGTGAAGTAAGTGGTGCCTTTCAGATTCAGATTCAGATTCAGATTTCTTTATTAACCATTGTGTAATACACATAGGAATTTGCTTTGGCATACTACATTTTTGCATTCAAATCAACACAAAAACACAGACAGAACGCAACACACGTAGACACCACAGCAGCCATGGGCGGCGCTATCTTGGATCTTTGATCTTTGATCTTATCTTTGATGAGTTAAATCTGTGTCACTTTAGATTTGAACCACTTTAACCATTATTTTATGCTTTAACTATTAAAAAATAGCAGATATACTCACCGCTCACAGCACGGCACTCTCTATTTCTTTTAACATTTGTGCAAGTCTTTGAATATTTTTGACCCGATTCTATAAATGTCTTCTAAATCCTTCTTCTAAATCAGTGGTTCTCAAACTTTTTCATGTCAAGGACCCCCAAAATTACATGTATTTGGCTGCGGACCCCTATCTCAAAATATGTTGTTCCAGGGACCCCCCAGAAGCAAATATCAGATCTACAAGCTGTGAGCTTGTATATCTCATATTTTTCAATAGTTAAAGCAATGTAAGCAATGTCCAATGTACAAATTTATGGTCCGTCTGGATGAGTCTCAAAACTCTATTATCATGCTGCTGACTAACCCTTGCCTCAGTGCTACCAGGTATCAGTCTCCGTTTTGGAAACACTGGTATGAGTGCCTTTTGTTATAGCTGTGTTGTTTATGTACTAGGGGTGTTCTTTTTGCACTTTGTGTATGTATTTTGTTTTTATGTGGTTGTTTGTTTTTAATGGACCTTGAAGTCTGTAAATAAAAGTTGATTGATTGATTGATTGATTAAATAATTCTAGGCCTAAATGGGTTAAGATATATCATGATCTAGACTAGAGGAACAGTGTTAAATCCCTGTCCATTCACTTCAAGGGCTGCTCAACAGCACCGATGGGTGGCTGCAGCCGTGCTCATACAAACTCACTCGGGCACACAAACACGCTGGAATATGAAGGTGATCGGACGGTTCTAAAGATATGTGAAGGATAGATCACACTCACTCACACAATGACAGAGATTTGTGGAATTTGTAGTTAGATGGTTTTAGTTAGGTCTGACACCCAATAATAATAATTATATTTTTTATTTATAATGCACTTTACATTTTTTGCAAAGTGCTACACGATTTAAAACATTGCATGAAACAGCAAAGGCAACCAAACAATTACATGGGACCCTACTAGACTGAAGAACAAAAGAACACCTCAGCTAGTAGCCAGTGTTGTGACTCATAATTTAGGAAAAAATAGAGATCACACACACTGTCTTCACTAACTTACAGCGAAAAGTATTTTATCAGGGTACGTTTTGATCCAACTGACCTCCATCAGGTATCTATATGTGAATCATAATTTGAAATACTGATTAATATACTGTATATGTATAAAGTAAGGAAGGAATACTTAATCTTATGGATCTATTGTGAGAAGGTCATGTGAGAATCTGACATAACACTTCCCATTATGTTTTTCATTGAGAAACTCAACCTACAGTATGTGTTAAGCGCAACGTATGTAGTAAGTACTGTACGTACCACCAGTGTCATCTTTTTGCAGCATTTCTTCTGTGCAGCAGTGAGCATGGCGAGGGCGCCGGATGCAGCGATCTGTAGCTTATAATCATCTTCACCACACAACAACACCAACAACTTCATTTTATCATTACCATCTTCCAAGTAACGATCCTGGACCTGGAAAGCACATACACATACATACGTCAATGTTCAAGGTTTTTAAATTGTAAATGGTGCATTTATATTGTGCTTTTCTCCAAAGCGTTTTGCAATGTGCATTATATATCTTTTAGATACACCTTGTTATCCCTGGTTAGGAAACTTGATTGCTTTATTTAAATGGATCATTATGTTATCTGGTCTTTTTGGGGAGCTGGGAAAGACGGTGTCACAAACCATATTCATTACATGCCCCTGAGAACATTTTTACAGTATCTAAGTTTGCACATAAAGCGTACTATTTGTAACATTCAACATCTCACTGGAATTTGCAAAAGCCTTAGGGAAGAAGAACCATAATAATAATAAACAAACAGAAAACTAACCAAAACGTCTTAAGAGGTCGTTATTTTTGTTTCAGTCCTTCGGTTTTTAAACCTTAATGCTGATCTATTTAGAAATATGTAATCAGATTCTTGAAGAGGCTCACCTCTTTGCAGGTAACCATGTTGCACATGCACTCGGTGGCCGCTTGTCTGATAGCGTCATGTTCTTCAAACATGTAGTTCTCAATCTCTGGCAGAGCCTTCTCCTTCACTATCTTCTTTCTGAAGACAAAAACAAAACAACTGAATCAGTCATGAAAACAAGAGAGGAAGAAAGCCCCAAGATCCACTATCTTTCTCAATCAACTTCTTTTGTGAAGTGCCAGCCAAGGACGGAAAGGATGCAAAACGTTGCGAATAGATCTTTTGAACTGCAATCTCCCTAATAGATTATATTAGAGAGTATATTATGAATGTGGGAGGTATGCATTCCTATGCATTAGATGAGATCATTAATTTCATATTTTTCTGCAATTCCGTTTGCCTTACGAGAAAACTAGGAGAAACATTTCCAAGCTGCTTGCAGATGGAAAACAAATATGACAAATAAAGCCATCTTGAATCTTGAGTGCATTCTTGTGATTTTACAGAATGTTATGTTATGTTATGTTATGTTATGTTATGTTATGTTATGTTATGTTATGTTATGTTATGTTATAATAACAGGTCTCACCTCAGTTTGTCATTGAAACCAGCCAGATTAGTAAGGCTCTTCAAAGCTTCAAAGTTCTCGATTCCATCTCTATCCGTTTGCAGCAGAGAGACCAAAGGACGCACTATCTCGTATACCTGTTGAAAGAGAGGGAGACAGACCCAGAGAGACAGAAAGAGACAGACAGACAGAGGGGATGAGAGAGGAGACAGTAGAGAGACAAAGGGACATTTAGATTCTATATTCTTCTAGAGGTTTTTAATCTAGTGTCCCTCCCTCAACACAGAGCTGTTCTTACCCTCTCTCCAGGGAAGGCAATCTCTGGGTTGGAAATGGCAGCAATCCTGGCAATGGCATGGCTGGCCTTTACCTTTCCAACAGCTGTCCCCTCTATGGCCAATGGTATCAGAGCCTGAGGACAGAGCAATAAATATATTGACAACACCGAAGATGTACCATGTTTGAACTTTTGGAGCTCAGCTAACTGGGTAAAACCGTAATTAACTGAGCAAACCAAAGTGGTTTGAGTATTCACTCCATCACATCTAATCCCAAATCTTTTGATATGAACTGATGCTTATAGGTAAACTCACACATCACTATGTGTCATACAGACCTTTCCTCCGCCTTGTGCAACGAGTGTTCCACGGTCCTTAGGGTCCTCTGACAAAGCCAGGAAGATCCTGAGGTGTAAAAGAATTAGACGCTTGTATGAATATTTTCACATTGTACTTGCAGCAGAAATGACCAGCTCTTTACTGAACTACACTGTGTTTGTGTGTGTGAGTGTGTGTGTGAGTAATCTCTCAAGACAGATTCAGATCTCCCTGGGGGTCCGACCCCCAGTTTGAGAACCACTGTAATCAAATAAAAACATTTAACGTCAGACTCTCTCACCTGGCCATCAGTTCCTTGGTCTGGTCGGTCAAGATGGTTGTGTCTGCATTCACCATGACAGCCAGAGCTGAGGTCACTCCAGCCTTAAGGAGCCTTTTAACTCTCCTCTCAATGAAGTCCTTCTTGTCCTGAGGACACGCAACAACAGAGGAGACAGTTAGGAGGGCGACCAAATCCCTGTTATGCCCATATATGGAGATATGGAGATCCCTGTGATGCCAGGGGAACCAAATCCCCTTTATGCCCATATATGGAGATCCCTGATGTCATCAATATTAAGCCCATATCTGTGAATGCCAATATATAATCACTGTGATGTCAGTGGAACACATCCCTTTTATTGCCATTTATGGAGATCCCTGTGATGCCAGGGGAACCAAATCCCTTTTGCCAGATGGCCAAGACATGGCGCGACCTCGCCCTTCTCCCTTAGGCGTCTTACTAGTGTATGTCTGAATGGATGTTGTGTCTAATGCATAGTCTACTGTCTGAATGGATGTTGTGTCTAATGCATAGTCTACTGTCTGAATGGATGTTGTGTCTAATGCATAGTCTACTGTCTGAATGGATGTTGTGTCTAATGCATAGTCTACTGTCTGAATGGATGTTGTGTCTAATGCATAGTCTACTGTCTGAATGGATGTTGTGTCTAATGCATAGTCTACTGTCTGAATAGATGTTGTGTCTAATCTATAGTCTACTGTCTGAATGGATGTTGTGTCTAATGCATAGTCTACTGTCTGAATGGATGTTGTGTCTAATCCATAGTCTACTGTCTGAATGGATGTTGTGTCTAATCTATAGTCTACTGTCTGAATGGATGGTGTGTCTAATCTATAGTCTACTGTCTGAATGGATGGTGTGTCTAATCTATAGTCTACTGTCTGAATGGATGGTGTGTCTAATCTATAGTCTACTGTCTGAATGGATGGTGTGTCTAATCTATAGTCTACTGTCTGAATGGATGTTGTGTCTAATGCATAGTCTACTGTCTGAATGGATGTTGTGTCTAATGCATAGTCTACTGTCTGAATGGATGGTGTGTCTAATGCATATAGTCTACGGTATGTATGGATGTTGTGGCTATTATAAATCTACCCGCCCCTCCCTTCCCCTCACCTTGGGGTGACATTCAGGGACATGCTGTTTGGAGAACTTGGCCAGCTGGACCAGCTCAGGCATGATTTCTTTCTTGTCGTAGCTGTTGGTACAGTTGATGAGGGTGGCGGCCACAGAGTACAGGATGGTCTTGTCCTTGGACTGTTGACACAAGGGAAGGTCAGGGAGATGGTTAGCTGTGTTCAGTCAATGTACTGTACGTACATAGGACCACAACAAGTCCCCCGGAAATGTTTGTGTTTTGCTTTCTGGCTGTACGCCGTGCTCTTTACATTTCTATCTAATAAAGTATTCAATCTATGAATCAATCAATCAGTCAATCAATCCCTGCTCTGTCCGCCTGAGTTCGTTTTTTCTTTCTTATTTGCATGTGGCTGTTTGGTGAGTTTCTGAGGTTTTCAATCTATTGATAGCTCGCGCTCTGTCTCTCACAATTCCCTATTTATTTGATTTATCCTTCATATTTTAACTGCACGAGGGATGGCGATGTCAGAACCCAGATGTCACAAACCAGTTTGTTGTTTTTCTAGCTTATAGGCATTTGTTTTGTTGGCTATGGCATTTTTGTTATGATTTTTACATTTCTTAGGTATTTTTTACTTTCTTCAGTATTTAAACTTTTCTATACTTTTACTTCTACCACACCTCTCAGTGGAAAATATTGTACTTGCATGACTGCAACTGGTGTCACATGTGGTGTTGGTTTCATACCTTGGCCAGCTCAAACATGGCTTTCATGGCGGGCTCATCCTCAACAAAGTCGTCTTTAACGTCAGCATCATTGGTCAGGTAGGCCAAACCCTCGATGGCCCACTTCCTGGTTTTGGTGTCAATCGCGGGATTGGTGAGCCACCTAGAAGAGTGAGACAGAACGTGTACAACATTAAATGGGTTTGTAGCATATGCTCCAGGCACATGAAAGGGGGCTTGAGGCCCAGCCCTTTTATCCTTCTGTAAAAAGTGGTAACAAAGGTGTCTCAGGTATCTCAGGACGACTCACTTCCGACACTGTTTGGCTAGCTTCTCTGTAGAGCCCTCTGCGAACTGCCGCATTGCGTAGTCATCACCTCCAGCTGAACCCAGCTTACACAAACCCTGTGAGAGAACACACGCGTACACAAACACATACACAAAGCACAGTATGAGGGGGACTGTCTAGTGTCTATCCACTTGGCTACTTACTAGTTAGTAGCCTGGACATGAGTTGGAAATGCACTTGGATTGCTTGTATCCATCTACAACACCAACATCTTTGCCAATAATAGCTGATCTACAAGTTCACAACGCGTCACATTGCGATACGTGATCTTGTAGGGCTGCTATTTTTGAATAATGCTCTCCCCAAGTTTCAGGTGTTTAAGTATGAGGTTCAAAAATACACTGCGTAGCGCAGTTCGTGGCACTCACCACGAGGGCGCGTATCTTGATCTTCTCATTCGTGGTCTTCTTGTAGATGTCCTTGAGCAGGGCCACTCCGTTGGTGATGATGAAGGAGGCCCTGCTCATCTTGGTGGAGGAGTGGATCAGGGCCTCCACGGCAACCATCTGGTCCACCTCTCGCTCCGAGCCGCACAGGGCCACCATGATCTCCAGCACACCCTGCCGGCCCACCAGGGCGTTGCCCACGTCGAAGGGGCCCTGCAGCAGACCCGAGATGGTGTTGATGGCATGGATGTTCTTGTCCATGTCGGTGGGGTCAAACTTGTTCCTGTCATGACAAGGAGAAAGATGGATGAGGAGGGGTTCGTTTGGATTCAGGTCAGTGGCGACAGTTCAGCAAAAGCTAAGGTGTTGCCATGTTGCCATACCTTAGCTACGGCATGATGAATTTATTTTAAGGAGTACATTTAATTTTTTCCCCCTGTAGCCAAGGTATGGCAGCTGCCATACCTTGCCATACCCAATTGACGCCTCTGATTCAGATCAACTGATTCATGGACCTGAATTCTGAAACTTTCTTTCAATTGGATCCACTTTACTTCAGTTAAAAGATTTACTGTCCTGTATGGGTTTTGATTTGTAATGACTGAGTGTCATTATAAGCGAAAACAAATAGCAAGGAAAATAGCAGATCTACAAGTTCACACAACGCGTCGCTTAATAATCACTCAGATGTATATAGCGGCAACCAGCTGCCTTTGAGTCACTGATGGAAAGCAACGCTGGGAGAACAACAGACTCACTTGACGTAATCGTCACAGATGTCCCTGAAGTTGTCTCTCTCCGGGTCACATTTGAGGTCATCGTACAGTTTGTTGAGAAGCACGCTGGCGATCAGCTGTGTGTTCTCTGTCATGGGCAGCTGGTCTGGCAAGTAGTCAGGAACCTGACCACACACCTTCAAGATCTTCCTCAAGCCTGGGGACGAGATGGTTATCAATTCATTGACCAGTCAATCACATCACATCACATCACATCACATCACATCACATCACATCACATCACATCACATATCTAATACATACAATTCAGCAAACACAAAGTGGTGGCAATTCTCAAACAGAATTTTTAGCTCCATTCTCTCACAACACCTCTCACAAACATAGCCACCACGTCAAACAAGCGTGAAAATGTTGCACTGTCCACATTTTAAACATGCCACGCTTTGAACCGCATTTATTTCAATTTAACAAAGTTTCGCCTTTCGCCTCACGCAGAGCAGCCAGTCCTGAAGGAGTATCTTAACAGTGCTCATGAACTGGTCACCAGAGTATCAAGTTACAGAGGAGGGGGGGAGGGGGAGGGGAGCTGAGCGGAGGAGAGAGAGAGAGAGAGAGAGAGAGAGAGAGAGAGAGAGAGAGAGAGAGAGAGAGAAGAAAGACGGGGAAGGGCCCGGGGAGCTGAGCGTCCGTATACACCACCAGTGTTGTAGTGCTAAATTTGGAAGTGTGGGCACGCACCGACGCACGCGCGTGCACGCACATTCGTGCACGCGCGCCAATGCGCGTGCTCGCGCGCCAATGTGCACGCGCATCGCGTGACGAAATGTGTTCAAAAATGCGCTATTTTAACGATTTAAAAAAGGAAAATACACCCGTTTTTCCCCACAATAAAGTGCCATATTTACACATTAAAAACAATAAAACTAGGAGAAAGAAGAATACAAATGTTTTCTAAAAGAAATGTGTTTTTGCAAAGAAACGGTGGGATTGAAATGATCAGTCTGTAATGTGATGCGCTGCCGCCAGGCACGTGCGCACATACAGCAAAGGGGGCTGGAGCCCTTAACTTTATCAACCAACTTTGTCCACCAAAAGGCCCTTCAGCCCATGCCTCTCTAACATTCTGTGCACTCCCTGTCTGTCGCCTAACAAAACGGCCGCAGCGAGATGGCTCGCATGTAGAGCAATAACTTTCAATCGAATGACTTTAAACCTAAAATAGTACAGTGTCCAAATCAAAAGTGACCATAGCAGTCAATGCTAGTTAGTGCAACAAGTTGATATAGACCAGTGGTTCTCACTCAACCAATAATTTGATGACCAGATCATCAGCTAAACCATGCAAAATAGCTGCACAACTGATATTTCCAATTCATTAATCCATTCTCAAATATTCTATTACCATCTGCTGTGTCAATCATGCTCACGGCAGGCGAGCCTATTTCAACCAATTTCTGGGTCAGAACGACCTGTAATATAATATCAATATTTCCTATAGACTTTTCACAAGAGATATTTCACAATTCACATGGTTAATGCACGGCGGCATAACAGAACCGTTTTAGGCTTAATATAATAGTTAATATAGGCAGCATTATGTCTTACCTAACCAGCCCTCCAATAAGAATAAGACATGTTTATTTACTCACGTTTAGCACGTAGTACCATGTTGCCGTTGTACAGACAGTGCTGGTATAATACTTGGGTAGATAATCCAAGGTAACAAAAATTCACAACAAACAAACAAACTGCTGCAGGCTACGAACCGCTAAAAGTTTGAAGACACTGTTGGTCAGTGAGTCTTATCCCATAGCCCGAAGGGACAGTCAGCTTGCTGGTTGGTGGTTGTCATGGCGATATTACAACCAATCGGTGGACGATCTGCTCTGTACTTGCTGTCTGCGGTACTGTAGGTACTTGATGACACGGACCAGCAGCCAGCCTGCCGGCACGCGCATCACTTGTGCACGCGCGTCAATGCGCGTGCACGCGACGTGAGAGAAGTGTGGGCACGCCGTGCCCACGCGTGCCCCCCCCACTACATCACTGTACACCACGTCATCGCATCACCAATACCTTTCACAAAACTTTTTTTTTTTCAAAAAACTTTTTTTTTTCAAAAAACTTTTTTTTTCCAAAAACATTTTTTTTTCAAAAAACTTTTTTTTTTCCAAAAACTGAACTCTAGACTTTTGCGGCCCGAAGGGCCGCAAACTTCTAGTACATTACAATTTAGTGCCATGTGCTTAAAACACATTTACACACACAACTAAATATCTGCAGAATATTTGTGTCTTGGAGACTAATGTATTGAGACTGCTGGTAAGAACAAATTCTGATTCTGAACGCTGTTGCGGTCCCACTCACCATGGTCAATGGTGAAAATGGTTTTGGAGTGGTCGAGCTCTTTCAGGTTCTTGCGGGGCACGTTCCTTGAGAGGAGGTTGAGGGCCTGGTCCCTGCCATGTCCTGACACCTTCTTACTGCTCACCATCTCCAGCAGGGAGAGCAGAATGGTCTTCAGGTCCTTGGTTGCATCTGCATGGAACAGACAGGCAGTGTGCAATTTATTTATTTAATTGTCGGGTGAAAACCTTGTATATCCAAAACCGTTCGTTTCGCATTTATCATTTTAAAAATGATTTAAACTAGTCTACAGGCACACAACGCCTCGGTGCTGGTAGATCTGCTGTTTTCACTACTTTTGTGCGACGGCCTTGTATGATGAAGCAGGGCTTTACTTTGCAAAAGAACGTACACATTTGAAACTTGGAGGTACGAGATTTCCACCCGACAATGACGATTATGTTTCATTGACAGCGACAACACAAAAAACAATGTATCAAGTTATAAAAACATGAAAAGAAAAAAAAAGAAAATTGTATATGAGTTTTCTAGCCGAGGCTAATTTGCAACCCCTGTCCTAATGCTAACCCTAACCTGTCCTGGTTAGTCCTATCTATAGAAATATGTAGGCCTACCTAGTTTAAAAAAGAAATCCAATAACAATAAGAACATTCAATAAGAACAACACAATAAGCTCAAATCTAAACAAGTACAAAAGCAATAAAATTCCCAAATTACAGTCATGAAAGTACTGACATTAACGGTGTAAAACGGTGTTAATGTTCACAGCTTTGGTTTGATTTCAACCAGTATTTAACCTTTTCATTAAATATTTTGAAATCATTACTTTTCTCTTTTTTGTTGATAGGGTATTCCACAAGGGTATCCCTTTTACTGAAAAAGATGACTTATAATTACTGACAGAACTACTCTCTCTCTCACTGAACTCTACCATGGCAAACATATCGCTGTGGTTAAAAGTAACTAAGTATATGTTATCAAGTACTGTACTTAAGTACAGTTTTGAGGTGTTTTTTTTTACTTTACTGGGGTATTTCCAAATTTCGTTACTTTTACTTCTACTCCACTACACCTCAGAGACACATATTGTACTTTTTACTCCACTACAATTATTTGAAAACATTAGTTACTAGTTACTGTGTAGATTTTTATTATTGTTACAAAACATACATTAACCATTTCTGCCCTATTCAAACCTTGGCTATTTGCATTCTGCTCACGCCACGGTACATGTCTTACTTACCCAAAACCAGAGCCTCTTCTTTCCCATAAATCCTATGGTCGGCGGTGGTGAGCGAGTCGTTGATGCACTGGAAGAGGATGCACGTTGCCAGGGCGATCGCCTCGTTATCAAGAGCCATGATGCTGCACATCTTGTCGACGCCCACCATGTTAATGATGGCCATGGTCTGAAGAGGTCAATGGAAACATTATGTTAGTCGCACTGTATAACACTGCTCTATTGTGAAAATAGCAGATCTACATGCTCACGTTGCGAAGCATTGTGAGCATGTAGATCGGCTATTTTCACAATTTCTGCCTCTAACATTTGGCATTTTGGTTAATGTTTAATTTGTCCTTAAATTGTCACTTTAGAAATGTGCAGATACCCTCTATACACCTACACTTTATGTTGGTTTGTTTACTGTTAAATGAGAAAACAATGTTGCACATTAAGATAATCATCTGGGGACTCCCCAAAATAATTTGGGGACCCCCCCTGGTCCCGACCCACATGTTATAGTTTGACTGGGATCAAATCCTGATCCTGTTACACGTATTGTCTGGCCACACCCGTTCACCACTGAGAGGATGTGTTCACTTACCTTTTATTCTTCCTTTTCCTAACTAATTTCTTTGTGTCACCAACACATTATTTTGATTGATTGCCAGATATGGTGAACTATAATAGACTATAGGCTATTTCCTATATGTACTTTCCTCGTGTCTCTGTAAGTGCTACGTGCTTACCTTTGTCTGAGTGTGAATACTGTTTACAATTTACAATTTAGGCATCCGGAGCGACTTACAGTAAGCAAGGACAACACAACGTAATACATCAAATGCATAGAAAGAGTCGTCTAGGATAGGGTGACCATAATTATTTCCAGCCACTCAAACCGGGACGAAAAACACTGTTGCCTAAAACTGGGACCCTAAAAGCACGTTACCGCGCACGCACGTGCCCATTCTCTAACGTTTGTGCACGCGCACACACGCACCACAGGGTTGCAAACAGGCAGTGAGTGATTGACAAACAGCCTCAGCGTTGAATTCAGACACGCAATGAATTTGTTCCTGTTTTCTGATTGCTTAGGTGAGCATGTTTTCATGAAAAGAACATGATAAATGTCTATGCAACCACTGAAAACAGCTACTATTATTTTAATTCTGGCGAAAACCGGGACAATTTTGCAGTGAATTTTGCAGGACATATTAGTGTTTTAGAGATATTTGTCGGGACACCGGGACACGCAGCTTGAAAACGGGACTGTCCCGGGTAAAACGGGACGTCTGGTCACCCTAGTCTAGGATCAAACCAAGAACCTATCATCAGTCTAACAGTAGAATATTCAATATTCTACCTATATTCTACCCATACCAAACAAACCTCGAGAGAAGTCAGGTAATACATGCGAATGCATTATGATCACCGATAAACGGGACGCTTGGGTGGGTACTCACCCGAGCTTTGTGGCCGGTACACATTCCTGCGAAGGTACGGACTGCAGCGAGGATCAAATCCGCTTTGGCTGTTTCTATCAGGCTGAGCAACAGAGGCACGCCGTTGTTCTGGAAGATCCTCTCTGCTCCGGCATCCTCTCTGGACAGGACCACCAGGTTGTTGGCGGCCTAGAGATGAAAGGAGCAGAAGTTAACCACTTTCAGTCAGACGTCACTCCCTATTTTGGGCATGCAATTGTATAGGCAAGAATCTTCCGGAATATGTTCCAACATTCACAAGAATATCCATACATTTTCGAGGCCTAGAATTATTGAATGCTTTAACCAGTGAAAAATAGCAGATATACAAGCTCACAGCGCGGCACCGAGTGCCGCGCTGCGAGCTTGTAGATCTGCTATTTTTTGAAAAAGTCGTGAAAATGTGTGCAAATCTTTGAATGTAGTATGTATTTTCAAAGCGAACGTTTGTAACTCAGATTTTGCTTCTGGGGGGTCCCTGGAACTAAATATTTTGAGATGGGGGTCCTTCATATGAAAAGGACTGAGAACCACTGACATAGTAGTCTCTCGAGAACAGACTAACTGAGCTCTAGTTCAAGTGAAAAGAACCTTTTCTTTGACGATGGCTGGCCAGATTGCTGACATAGAAACATAGGTTTTTAAAAAAAAACCTTAGAAGGATTCAAAAGACACTTATAGAATCGGGTCAAAATTCTAATTTTCACAATTTTTCTAAAATAGCAGATCTACAAGCTGCTATCTGCTACTTTTCAATAGTTAAAGCATAAAATAATGATACACAATAATGTGTACCCGTTCTGAATGGGTTAATAGCCAAAATAGCAGAATTACAAGCTCACAGCACGTTACACCGGGACACGTTGTGATCATCACAGACAAATGACTACCAGGAGGGCATGGTGGGAAGGGGTTGGTTTAGTATGTTGGCAGAGTGTGTGTGGGGCGGGCGGGGTGACAGCTGTAATGACACAGCAAAAGGGAAAGGCTAAAAGACAGTACTAACTCTTTCTATCTTGTCCGTCTCCGACTCTGGGTTCGTCAGAATGTCGAACATGCCCTGTACCCTGGAGTCAGTGGAGAATGTTGTCTTCAGCTGTGGGGGCAAAAAAAAACAAAAAAAAAAACAGCAAATGTTTAGCCACTTTCAACCTGTCCATATTTTGTCGTTATAGGTGAACAGCTGAACAGCAAAGTTATAATCAAGAGAAATACACTTGAACTAAAGCTACTGAGGAAAAACTAGCAAAAATGTATTGGAAAAAATCTGCAGCAGTGTTGTATAAATTATTATTATGGCTCAACTCAGATTAGTTTATCATAAGAAAATAAATGAACATATTGTGAGTTAGTCTTTAAAAAAAGATTCAGTTGAACTACCATGAAACTGTTCAAAATGAAGTTACTACATGCAGTGAAACTACTCGACAACTGTATGTAGTATGAACATTTGTTTCCACATTCTTCATAGGTGAATGACCTTAGCTTGGATATCAGCCGACAGCCTACGAAGGGTCTCCAAGAAGGTCTTGTTCTTTGGTTCGATGGTGGCACACCTCTGGACGTCCTTGAAGGCCATGTCGAATTTGCCAAGCTTCTCCAGAGCTTGACATCGCCGATACAACGCCTTAACATCTGCTGCATCGATGTCAATAGCTGCCATTCAAAACACAAGTCAAGTCAATTTTATTCATAAAGCACAGCGTAAATAAACACACAACATAAAATATAACAGACAATAACAGGATGTTAATACCCGAGAGATCAAGTACTAAGTTTAGTGGAGTGGGTATATACTAGCCATAAATTATAACTTCCAGTAGAGGGTGCTAATATGCGGAGGTTACGTCTCTCCTGGAGTTATAACGCAGAGTAAAATAGCTCTCGCTGGTTGAGCCTCCATGTCCCTAATCGCCTCAAAACATGTTTAAATCATGAAGTTGCTCACCTCATCGTCGAAACAGCTTTATATCTACCGATGAGCCCACTCGTTGGCATGTGTTAGTCCATATGTTTCTAATAAATTAATGTTTACTAAAACTTCTCTGAGACTCGCGTTTCCTCGTCGGAATGTTTCCGCATACAGAGCGCTTCAGAACTACAGAACGTTGGAATACTTCCGCATACAAAAACGTCATGTCCTAGTATGAGCAAATCGCAACGGCGATCAACGTCACGTGATATGTAGCCTCGCGTAGCCAGGCTTTTACTCATCTCGCGTGATATGTTCGGCCATTTTACCCAAGCAGTTCAAAAACAAGGAAAGCGATGAGACTCAAAGAAGTTTTAGTAAACATTAATTTATTAGAAACATATGGACTAACACATGCCAACGAGTGGGCTCATCGGTAGATATAAAGCTGTTTCGACGATGAGGTGAGCAACTTCATGATTTAAACATGTTTTGAGGCGATTAGGGACATGGAGGCTCAACCAGCGAGAGCTATTTTACTCTGCGTTATAACTCCAGGAGAGACGTAACCTCCGCATATTAGCACCCTCTACTGGAAGTTATAATTTATGGCTAGGTATATACTAGGCCACCCTTCCGTTTTCGCTCTACATATCTTTGGCATAAAAAGTTGATTTACAAGCTCATCACACAACTTGCCAATTGATCACCCTGGAATGGGTTTCATGTAGTTAAAGCTGCATAACATGTAAACCAAATGACTATAACACAAAGGACAGAAGGTAAAAGGAGTGTGCATGACATCATGGCAAAGGGTTTGAGAAGGTTCAAAGGCCAGGGAGGAAAGGTGTGTTTTGAGTCTTGATTTAAAAGTGTCAAGGGAAGGGGCAAAAGCTCACAGGGAGGTGTAGGCAGGGGCGTCACACCAAATTCTGGGCCCTGGGTACAAGGATTGACTGCGGGCCCCCCATGAATGTTAACTATTGAAAAATAGCAGATATACAAGCTCACAGCGCGGCACCGAGTGCCGCGCTGCGAGCTTGTAGATCTGCTATTTTTGAAAAATCGTGAAAATGTGTGCAAGAAACTTATGTTTCTATGTCAGTGTTGCTCAAACGTTTTCATGTGAAGGACCCCCAAGATGATATGTATTTGGCCACAGCTAGACCCCCATCTCAAAATATTTAGTTCCAGGGACCCCTCCCCGGAAGCAAAATTTGAGTTACAAATGTTCGCTTAAAAAATACATATTCAAAGATTTGCGCACATTTTTATGACTTTTCAAAAATAGGAGATCTACAAGCTCACAGCGCGGCACTCTGTGCCACGCTGTGAGCTTGTATATCTGCTATTTTTCAATAGCTAAAGTTACTATAGGGCCCCTCCACCTTGGGCCCTTGTAACTCAGTCCCACTTTCCCACCCCTTGTGACACCCCTGGGTGTAGGCCATTCCTCCATCATTTTGAGGCAGCAACCGAAAAGGCACAATCACCCTTTTGCTTCAACTGAGTTCACATGGGAACATCAGAAGCACCTGGTCAGAGGATAAATGACCTAGAGGTGTCAAGGGACACAGTAGTTGAGGGAGGTGCGAGTCCATTCAGGTCTTAAAACTACTTTTAAATCAGCTCTAATATGCATGTAAGTTGTAATGAAGGGTTGCTTTGGACATTTGGAATAATGTGTTTTGTTTTAGGGTAGTTTCTGTCATGTTTGTTGTACCTTTGGAGGCATCAGCGGCTGCCAGAGTGTAGTTTTCCTGAAAGAGAAGGGAAGTATTCTATTAAAGATTTGCCTCAGTTATTCTTCATAGTACGATTTTCTCACATGTTGACGAGAAACGTGTCGGATGAAGATCAGTTCTCTCACAACCAGGGGGTTTCAAAAATGTTCATGTCAAGGACCCTTAAATTGTTACGTTTTAAACTGCAGACCCCCTCCTGAAAATATTTTGTGCCATGAGCCCCCTATCAGAAATCTGTTAAAGTCTTTCAAAATTATTCCAGATCTTAAGTTTCACAATCTTTCAAGATTTCTCAAAAAACATCTACAAGGTTCAACTATTCCTTGTTTCGCTGGGGTCCGCCTGGAAGGACCCACTGGTCACACTGTCTTTGTGTGTGTGAGAGAGTGTGTGTGTGTGTGTGTGTGTGTGTGTGTGTGTGTGTGTGTGTGTGTGTGTGTGTGTGTGTGTGTGTGTGTGTGTGTGTGTGTGTGTGTGTGTGTGCGTGCGTGCGTGCGTGCGTGCGTGCGTGCGTGCGTGCGTGCGTGCCTGTGTGTGTGTGTGCGCGTGTGTGTGTGCGCGTGTGTGCGTGTGCGTGCATGTGTGTGCATGTGTACACACTTGTATCCATGCGTGTCATGCCTTTATGTTTGTTTGTTTCCTCGCTGAGGTACTTACATTTTTCAGGTGGCAAGCAGACCTGTTCTTGTAAATGATGGCCATCAACTTCTTGTCTTTGCACACCTTGGCAGCGCTCGTGTAACACTCAATAGCCTTCTCCATGTCGCCTTCCTTGAAATATGTATTCCCCTCATCTTTTAACTGGACTGGATCTTCCATCTGATGGAGATAAAATGAATTAGTAATGTCTGGGTGTGAAATCTATAGGTGTGTATACTTCATGCTGCATTCATAAGTGCTGGTCAGCAGTCACGTCTTATCAAATCAAATCTTTTAGTCTTAAAAACCTTTTTGAAAATTTCAAAAATGTAAAAAAAAATATAAATAAATACAGTAGTTGGACCCTTTGTTAGCCAGTTAAATCACTTCCGCCCTTATAGCAAATATCACACTAAAATACGTTTAAATCAAGTTTTTACTTGATAGTTTTGACTTTTCAGTCTCCAAGATAAACAAGTCAAAGTGTAAAACACAAAAACATGAACAATTGAAATACCAAAACAGAATCTTTTGCAAATTATGCCACATGAAACATAACTGGTTTATGACGTTTCACACACCATTAAAACATAGTAATAATACATTGTTTTTGTTGTTATTGTTAGTTTATAAAGTCAAGTTTCTCACCACTCTGGTTGTTCAATGTGTTCTACCCTGGGTCTCCTTCAACAATGGCCTGGCACATGTTATCTCTAACTTTAAATGGCCTCCCCTCATGCCTTATTTGGGCATTGACACGTACCGTAGCGGGGGGGCTTTAGCAGATACCACTCTTCTAATTAAAAACAACAACAACAACCATCTCCTCCAGCACATTTCATGTCAGTGGTTGATCACTTCTCTCACCCAGGTCTGATTAACCCATAAGAACATGCCACTTTAGACCCTGATGATGAAAATTAAGACAAAGTGCCATTGCAGCCGTACATTACCTTTACTGTGCACTCGTGTCTTCTTTTCAGTTCTGTTCTGTCCTGTTCTGTTCTCTTGTTGTCTTGTCTTCTCTTCTCGTTCCCTGGTTGTGGTAGTTAAGAGCTTCTATCCCTGATTGCACTTACCAAGTTTTTTTTGTCTTACGTCAGCACTCCCCCTACCCCATTTTATATTGGATCTCAATGAGGTGGGACCATAGGGTGGGACGGAACCTGGCAGGTACCACCTGTCATAACACATAGGGGCCAACACTAAACACACTCCCAGGACCCAAAGAGAGAAGACCATCAACAATCTGCTAGGGAATCAACTGCTCAATATATATTTATATCTTTTTTTTATGTTATACCCATTTTGAACATCTCAATGTGCAAAGTATCAGAAACAAAGCACACGTGACGCCAACGTTTGTGGTTTTAACTGTAATGGAATCACCCCTTGGGAAACATGGTCTGGTCCTGATCATGTCTATTTAGGGCATACACACATGGTAACAGCTGAGAACTCACTAGCAAATGTCTATGTCACTAAAGTGTCGGGAGGAGGGGGGGGGGGCAGGGCAGGCCAGGGGGGGAGGTGTAAGCCAAGGGACAAGGTTGGTTGAGTGTGGGGGAGACTGGGAGGGGGTGACAGAGAGAGTGACAGCTGGAATGACACAGAACAAGCTGGCAGCTTCTGGTGGCTTCTGGAAAGAGAAGGTCCTCGAGTGTGAGATTGCATGACCTGCAATGTTAAGTAGAATATCCTCTGTGTATAGGGTGGAAACACCATATGTCCAAAAGTGTGTCGTCCTTTCAGGATTCAAATTCAAAAATAGCAAAAGTAGCATATCTACAAGCTCAAGCCTGTGGATCTGCTACTTTTGAGTGACGCTGTAGTATGATCGGTAGGGCACTAATTTACGAAGAAAACACAAAAAAGTTGTGATATGGAGATTGATGGAAATATTATTATATTCCATATGAACAGACAGTTTTCCCCAAAAATATTAAAGTACTCGCACACAAAAAAATGAGTCCACACCAGTGTAAGTCCGTTTTCTGTTAGTTGTAATGAAAGAATAGTTCAGAGTTCAAATTGTACAGTACAGCAAGTACAGTACAACAAAATCACCCATCGTTGTTTCTCTGCCTATACAAAACATAACTTCACCGATATATGGAGTTACAGAATACATTAGTCACATTATGATTGGACAATTAAACATAACAATGGATATCAGATGTTTTCGTGTTGTTGGGCCCAGTAGCCAGGCCAGATATCATGGCTTGACAATATCATTTTGTTATCCTGTGTCCTGGGCAGCCTGACATTTATTGAGATATCATTTCCCTGGTCAATATCTTTGTACAGACCTGGAGTGGAGACATCTCGTCACGTGCATTAGTTATCAGATCAAAGTTATCAGATCAAAACAAAATAACCTTGACACTTTTAAAACTGAAAGTGTTGTCTAACTAAAATGTAATTTTATATTGATATCAATCAATCCTTATCCAACAGAGATAGGAATTTGTGTCTGCATCTGTGTGTGTGTGTGTGTGTGTGTGTGTGTGTGTGTGTGTGTGTGTGTGTGTGTGTGTGTGTGTGTGTGTGTGTGTGTGTGTGTGCAATCAATCCTTATCCAACAGAGATAGGAGTTTGTGTCTGCATCTGTGTGTGTGTGTGTGTGTGTGTGTGTGTGTGTGTGTGTGTGTGTGTGTGTGTGTGTGTGTGTGTGTGTGTGTGTGTGTGTGTGTGTGCGTGCGCGCGCGCGTGTGACGTGCGTGCGTGCGTGCGTGTGTGTTATCTTCATGCGTGCTGCACAAATGGTCTGTCCATTACATGTGGGTCTGAACATGGAATAGAATAGAATAGAATAGAAAGTATTGCCACTATCACTGTGATACAGAGTTGTGTTTATTAACTATGGTCAAGCAGTTAGTATATAAGCCAATCTGTCAGTCTGTCCAAAATTCTGAAGTGCAGAGAGAGACTGTTTTGTTTTGATTTGTTTTGTTTTTACAAATTCCGTGCTGTTAAGGTTGTATTGAACACTACTAGGGTTTATCGCACAGCAACATCACAGAGCTTTTAACACCAAAAAAGCCTGATCAAATGCCTTGTTCACACTTTGATTTCTCGAAAGTCCTAATTTATTTTATTTTATATTATAGATTAAATACATTATATTTATTTTATATTACTTATTACTGGATGTATATTATATTACCCATTACTATTCATTCATCTTGTACTTGTATTGTATTTGGAATGGATATTTGGCATAGATTCTTCCAGAATACCAACTTGTGTGGCCTTTAACATGTGTAAAGTTTGACACTTTCATTAGTCCTATAGCACCACCCTGTGGCCTACCATAGTAGCTCACAACTTGTTGCATCGCAAAGCATTAGTAAGAGCATGTTATGTACAGCCTTTACAGGCACAATGCTTTAGGATTGGTCTAAACGGGAGAGGGGAGAGTAACTGTACTAATTAAATTACAGTAAATAGAGACAAAAATTACTATCCAAATGATTATTAGGTCAGCCAGCCTGAACATAAAGTAACTCTCATTGGAAAACTTTGAATGCCAACAGTTAGCTCCACACATGATGCAACAAACTGGCATTTAGGATTCAACTCAATACAATTCGAATCTCTTTCACTTAAATATAATTGTTAACGTCATTAACCTCACACATGCTACTTACATATTTTCAGCTACGCACAACAAACAGGTAAGGTTGTTAGCTTTTAGACAAATAGCCTTGCAGTGAGGGCATCATGGGAGATTTCCCAGCATTCCTGGGCTGGAATGGGGTTGCCATGGAAATTGATTGGTTCAAACTCAATAAATCAATCTTGATTGATTGATTGACTGATTGATTGATTGATTGAAGACTTTATTAGAAGGTTGCATAGGAAAAGGTAGTTTCATGACAGTACAGTTCACTGGTACAAGGTAAACTAAAAGGAGATCCTAGTAAGCTTTACGGCTTATTTACACAGCAACTCTTTTGTATGAATGTATGAATGAATGAACCATTGTAAAGCGCTTTGAGCACTTGGAAAAGCGCTATAAAAATGCAATTCATTATTATTATTAGTCGTCTAACTCATATAACATTGAAAGACAGATGGATAGAATACAGTATGCATAGGATATCAATAACTAAAAAAATAAAAACAAGAAACAGTTATAAACAAGGAAGAAAAAGAGAAAAGATAGTGTTTGTTGGGGTTTCATCACTGCCTTGTAATAAAGCATTCAGAATCATCAATCAAACATGTTTACATATTTTCTCTTTCTTTCTTTCTTTCTTTCTTCAAATAATCAGCAATTCAACACTGGCCCTTAGTGGCCGCAATGAGAAGTGCATGCGTTAATTTTAGCTGCAACTTTTATAGGTGGGTTATTGTGAAAACAATTAGTCTGCATCATAAGCCTTTTATAATTTTGTATTAACATGCAATAAGGGACACGTCAATCTTGATTGGGCAGACTTTAATCAGGTAAATCCTTGACATTAACAACAAATAGGCTATTATCAGCAGCACACTAACTTCATGAATTTGATGACTATCACATACATGCACAATAAGTGTAGCAATATTTCTGAACACATAAATAATACATACAATAAATATACTATATATTATATACAAACAGGAAAAAAATGTATCAAACATATAGAAACATACAGAATACTAATATAGTATACTGGTACTTACAGTATATATCAAATATAAACCTGAGATTATAAATTTAACTACATAAAGTATATGTAAAGAATGTAATTTTTCTTTTCTTTCATCCTTCAAGGAATATAGTACAGTATACCATTGTATACAGTTACATACAGTGCATTCATTGTCTTTAGTGCAATCAGAATGTTCTTCAGTGTCAGAGATTCAGTAAACAGAACAATCAGTTAAAGGAATTCATGTATAAAATGTACATATAAAGCAAAGTCTGTTCATCCTGAGCCGAGAAGACTTTCACAATCCACAGCTTCTTCATAGTGCTTCAAAGTGAGAAGCTTGTAGTGGAGAAAGGTTGGGAAGATCCCAGGGTCTCTGGGGTGACATGGGAGCTTAAATACCACCGTTTATAGATGTAACTACTTGAGTCCTATGTACTTTGTTGTGCGATGAATGGCAGAAAAAAAACAGCCAATCTACAAAGTAATAATGCGTCACATCATTGGGCATTATCATTACAAGATCTGCAATTGTTTCACATTCTGAAAATGGATACTTTTATTTCTCCTATGATGGCATGCCCAGAATTGGGACGTGGTTAATAACCAGATGATCATTATGGTACAATTCCCCTGGGACCTTCTGCAGCAGAGTTCATTTTCACAGTATTAACGGTCCATGCCTGGCTCGTGGGCAGTGGCCTCCTCCAGTGAATCTCAGACTCGGATACACCTTCGACACAGCGGGCAGGTGCCGAACTCCTGGATCACTCTGGTGGCACACTGCGGGCATAAGCACGTGTGGCCACATAGCAGAGTGACGCTGGCATCCTTTGCCATGCATGCCACACAGCTCTTCACATTCTCTGAATATGCAAGAAAAGAGACGCATTGATTTTTTTAAATCAACAACCATGAAATAGTATGTGATTACAACTTCAGTTCAAACAAGAAAGAGTACATACTGTATATCGTCACTGTCGGGCAGAAACCTCGTATCTCCAAGTTTCAAATTTGTACGTTTTTCACAAAGCAAAGCCCTGCTTCATCATACAAGGCCGTCACACAAAGATAGTGAAAACAGCCAATCTACAAGCACACAACGCCTCGCGGCGCGAGGCGTTGTGTGCTTGTAGATCGGCTGTTTTCACTAGTTTAGAGCGTTTTTAAAATGATCATTACAAAACGAACGGTTTTGGACATACAAGGTTTCCACCCGACGACGACGATATCTTGGCCTACTGATTTGTAAACATTGTGTTGTGTCTGAAAGACTGAGCCTGTTTACCTGATTTGAGTTCCTCGGCCATGTTTGCACAGACGTCCTCTGTAGAACAGTTCAAATTGTAATGGTTGTCGACATCAGGTGAGGAAAGCTGTTCAGGAGTGGGGCAGGACCTCCGGGATCTAAAAGTTCCGGTTAACTCAGAGCCTGCAACAAGAAATCAGGTGGGAGTCATTTAATCTATCATGTTATGTAAAGTAGGATGGCTAGTAAAAAAAAAGAAAAAAACAGCTTTGTCCTTAAAATTAATAACAGGCTAATTAACCACTTAGCCCTTTATTTATACCTCGTCATACTAATAGCAAAAATAGCAGATCAATAAACTCACAGTGTGAGAAATGTCACATGAAAAGTTTGGAGAAAAGAATGTTTTAAAATGTCCACCTATGAAATATAGGGACACCAGGGTTAATATCGTTAACCACTTAAACCCTATTCTTTTTTGACTGGGGTCCCCCAGGGGTCTGTACTTTTCCCACCTCGCTTTGTCCCACTATACCAAATCTCTTCAGCTAAAAATAGCAGATTACATGATCTACAAGTTAATCTGATTGTAGATCTACAAGCTGTACAAACACTAGCCTATATGATAGGGTTGATGTGGATAATGGATTTATTCATGATGTACCTACCTAGCAGTAGAACGGAGCATGTTTGTCCATAGATGTCAACCATGGCCCATAGGGGCCGACGCAGGTCCACTCCTCCCTTCAGTTTGTACTTGGCAACGTCATTCTTCTTCTTAAAGCAGATGTTACCACCAGAAGAAACCCAGAACTCCAGCTCTGAACCCGAGTAGCAGAGAGTCTCGGGTAAGGGTGCGGCCCAGTACCCAAGCGTGTCCGTGAGGTCAGGGATGGCCATGGTGGGCAGAGGCCCAGCCCTGGACGTCGGTGGTACGTTGGTGAAGCCCACTCGCAGCGCCCCGTGCCAGTTCCCCACGTTCCCCTGCACCACTCTCAGACGCAGCCTCTCCCGTACCTTCAGCGGGCGGCTGCTGAACACCAGGCCGTTTCTGAATGTGCCCGAGGCCCTCACTGCCAGTCTGCCCCCCTGGCTCAGGCTGACCCGTTCACCCAAAGCCTGCATGTGGAAGCTTAAAGGACCCAGGCAGAAGACCCCACACTTGTGTGACTCCTCTGATCCTGCAGAGAGAGAGAGAGAGAGAGAGAGAGAGAGAGAGAGAGAGAGAGAGAGAGAGAGAGAGGAAGCACGTAGTTGTTAATTGCTTAAGACCTAGTTCATAATACCAGTGAAAATAGTCGATCTATGAGCTCACAAAGTATTGCATTGCATTATGTTGCAATCTTGTATAGTAGATCTACTATTGTTGCTTGAAAATAAAATGAAAATTGAAAATGTTGAAAATTCAGAAAAATGCCAAAAAAACAAAAAGATTTAGCTAGATTTTGAACATTTTGGCTTATTATGACATGGCCAAAGCGGTTGATTGATTAATTAATTGAATACTTTATTAGAAGTTTTCATAGGAAAAGGTACATGACAGTACAGTTCACTGGTACAAGGTCAACTAAAAGGATAAACACCGCAAGGAAGCCTCCGGGCTGTTTCAATAGGGGTCCTTTTTTAACTCATATAACAAGATGAGGAGCATGAGGGTCACACGGAAAAACAAACAACCGATGTTTACTCTGAATTAATGGAATGAGATGTGATCTTTATTTGCAGCGACTAAAAACGAATTATACTTAAATGTATGGAATTATACTTTGACACGAAGGTAGATTGTGCTTTACAGAATACAATGTACACAGCCCTAAGAGGAAGAGGTTTGTTGACTGAAAGAACATGAAAGAAAAACGTGGGCTGACGGCCAGGTGAAGAATATAAAAACAAGGTTGTCTGCCAAGTAAAAATTAAACCTCTTATCTTTCCAGAAGTTATTAATATCTACCTTAACAGGATAAACAGGATCGGTTTCTATTGGTTATATGGGAATTGGTAAGTCATATAATTTCTTATGTTAACTGCTATCAAGCAAGTGTTAACGTTAATAGGCAGATTATGATGTTATTTTTCTAAATTAAAATCATGTCATCACTTATTTGTGTGAAGGTTTATATTTGAAAATATAAAACACATACATTATGCACTTAGTGACATAGTGACACTAATTTAGCCTAGTTCCAGACCCTGAATCGCTAGCCACACCCCTTTACATTTTTGTTTTGGATAATGAAGTGAAACGAAATGTCAATTCAGGCTGAGTGTCAGGCTAACACTAATTCCCTCTCATAAACAAACCCTGGTCTAATCAATACTAGTAGATCCAGATGAACTGTCCAACTGTCTGTGGGAGATATGTTTATAACTGCCTAACTGTAAATTACACTTTCTAATCTAATCTCACTTATCTAAGAATGGGGAGCATGTCCCCATTCTTACAAGTCAATGAGTGTGTCATCATCTGCAACGGCATTTTACTGTAAGCAAGAGTCATAGGCATGCATAGGCATGTATTAACCTACTTTCTGCTTACAGCATGCATCCCTGCCTTAATGATGCAACACATTTTGGCTTATGATGGTATTTTGTATCATCATTTTAGACAATGAGTCATCATCAATGAAAAAATTAAATCTCTCTTCTTGTCACCTCAACAAATTCTCTCAGTCAGGATTAGAAATAACAGTACATTTTGTACCTCTATCACATGTGATGTGCAGTATTTTCAGTATCAATGTCCATCAATTAAGCTGATCAGATATACAGTGCAGAACTGACAAATAAGACTCTGAGTTAAATTCAGGATTGAGATAAACTCAGGATTTACTATGAAATATTGAGTTGCAGTATAAAGTAAACAAAGCCTTACCAGAGTCGGTGCAGATCTTGTTCATCATCTTGAAGAGGTCAGGGAATGTATTGTTGAGCATATCTACAGTAGGAGACCGTTTACATACATCTGTCTTGTTGAGTTGAGTTTGGTTTTCTGAGGTGGGAGTGCATGGTTCCTTTTTATATGTTCTCCACTCCACACACGTGCCCAGAGGCTGACATACAAAACAATCACAACAAAAGGGGAGGGACTTTGGAAAAGTACCCAAAGTTACTCAGACATGGAAGCTGGGACCATAATATCTATGACTGGGGCCGCCTTCCCTTGGCTTGGTGCCAAACTCTGAACACAAATGGTGCGTTATTTAGCTCTGGTCCAGAGCGACGCTCTGACAGGCGGCGGGCTAAAAGACTACACCAGAATTTCTCAGCCCCTACGAGGGCTCAACTTCAGTCAAAATAAACTAAACTACTTCACTACTCACCAAACCAAAGGTACTTTTGCGTTGTTTAAAGTCTATTCTCCGCGGTGGGGAAACCTCTCAGC
The DNA here is from genome assembly GCF_963921795.1 of Nannobrachium achirus. Taxonomy (NCBI): domain Eukaryota; kingdom Metazoa; phylum Chordata; class Actinopteri; order Myctophiformes; family Myctophidae; genus Nannobrachium; species Nannobrachium achirus. Next base: position 58,858,241 of record NC_137832.1, read on the forward strand.
ACCCCACCCAGCACCCACTCTGTAAAATACATTATTTTTTGTCATGAAATAAAACGCACCCACCTCGAGCCACCGCAGACACAACCCGGAAATAAGCGGCGGTGGGATCGAGTTCGATGCGTTTTATTTCATGACAAAAATAATGTATTTTACAGAGTGGGTGGGGTGCTGAGAGGTTTCCCACCGCAGAGAATAGACTTTCAACAACACAAAACTACCTTTGGTATGGTGAGTAGCAAAGTAGTTTTGTTTATTTTGACTGAAGTTGAGCTCGTAGGGCCTGAGAAATCCTGGTATTGTCTTTTAGTCAGCCGCCTGTCAGAGCGGCTCTGGACCAGAGCTAGGTTGTATTCAGCTCAAAATTGCTACAGTTCACCATATAATATTCACCCATAAAATTCACCCTTCACTGCTACTTCTTAGGCCAACTTTCTGCTGCATGTACGTGTGTGTGTGTATTCTGTATTATCTTTCTTGCTCGTTTTTTTCTCACATTTATATTCTGCATATTTTCTATTGTGTAAACATCCTCTGGCTGCAACATACAGTTATAGTACCTCACTCTGTGTATATTGCTAGTGTTTTGCACACCAATGTTTTAAGCATGTAGATCTGCTATTTTCTAGCTATTTGATTTATTTGCTTTGCACAACAATATACATAGCCTATGCATAACATGCATGTTCTGAAAAGATGACAGAGTTGTTGTGGCTTCTGAATCTCAAGTGAAAGTGAAAGTGGTTAAGTGTGTGGGGGGGGGGGTTTATAAGGGGTGATCCGATTATATGGTGTGGATCTATTAAACAGATAAACACTTCAGAAAAGATAAGAAGTTAAGTTTCATTATTACTTGGCGGTCAGCCTCACGTGCTCTGTGAAGATGACCGCCAAGTAATAACGAAACTTAACTTCTTATCTTTTCTGAAGTGTTTAATAGATCCACACATCATAATCAAGGTCATAATTCCGATTATGTTAAAATAGTGTCGTTTCTTGGAAAGTCTTCCAATTACTTATGTCTTATGGCAACAGCTATGCAACAGATGTCTTCACAGAAAACCTAGAATGTCAGTGAAAAATGAATGCATAGCGACCTAAACAGTGACATTGTACAGTGTACGTACACACACAGTTTTATAACATATTACTTACCTGTGTACCTTGTTTTTATTATTGCAGCAGTAGGTCGCAGTTTACTATGAAACCCGGCAATCCTGTCCGTCTGTGAGTCAGTCAGTGGGTAACGCCTCAATGTCTATATAGCTGACCTGTTGTGACATCACATTGTTGACTCAATGACCAAGTCATATGTTCTGGCAATCATATATGGAGATCCCTGATGTCATCAATATTAAGCCAATATTTGGCAATGCCCATATATGGATGCTCCATATGCCCAAGACAGAATTCATTTGCAAATCAAGACGGCTGACTATCATCACCTGGATATCCATATCGACACTGACCTCTTCAACCCCTGGATATCCATACATGGAGACGACTGCATCATCACCTAGATCAGTGGTTCTCAACCTTTTCAGGCCCCGCCACTCTGACAAGCTCTAAGAGAGTTGAGGAATTACATTTTCTATAATACGGTTCTATTGTGAAAATAGCTGATCTACATGCACATGCTTGTTGCGAGGCGTTTGAGCATGTAGATTGTCTTATTTCACAATTTCTGCCTCTAATATTTGACTATTTGACCAATGTTTAATTAGATATTTTAGAGGTATGAAAAAATCCTTAAATTGTCACTTATACTGGTGTGCATATACCCTCTACACTTAAACTTTATGTTGGTTTGTTTACTGTTGAGAGATAAAAATTGAATTGAATTGAAAACATGTGTTGCACATTAAGTTTGGGGACCCCCCTGGGGGTCCCGGCCCACAGGTTGAGAACCGCTGACCTAGATTTCCATGGGCTTCTTAAGCCGTGATTTTGTAGTCAGACCCCCCCCCTGATGCCAAGCAGATTTATTGTCCATATGGGCAGTGCTGTGTCCCTCGCTATTTAGAGTAGAATTAAAGTATAATTCTACCAGTTTCCTGTCAACAAGAAAGAGAAGAAAAAATTGCTTATAGTAAAAAGAAAGATTCAGATGTTTTCCTCCGCCTACAAAATGATGTCAGACTTAAGAGGCCCATATATGGAGCTCTATACTTCTGGCCTCACGGACTCCATATAGCTGACCTGTTCTGACATCACAGTGATGACTCGACCAGCTCAGCAGAAGTATAGACCTACATGCCAAAGCAGCCATGTGCACGCAGCCATGTGCGCGACCTCACTCTTCGCTTCTCACCCTCAGGGTGTCTTACTGGTACTATATACGGTATGTTGGACAATGTTATAGTGTGGTTGAGTGTACCACACATGCAGGCATAATGACAAATACATCTCTTGAATTTAACCATTTGCTGAGGTGTGGATGCTTCTATAGCACTGGAGGTTATTTATTGTGCTATGTTGTGAATTGGATGCATAGGATAGGACCACAACGGAAACACGTAGGCCTACATTTTTTGTGTTATCCTTTTAGCATTATAGCCATTTACGTCTGAACGCAAATCTGTTTGAACCACTTTAACCATTATTTTATGCTTTAACTATTAAAGAAATTGCAGATATACAAGCTCACATGCAAGCTTGTAGACCTGCTATTTTTTTTTTTTTTATATTGTTGAAAGTTTTTAGCCTGATTCTATAAATGTCTTCTAATCTAAATCCTTCTTCTAAATCAGTGGTTCTCAAACCTTTTCAAGTCAAGGATTCCCAAGATTACATGCATTTGGCTGCCGACACCCATCTAAAAATATGTTGTTCCAGGGACCACCCAGAAGCAAATATTTGAGTTACAAATGTTTGCTTTTAAAAAGATATATTCAAAAATAAAGATTTTTCAAAAATAGCAGATCTACAAGCTCGCAGCACACAGTGCCGCTCGGCGCTTGTTATCTTCTATTTTTCAATAGTTAAAGCATTAAATAAATGTCTGACTGTACCACGTGCTGTTGACATTTCTTTGTAACATTTTTGACGATCTATCAATCAATCAATCAATCAATCAATCAATCAATCAATCAATCAATCAATCAATGTGTTACAAAGGTCATTTTCTAGGAAAGCAAAGCCCCAGTTGCAGCTCAACACAATAATCTCAACAAGCCTCTCAGTCTGCCGGTTGAATTGTCTTTACGCACGTTCAACATTTGCACACCTACAGTGATATGATATCAGTTTCGTTATAAGACATTGTTGTCTTTGTGGTTAATGTTGTTGTATTCCTCATGTGTCTGATAACAGCTTTATGTGTTTGGGGAAGGGCAAAGGTTTTATAGATAGATATATAGATAAGATATGGGCAATTTAAACAGCATTGTTTCCCCATCCCCAAAGAACATTATATTGTGAATTCAATGCCACAGTTGAAGGGAATAACAAATCCAAAACTCAAGAGTCTTGCACGTGCTGCAAAGATAGCAGCACTTGCAAGCCTCTTGAGTTTTGGTTTTGCTCAAGGTTCAAGGGTTCAAGGTTGTACTTTATTGTTACATCTTTTGTACAGGTACATAAGAGTAAAACTTGTTTTTGTTTGGCATCCTTCAGACAATACAGTGGTATATCAAAATAACAATAACAGCAAACCACATCTAATAATAATAATAATAATAATCTAAAATGGGTAATAATAATAATAAGATGTAGAAAGATGAAAAAAGAAAGAGTGCAAAAGGCAAAAGAGCAACGAGAAAAGAAAAGAGCATCCTGTTTATTCACAAACAGTCAGGTGTGTGTGTGTGTGTGTGTGTGTGTGTGTGTGTGTGTGTGTGTGTGTGTGTGTGTGTGTGTGTGTGTGTGTGTGTGTGTGTGTGTGTGCCCACGCGTGCGCGTGTAGACTGTACATATACCGGTAGATTAAATATAGAATTCTCATCTTTTTTCATCTGTAAAGTGTCTGGAGATTTTTGCTGCCCCCTAAAGGAGAATGCATGTTGTGCATTGGTCATGTGACCACTGAGTCAAGTCTTCATGTGACAGGATGAGGGAGGAATGATGAGGACCAGAGGGGCAGCGAAATTCCAAACTTGCGTCATCCTCACTCTTGGAAAGTTACTAGCGTTTCTGTCATATTGCACTGCGGTTTTACCCTGCTCCCTTTTTAAAGAGCTCAACTTCAAGAATATCACGTATACAACAGGACACACGACAAGGAATATGGCCCATATGCAGGCCAAGTGTGGCTCACTAGTTGCCTTCCTGAATAATAAATAAAGCATTTTTAAGGATTATACTCCAAATTACAACTGTACAGCGACTCACCCCACGGAGACAGAGGTTAGGGTTAGGGTAAGGTTGGGTGTCGAAAAGATGACACGTAGAAACAGCGAAACGCTCCCTTGTGGAGTAATAGCCTATTCAAGCTTTTAAAAGACATTAGGCACTATTAGACTCCCACACTCACACATGCAAACACAATAAAACATTCAACATGCCCACTCCTTGCCCCTACAATGACCCAAGGGTCCTCATCCAACTCGGGAAATCCCGAACTTCCCCCACCCCTTAACGTGGTTCGGGTACTCCCCTTACACACGCACGGCACATGCACACTCACACACACTCATGTGCACACTCACACAAACTGGCACACAGTCTGTTAATAATTGATGTTCTCTGTGCTTGCAAAGTAACAATGCTGCCTGTGACTCCCATGAGTGTATGAGAAGCAGGGGGGTGCTGAGAGAAGATTTGTGTGCGTGCGTGCACACATTTATCTTCATGTGCTCGTCGTCTACATGTGTGTGCGTGCATGTGTTAGTGTGTTAGTGTGTGTGTGTGTGTGTGTGTGTGTGTGTGTGTGTGTGTGTGTGTGTGTGTGTGTGCGTGCGTGCGTGTGTGCGTGCGTGCGTGCGTGCGCATGTGTGTAGACTTCTCTTGGAGGGATAGTATTGAGTCAGCTGCACCCTCAACATTAAAAGCACAGGCTTAATGTCAATCCACTGTATTCTATCATCATGTTTTTAGAGCATTTTACGCAGAGGACTTCTCAAACATATCGTAATCATAAAGTCAAATCGTGTTCATAGGCTGTTCCCATGAAATAAAAAGTCAGAAAATATCGAGCTGGTAAAACAATATTCAGAATGTTTTGTTTTTTTCATTAGTTTTTACTTTTGTGATTTCGTTTTGTGTTGGGGGGGGGGGGACATATTTTGATATTGTATTTTCTCTTTGAACAATTCAATCCTTAACCACTTCCAAAATGGCATCATAATTATAAGCTTTAATTTACCCTCGCTTCAACTAAAACTCAGCTGAATGTTATTTCAATGTGATGATGAATAAATGAAGATATATGAGATGCAGTCAATCAAATGTGTCTACTGAATTACAGCTGCTGCTAAGCTGAGTGAACTGAACTCCAAGACAATTTATCCCCATTGTGAGGGAGAAATCTTAAAAAATGCTATTGTTCAATTAGAAGGTGCATTTCTATGATTTATTCCTCTGGTTAGATCTCAATCAAAATGCTAATGTGAATGTAATTATTGCAACAGTGCTGCTCCTGCACATCTAAAATTTGCAATGAGGTAACTGGAGTTTCAATTTCTGCACAGATGTGTAGCTCTAAAATGACAACACGCACAAAATGTATTCATAGTGAATTAAGTCAGTCTGTACTGTAAGATACACCCATGATACACTTATAACACGCTACAAATGTCTCTATAGACTATAAATTCACAAAGCACACAAAAATTACAAGTGATCATGTCTGACTTACCCCTTTTAATTCATTACTGCATTATCGTATTTTCTAATACAGTAAAAACTTGTATCACTATTAAGGATGTTTAATAAGCAATGTGCAAAAAAGGGATAGGCCTAATATAAAATAACATAACACCAGGAATAATTGTTTTAAGACGCATTAGCACCAATTTAATTCTATTTTGGATTTTGAGAAAATAAAGGGCCAGCAAGCCGTCTCTGCTCCACCACACTCGGCTGGCCATGGCAGGCCATCAAAAGCCAACTTGTTCCCACTCCACCTGTTTAAAACACTATCAATCTGCTGCCTTCCAATGAAAGGCTTGGCTTTCACCGGGGAGCCAATGGAAATGCATTGGAGGTCGAAGAACCTGACCAATCGAGGGCTGCATTCTAATGTGGCCGGTCTTTATCAAGGTGCCACTTCCATTTCAAGATAACGCTTATTTATGACCCCTGAGCCGACAGGAGGTATCGGTCTTTTAGGAGCATTGTGATATCCTTCCAGAGGGCTCACCTGAAGGTGATTATGGAATTATCATACACCACACTATGGCTGAGAACAGGTGACGGGAGAGAGTGAAGAAAGCTTTTCTATTGGCACTATACTCCACGCTGTAGTAGCAACTTTTGCAGACATCAGTGACTTGGGGGAAACTTGGTGAAAAAGGTAGCGGATAGCAGCATCCATTGCCTTTATCATTTGAGACATAATAGAGACTGGGAGTGCGGTTATAGATCAGTTCAGTGTGCACAAGTGGAATCCTGTGGGCCAAACTGGGTCTGCCTGACCTGAGCTGACCGACCGGACGTTACTGAGTGAGTTTGGTGCAACCCGGAGCCAGAGACACTTCCCATGGATCCAAACATCCAGGGGTCCTTCCTGTTCAACAACAGCCTGAATCAGTTCCCCTCTGATCTCAAGGCACAGGTGTGCCAATACTCCGTGCCCAACTCCTTCTATAAACTCAACCAAGGCCTGAACAACCAGCTTGCGGCGGGCACCCCTCACGGCATCAGCGACATCCTAAGCCGCTCCATGCTGGGCATGGGATCATCGGGCACCACCACGCTGCTCTCTGGATACTCCACTATGGGGGGCTTTGGCCCGTCCGTTACCGGCGCGGGGATGTATTATAACCGAGATTACAACTCGTCCCTCGGTGGCTTCTCTAAGCCTGGCACTGACTGCCCGATGAAGGCTCGCAGTGTCAGCTGCTGGGCTGAGAACGGCTATGACTGGCGAGGAGGAAGGCAGCAATGCGCCAACAGTGAGTCTCTCTATGCCAGGGGTTTTCAAAGTGGGCGACGGGGCACCCTGGGGTGCCGCGACGGCAGTCCAGGGGTGCCGCGAGATCATTTGATTATATCTGGAATTTATTTGGACACTTATATTTAGTATCATTTTAAACTTAAAGTACAAAGTTATTTCCAATCAGTTCTAACCAAAATGGCTATTATTTCAACGTTTTCCTTGCAACATAATCACTAGATTATCGTCACTGTCGGGCAGAAACCTCGTATCTCCAAGCTTCAAATGTGTACGTCTTCTGGTAAAGCAAAGCCCTGCTTCATCATACAAGACTGTCGCACAAAACTTGTGAAAACAGCCGATCTACAGCCGATCGTGAGGCGTTGTGTGCTTGTAGATCTGCTGTTTTCACTAGTTTAGTACATTTTATAGATGATAAATACAAACGAACGGTTTTGGACATACAAGGTTTCCACCCGACAACGACAATATGCTATAATAAATATAAGGTGCTGGGAGTGAAAATTATAATGTAGGGGTGCCTCGGATTAAAAAAATATTTACGGGGTGCCCTGAGACCAAAGAGTTTGGGAACCCCTGCTGCTCTATGCTCTTGTCTGACCTGAGCATGCAGACAGGTCACACAATAGAACAGCTTCCTCTCCTTGCTAGTTCACTTCTCTGTCATGCAGAAGTTACCTTCCTCTGTCAACATAATGTTATGACTTTACTGACAGAGAGCAAGACGCTCTCGTTCAAGACCAAGTAGATGACTTGGCAGTCAGTGTTACTGTGTATGATTCTGCATGCAGACATTCAGATACACATCACAGTGTCTGATGAAAGCCGACACCTGTGGTAAATTGCATTCTAAACATACCGTAATTATGACAGAACTTTCCTGTTGCAAGGGTTTCATTTGTTTCCTGGTAAAACTAAATGTGGGTGATGAATTAATGTGCATAACAAATATGCAGTTATATTATGATTCATAAGAAATACGCCTTTATGAGCCGTATAAAAATGGAACATTGTCGTATAAAAATGGAACTTTGAATGAGGAAAGAAATAGTCTTTTTCTGTCATATATGCTAGAATAATTGGTAGGCGTAGGCCTACCAAGTAAAAAAGGGACTGCAAATGGCTGATCACTTGAATAGCTATAAGCTATCTGTGCAATCTTAAATACATGTAATTTAAAGTTGCAAACAAAAAGAGTCAGTTGGCTTCTCAGTGCTCAGGAATAACTTCTGTGAGATTATTACTGTACTGTACTGTACTGTACTGTACTGTACTGTACTGTACTGTACTGTATGCACATAACTGTACAAGTGTATTATTTATCAAAGATTTGCTTAAGTGTTTTGTATCTTTTTTTTAATTCCAGACAGTAATACACTGGGGGAGATGTCAGGCAGGAAGAAACACACAAGACCAACATTCAGTGGACACCAGATATTTGCCCTGGAGAAAACCTTTGAGCAAACCAAGTACCTGGCAGGACCAGAGAGGGCAAGACTGGCTTATTCCCTGGGCATGACAGAGTCACAAGTCAAGGTATACATTTCATCGCAGAAACATCTTCTCTCCATATTTTAACTTTTTGTGAGGTTCTTTCTTCCATAAATTAAAGCAGTAGCCTACTTGATCATACTACAGCAGCGTCACATCAAAAGTAGCAGATATACAGTACAAGCTCGAAGCGCATCGCGTTTTAGGTTTGTACAGATCTGATACTTGTGCTATTTTTTTTATTTGAAACCTGAAAAGAAACTGTATTTGTCTCAACCGACAGAGACGATTTACATTGTTGGCCTTCAAATAATCTGTGCAGAAGGACTATTCAGTGCAGCAGCAGCTATAGTGCACTTGTGTTACATCTACCACCAACATTAAAAGTTTGAGAGTGCAAATGTTACTGCTTATGCCCCAGGTAGGCAAGAACAAAAGCCAAAATGTTTACATTTACCACATTAACCCAGGCTGGCGTCGTCCCTATTTTGGGACACCAGGGAATTGTGTTTTATTAAATGTTTTAAATAGCAAAAATAGCAGATCTGCAGACACGTTCGTTATTTGTTGTATGATGAAGCATAGGAAGGTGGTTAATAACCAGATGCCAGGTCCTGACATACTATAGTGTGTATAGTTTCAATGCACAGATTATATCGTTTTTTATTTTGTATTTGTTATATTATACTGCTTATACTGATGTTTCTTTTGAGTTCCACTCTTCATGAAAAGCGGGCTCATGGTTGTCTTGTTGCGTGCAATGTCCTGTGTTTTTTAAAAGAAAGAAAAAATGGGTTACATATAACATTATGTGTAATGTATAGTTATAGTATATCCAATAAAAAACTATATAAAAAAAAAAGCAGGCTCAAACTCCTATGACAAAAAGCTGACATTTTACCATTTAGGCATAGCAGAGTTAAATCCCCAAATCCTGTACTGATTTTTTCTTCCATTATTTTACAAGGAGTCTCCTGAACTTCTGTAAAGCTGTGATTTATTTGCAATATATAAACTATTTCAACTATTTAACCTCAAGTGGAATGTTTCATCTGAGCAACGTTTATTTGTATTATTAATCTAATAATTATTATTGGAACTTCTGCAGAAAAATAAGAAAATGCTGTGACCATGTCATATGCTGTATACTCTGTGTGTGTGTGTGTTACTCTGTGTGTGTGTGTGTGTGTGCGTGCGTGCGTGCGTGCGTGCGTGTGTGTGTGTGTGTGGCAGCTAGGTTATATAGGCTACTGTAAACTATAGGCCTACTTTACTTAGGATATCAGAACATATCCATATTTTAGACCAGTGGTCTCAAACTTTTTGGGCTTCAGTACCCCCCTTTTCCTGATTGCTGAATCCAAGTATCCCTAATTTAATCGACAACAACATTTTGATTAGAAAATACTGACATCAAAAGTCCAGTTTTTGTCAATATGTTGAAAATAAAAGTATTGTAGCCTGTTTTCTATTCAGTAACAGTTGTGCTAGTCAAAATTCTCACTTAATTTGGTTTAAACTAAAGCTTTACGGAGCAGCATGTTCACAGTCACTGAGTCACACATAGGCCGCCTACATGCTTTTTAAACATAACTGTAAAATAAATATTTCCATTCCCTTTTTCTCTCAAGTAGCCTGCCTGTAGTAGACCTACCTCTGCGCAGCGATAGTGTAGGCTTAGAAGAAGCCTTTTCAGAAGTTAATTTAATGTTTTCCATTTAACGATTTCCTTTATCCTCATCTAATCTCTTGCTAATGCATGCAGGCTGTTTAAAGGCCCCCACCTTTGCGCACTGCAGGTTCACCGGGAAATACTCGGTCGCCTCTGCGCAATATACCCCTAGGGCCTAGGGGTACACGTACCCCACTGCCCCACATTAAATAAAAATACTGAACTTCAGCCAACAACACCCCAAACCTGTTTGAGCAGCAGGAGCGAGCACGTTGGTACAGTTTCAGTCTCAAACAAGTTACGATTTGGTGGAAATTAACTTGCTTACGTGAGTAACTGCAGGTTACAATGCCTGAGTTGAGTCAGAGAAAATGAATGACAGATCAAACATTCTCTTGTTGTCTTGACTCCAGAGGCGTCAATTGGGTATGGCAAGCTATGGCAGCTGCCATACCTTGGCTACAGGGGGAAATAATAAAATGTACTTTTCATCATACCTGTTGCTAAGGTATGGCAACATGACTGGTGTCTTGCACGCGCGCGAGGGCGCGCGTGCAAGACACCAGTCATGTTGCCAAACTTGCCATACCTTAGCTTTTTCTGAACTGACGCTACTGCTCGACTCTCTAGGTGTGGTTCCAGAACCGACGCACCAAGTGGAGGAAGAAGAGCGCGTCGGAGCCCAGCTCCACGCAGGCCGGCTGCCACGGGGGTCCGGGCGGCGGCGAGGCCTCGGAGAACGAGGTGGAGGACGAGGAGTACAACAAGCCCCTGGACCCGGACTCTGACGACGAGAAGATCCGCATGCTGCTGCGCAAGCACCGCAGGGCCTTCAGCGTGCTGCGCATTGGACCGCACCACGTCTGACCTTTTCCACACACACATGCGCGCGCGCAGGCACACACACACACACACACACACACACACACACACACACACACACACACACACACACACACACACACACACACACACACACACACACACACACACACACATTGATTGATTGATTGATTGATTGAAGACTTTATTAGAAGTTTGCATAGGAAAAGGTACAGTTTCATGACGGTACAGTTCACTAGTACAAGGTCTACTAAAAGGAGATAGGCCTACATGAAAAGACTAAGCTTATTTCCACTGGAAACCATTAAAGTATCTCATATAACACACACACACACACACACACACACACACACACACACACACACACACACACACACACACACACACACACACACACACACACACACACGTGCGCGCGCATACCCACACACACGCGCACACATACACGCGCGCAAACATGCATGTTGTAACAAAAAGGGCACAGAAGTCACTCAAAACATACTTGGACATGTAAGCATGTTCAACAGGAGGTGAGGAGGATGTGCTTACTTAAAAATAGCCAAGTCTGATTTATTTCATTCATTCAATCCTAAAATGAGCTGGTGCAGTCCCATCATTTTGTAAGAAAATCCGATCTGAGAAAACAACATTAAAAACACTGCACGATGCTGTTTGTATTACTTTTACATAAAGCAGGTGTATGTAAGACAATTAATTTATTTCTGCTAATCTGCTTTATTTTGCTATTATTTACTCTTTTTTGCACTGTTTACTTTCAAATGGGAAACTTATTTTTTACTTATAAAATGTTTTATTCCAGAGGTTAAATATTAAAAATGTGCAACACTTTTACTGTAGGCTACATCCATTTATGTAAACATTGCCATATACAATCAATCCTTACATCAGAAACCCACAGTCAGAGAGTGAAAAAATGTTACTAAAATAAAAAATGTTACACTTTCTAATCAAATCAACACTATTATTTAATTGTGGAGAATGGCAAAAAAAATGTCTTCAGTTCACTAAATCACTATGTAAAGACAGCGGGCAGTGGGACAAATATTTACAGTTATTAGGAGGAGTTTGGCAGTAATGTTAATAATGGGAGTGAAGTATAATGTTTGTGTGCAAGCACAGTGGTGACAAACCTGCGAGCATTTAATTTCAGTGGACCTCTGAAATATTGTACAATAAATTATTGTGAATTATTTATTGATTTTGATGGTCAATGTGTCATCCTTTATAAACACAACACTCTTTCGTGAAAACACTCTTTCGTGAAAGGAATACAATCTGGTATCACCTCACGCCGCAAACAACACCAACATGAAATTACAATAGAAAGGCACAATCAAGGAGGACAGTTTAAGGTTCAAAGGTTAAAAGTCTTGTGTAATTTACCATCATGCTTCAGCTGAATTGAATACAATGACCCTGCAGCGAGCAGTTCTCACATCAAATCAATGACAGTAGAATCACTCCAATCAACGACACACCCTGCTTCAGCAAACTGCTGTTAAAGCAGATGGTCTCCTATACTGTAATAGCAGTTTAATGGTAATGGGGACTAAAGGTCACATTGCAACAAGCTGCTATTGCATATTGTGAATCAACAAATGTCTACAGACTAAAATCCGGAGTGTTAAATGAACTCAGAGACGGTTCAATAATTGCCACTTATAGAGATACTGTAAATAGTCGTATCATGGATTTGTTTATTAACCTTTTTTATGGGGGGTGGTGGGCCTTTCTGCCTTTATTTGGATAGTACAGTTGAGATAGACAGGGAAGGGAGAGAGACGGAGTGACAAGCAGCAAAGGTCGGCTCAGGGAATCGAACCTGCAACTCGCTGTCAGGCTGCTATGTTCCAGGCCATTGACGCCCCTTTTTTATTGATTGAATATATTAACAGTTTGCAAAATCGAGCACAGGAAAGTACAGTTCAATATACAAGCTAGTAATAAACATTACCGGTAATGCTCAGAGGGAATGACACGCCAATAAACAAAGGAACATTTGCCCACAAATATGTGACTTTGTTTGTTTTGTATATTTTTTGTTTCCTGGTGCTCTGATCTTTGCCCGTCCCCATTCCATACTTCTGATGATGACAGATGAGTGATTCCCGGAGCATTACATCAACAAAACTGCAGTGCTGTGAAATGCAGTAATGGTACAAGTCTGATCCAGAGTCACAGTCACCATTCCATCAGCCTTTTCTTTCTTTCTTTTTTAAAGACCATCGATCTGTACGATGCCCACCTCTGGCTGCCCTAAATAGCTTGTCCATTCCACCTTCAGAGCACAGGCTTAATATCTCCTCTATTTCTGTTGTCATTCTTCTTCCTGCCCACCAAATAAGCATGGCTCACCCCGCACAGCTGAATTCTATGACCACAGAATATAGAACGCAATCAGATCATTCACCTCGGGACATTTTTTGCCGAAGCTAAGCACGAGTGCAATGAAATTCTCAACCATCTAGCCTAGTGATTTTTTAGCTTGACCTACCTAAAGGTCAGCACTAGTCCAGTGGTTCTCCAAACTTTTTTTTAATTTCAAGGACCACCAATAACCCAGAGAGTGTACAAATGGAACCAAATAGAAGGGTCCATTTGGTTCTAATGGACCTGTAAGGGTCCTTTTGGACCCCTGTCAAGGATCCCAGTGTGGGTCACTGCACTCACAATGTAGAATACAAAGAAATTACATGTGCAAAAGAAAGTCTGATTATTATTAACCACTTGTGCCCCATTTTATACTTTCAAAAATGTTTGAAAATGGCATACCCAATCTACAAGTCTACAGCTTTTAGTGAGCTTGTAGATCTTATTTCTATTTTTTGGATATTTCTTAAAAGATCGTGGAAAGTTTCTGCCTTTAATAATAGTACATGCCCAAAAATAGACACGCAGTCACCCAGATTGAAAGGGGGTTTACGTTTGTTTAACCTGGCTGGTCAGAGAGCCATGCACTTCCAAATGTTTGCTCAGAAAGTTGTACTCTCTGCCTGTGGCATGCAGTAGTAGCACTGTTACGTAATCGTTCAGGTCTGTCCACTACCTCTGGAAAAATACTGAAAAGAAACACATGTTTGACACACAGGGGCGTCGCACCAAATTCTGGGCCCTGCATGGGTACAAGGATTCACTGTGGGGCCCCCAATGAATGTTCTTCAAATGCGTTCCCATTTAGACTGGGAACGCATTATTACGCATTAGATCATTTTGTGTTTTAACTATAGTGAAAAAATAGAAGATCTACAAGCTCACAGCGCGGCACTGCGAGCTTGTAGATCTGCAATTTGAATATTTTAATCTGCTTTGAATATTTTTTGACCCGATTCTATAAATGTCTTCTAAATCCTTCTATGTCAGTGGTGCTCAAACTTTTTCATGTGAAGGACCCCCAAAATGATATGTATTTGGCCACAGACCCCCAAGATTTGAGTTACAAATGTTCGCTTAAAAAAGACATTATATTCATAGATTTGCACACATTCTCACGACTTTTCAAAAATAGCAGATCTACAAGCTTGCAGCGCGGCACTGTGAGCTTGTATATCTGCTACTTTTCAATAGCTAAAAGTATAAAACAATTAAGGCCCCTCCACCTTGGGCCCTAATAACTCCCCCCAACCCTTGTGACGCCCCTGTTGACACATGAAGACAACCATGTGCCTTTTCATAGCCTCGTTATATACTGTGTAGTACTTAGACGTACACCATAAACAGCTGATCTACAAGCTCACAACGCACCAGGTGTTACGAGTTTGTATATTGGCTATTTTCAATATATGGGACACTGGCATATGGAGTATAAAGCATTATGCATTTTGAGGTATTTATTTTACTTTACCGGAGTATTTACATTTTTTCTCTCAGAGAAAAATATTTTACTTTATTATTGTATTATTGTACTACTATTTGAATACTTTAGTTGCTAGTTACTTTGCAGAGTATTACAAAACATACATTAACCACTTCAGCACTACACATTTCGGCCATTTCAAAATAGCCGATCTACAAGCTCACAACGGGTCGCAATGCAACGGGTCGCATTGTAGATCTGCTATTTTCAAATGGGACGTCACGTTCTGCATAATGAGTAGGCTACTTTCTACTTTTGGTACTTTATTTAAGTACATTTTGATACCAATACCTTTGTACTTTTATTCAAGTCAATTTCGAATTCCAGACTTTTACTTGTAACAGAGTATTTCTATATTGTAATATTGATACTTTTACTTAAGTAAAACATTTAAAACCATCTGGCATTATGCCCTCTAGTATTACTCAGAAGGAGGTGTGCCAGATGCAGTAGGAATGTGCAATGGCAATAACTGTCACTAAGAGATTATAATCAGACACTGTACAAACCACATGAATTCCAGTTTCGCAGAGTATGACATTGCAACACAATTTGTGAGAGAAATATTTTTATTTATTTACAAAAAGTGGAAATATATCACTGGAATGCACTAGTGTTTATTGGTGTTCTCACCAGAACTGAATAAATGACTGAATTGGTGATTTGATCTAATGGTGCTGTACACTGTAGCTATATTATATAGAGACCATTTGATCTAATGGTGCTGTACACTGTAGCTATATTATATAGAGACCATTTGATCTAATGGTGCTGTACACTGTAGCTATATTATATAGAGACCATTTGATCTAATGGTGCTGTACACTGTAGCTATATTATATAGAGACCATTTGATCTAATGGTGCTGTACACTGTAGCTATATTATATAGAGACCATTTGATCTAATGGTGCTGTACACTGTAGCTATATTATATAGAGACCATTTGATCTAATGGTGCTGTACACTGTAGCTATATTATATAGAGACCATTTGATCTAATGGTGCTGTACACTGTAGCTATATTATATAGAGACCATTTGATCTAATGGTGCTGTACACTGTAGCTATATTATATAGAGACCATTTGATCTAATGGTGCTGTACACTGTAGCTATATTATATAGGGACCATTTGATCTAATGGTGCTGTACACTGTAGCTATATTATATAGAGACCATCTGCAAATCTAGAGAGCATTAGGCTATAGCGCGTTGTTGACCAAAGCATGAATCAACTCATACAAGTCTAATATAGACATGCTTCCACCCCCACTCAAACACATACATTATTAAATCAATTTTGAGACAGTCATGATTACAATGAGTCCATTGGTTTTTAACTATCGCTACAAATGCAATCGAGAGCCCAACTCGTCTAAAACTGAATGAATGAAAAATACATTAGATTGTTTGGTTTGGATGCAACCAGGAAATGTAAGGGGGCAAACATGTGTATAGATAGAATCATATGTAAGATTAAAAGATAATATTTACAAACATGGAGAGGTTGGTCTAGGTTTAAAAAAAAATGGAATTATCAGTTATTAAATCCAGAACCAAAAGCCAGAGAAATAATTCACGCAAGGAAAATACAACACAAAACTGGCACTACAACGCCAAGCAAAACACAACTAAATAGACAAAGAAATCCTCTGCTTCATTGTGATGTGGGCATGTTTCTTTGAGTGCATCTGTATGTTGTTAGTGTTTGTACAGTATTCCTGCAGTCAAGCAAGAGTCTGCGCATTTAGCTGTGTGTGTGCGTGTGTTGTCACTTCCCATCATTCTGAAACATCCGCGTTTCTTACAGTGTTGTGGTAAACCTGTCATTTCAGAGGGGAGTGAAAAAACAGAGGGTGTGGATTCAGCCGTGTGTAGACAATTGAAAAATTCCATTCATTCGTGTCAACATTCAGTCTGTCTAGAAAGATCACGAGTAGTTCACATAATAAAGCACTTGGTATTAATAATAAACAGTTGGTAGGCCTACTGCAAGTAGCACAAAAGGGACAACACAAAGTTATGCTCACTAAAATCAACAAAAATGGCATCTTGGTCAAATCGCATAGCTGTTGTGCAGTCATTAACCACTTCAACCCTTTATACTGAGTTTACAGGGTGCTAAGGGCCTATACTCGGCCCCCTGTTCCCCCCCCCCCCCCCTCTACACCAAATATCTTCACCAAAGATAACCGTTCTACAAGCTCACAATGCATCACATGCTGTAGAATGTAGATTGACCATTTTGCGCGGAGTGTTTGCCCAAGAATAGAAATGCTACCGTTCATGTGGTTAAAACAGTAACCTTGTTAAGATTACGTTTGTAGTTGTTATGTTCTCAATCTGGCTAGCCATCGTCAAAGAAAAGGGAACGCCCACTCGGGTTGTCCCTCTTCCTTTGAAGCGTAAGCCATCATGACTCTGTCTCGAGAGAATGTTATGTTGTTGATTAGAAAGACAAGGATGCTACCACCACTTCCACAACAAACAACAAGAATAGTTAATCTAGCATTGTCTGAAATCCAATATATTGATCTTATTGTCATCAATCAATACAAAGACCACACAGTGTGAGGTGTGATAATAAAGAGGCTACATGAATGTTTTTTTTCTTCTTTCACCTGCACATATGCTACAGTCGCTACAGTGAAGGCCTACAACTCTGCCAGACCAGTGGTTCTCAACCTGAAGGTCGGGACCCCCAAATTATGTTGGAGGGTCCCCAGATTATTAACTTAATGTGCACATTTCTAAAGTAACAATTTAAGGACTTTTTAAATGTCAAATTAAACAAATTGTCAAATATTAGAGACAGAAATTGTGCAAATAGCCGATCTACATGCTCACAACGCCTCGCAATGTAGAGGTGCTATTTTCACAACAGAACCATGTTATACAAAATGTAATGCCTCAACTCTTAGTGCTTGTCAGGGTGGGGGGTCCCCAGTTAAGATATGATTATTTTGTGGTTCGGGGGCCTATAGGTCAGTAGATCAATTATAAAAAGGAAACTGTGAAATAGCATTCCTGTACTGATGTTTCTCTACTAGGTTAAAGTACTGCAAAATGGAGAGTGAACCGATATAACAAAATAAATAACAACTGAAAAATGGTCTAACATACAAAATAAAAGCATGACAGTAGAACTGATGACCAATATTCAGATGTAAACCCCTGACACTGTAAAAGTCGGGGGATTTACTTGGGTTACTTGGTTATGTAAGTATAGGTGTGTGTGTGTGTGTGTGTGTGTGTGTGTGTGTGTGTGTGTGTGTGTGTGTGTGTGTGTGTGTGTGTGTGTGCATATATTGATGTACGGGTACTCAGGGCAAAAGACTAACCCGGAACGATCAAAGTCCTAACATCATCTGGTAACATTCTCAAAGCGATCGTGCACACTTGCACCCCCTGGGTACAAAAGGCCAACGAACGCAGGGAGGAACCCTGTGGGGGGGGGGGGAACATCCCCTGGTGTCAAACGTGTGTTCATGTCGGAGGATGGAAGACCTATGGCCAAGCGGAGGATCCATCCGGCAAATTGTCTGTCACCCGAAAATCCATAATGCTGCTGATGATCAAATCTGCGCTGATGTCACCCACGGCCGTGGGAATCAATACGTCGCAGTGAGATCGGGAGTGAGACGTCGGTGATGTGTGGATAGGGAGAGCAGAGCGCTCGCAGCAGGCTGGTGGTGGTGTGGGGAGGGGGAGGGTGGAGTTGAGGCAGGGTGCTGTCAGAGACGAGGAAGAGAGGAGGGTGGAAATCTTACAGCTGAACCTCTGGTGCTCGTTGTGCAGTGGGGCAGGACCTCTGAGGTTGCTGCGGTTGGACCTACAGTGTGTGGCACAGGAAAACATTTACACGCGCAGAACGAGTGCTTGTGATAAGTAGTAACACGATGTTGGTGCTATAGGAAATTGTAGTCAAACAGGTACTGCAGGCTCACTGTGTCGACACTTTCATTTTCCAAGAAATCACTGTACCATTATTTTATGGCAGTTGGCAAGTCGCCACTTGCATTGCATGTTTCCCGATTCAGCGCAATTCAACCTGTGGCCCGTGGGCCGCATGCAGCCCGTCATGGTCATACCAATAAAATATATTTTGTCTACTTTCAGTGTGGACAAATAGCCAAATTTCTGATGTCATTTTTCAGTTTCTCTCCAAAACCACTAGGAAACTATTTTTGTCTTGTTTTATACAAGACTTATTTGCTATTATGTTTGTTCCAAAATAAGAAACTTCATCATTTTATCATGAATCATTCCACGACAATCATTTTGTTCAATGAGGTTTGGCCTGATAGATGGAAATGTGTCTGTTTTCTGTGTGTTCCTTAATTTTGTGTGTGACTACTCAAGTAGCGTGTTACAAAACCATTGACTAAACGTCCAAAATAGGACTGTAATTTTTAGCTTGCGGCCCCTAAGCCATCTAAAGTCGAGTAGCCCTGCTCTACAGTGACTGACTGATCTAAAGAAAAGCATAAAATGGCAACAATAATAAATAAATGATGTGCCATAATGTCAATAATATCTCTAGGCCTACTGGAAGTTTCTCAAAAAGGGCAAACATAGAAAGGAAAACCCTATAGTGCTGTGAAATCCCCTCTGCAGTGCATTCCTGTTCAAGTAAAAGAAAGAGAGAGGGAGAAAAAATAAAACTCCTTGACAACCCTTAAGTCCCACCAATACATGGGTTTCATTATTCTCTGTCTGTCCAAAGAGGAATCCTCATCAAACGGTTGTCCATCCTCTGAAAAAGCCATTTAAACGGCAGCAAAACAAAATCACGGCCGTAAAAATGCCAATACCTCCCGCCGGGGCGAAATGTATGTCTCTCCAGCCGGCCGTCCATCTGGTAATTAATGAAGAGTGGGCCAACATTGCACTTGGTGTAGCTATAGTTGACAGTGCAGAGGATTCAATGGACATAGATCAGGGAAAAGTGCTGATCACTGATGGTCCGACTACATTATGCACAAAGGAATGGCCGTGTCCCCTCGCCACTTCATCTTAGTTCATATCCCCAGTCCACTGGGCCAGTTGGCCGCTATGGCTCCCTGGGGACCAGACCCATGAGCTGAACAAGATTACTGTGATCACTCTCTTCTTACACACTGAGCCCCCCCCCCCACCCTCACACCCCCCTGGAATTGGCACACACATTCGCGCAAGTGCACAAGCATTCACACACACACACACACACGCACGCGAACACACACCGACTATACAGTGCAGTACACTTAAATGCAATCGCTGGCACTCAGACTCTTACCATTAAGAGGGGATCCGAGTCAGTGTTCATTTGTCTTCATTGAGAAGAACAAGAAAACGGGCTGTGTTGGGGCAGACAACACAAGGCACACAAGTTAGAATCGGTATACTTTTACTGTGGTTATTTGTTAGAACACACAGTGTGTAATGTAATTAACCACTGTTGAGGTTGGCACATTTCCTGGGGCAAGCTGCCCAGATCACACATGTCACACTGGTTCTTCTTATTTTTTCGCTCTCAAAGAGCGCCTGCAATGTAGTGCATTTGAAACTACATTGCAGTGCACATCATGGGGTAATCACTGCTTGCCTCCAGTGAATTATTATATTTTTTATTTTTGTTTATTTTCTGTTTATTTCGTTGCTGAGTGAGGTCAGCAGACAAAGTGAAGGGAGTGAGATGAAAAAACCTGCGTGAAATGTGCCAATCTCAACAGAAAACATCGGTAAGCCCTATCAGATGACAAATAGTGAAAATAGCCACTCTACAAGGTCACAACATGTCACGTTGTGGTGTGTTGTGAGCTGGCAGATCTGCTATTTCTCCATTTGGAAAACATTACAAAAAAATGAAAATGCTTTGAAAATGTGTGACATTTTTTGACAA
The DNA here is from genome assembly GCF_963921795.1 of Nannobrachium achirus. Taxonomy (NCBI): domain Eukaryota; kingdom Metazoa; phylum Chordata; class Actinopteri; order Myctophiformes; family Myctophidae; genus Nannobrachium; species Nannobrachium achirus. The sequence goes on from NC_137832.1 coordinate 58,879,057, forward strand.
CAAAGACATGCCAAAAATATGTATGGCAAGTGTAAAGCCAGTTACCTTGTGGTCTCCCATACAGACATTAGGACCCAGGGTGTTGTAAACCACACTGCTGTCACTGTCGTCCCTCTGCAATGTCAAAAGCAAAACATGTTGTTGTAGTGCAATCCAGGGCCAACAGGCAGAGCGATGCTCAATGCTCACTTAAAGTCTAGCACGGCACGGCAGGGTCTTCAACGTTTTTCAGACCAAGGAGGACCCCTTAGCTGAGACAGAGATGAAGCAGGGACCCCCCCCCCCCCCCACCACCACATGTTGTATAAATTGATGTTGCAGATTAAACTTTTTCCATAGATTTCATAGATGGCTTCATAGACTTGCTTGACAGTAATGTCTACACAGTGTTGCCTAAATTAATGTTTTTTAATACGGTGGATTCATGTTAACCCATTTAGAATTATTTAATACTTTAGCTATTGAAAAATAGCAGATATACAAGCTCACATTGTAAATCTGCTATCTTTGTCGTGAGAGTCGTGAAAACGAGTGCAAATCTTTGAATGGATCTTTTTTAAAGTGAACATTTGTAACTCAAATTTTGAGTTGAGGATCCGTGAGGATCCGTGACCAAATACTTATCATTTGGGGGGTCCTTGACATGAAAAGGTTTGAACTTGTATATCTACAGATTTTAGGCTAAGGTTCCCCTCAGAATGGTCTAGGGTTCAAGTGGTTAATTGATATACAGATATAGGTAACAGGTAGAGTCGCCGAAATGAAGCTCGCCGAGAAACGGGGGGTGCGTTCGGAAATGCACACCGGGTGTGGCAACGGTGCGCTTTTTCAGCCTGAACTCTCTGAAGGTAAACTTTCTGAAAAGCAGCAGTTGCTAACCTAATGTTGCTATTGATGTTTATAAACTAGGGTAAATTATGGTTATAGTCTTAATCTCACAGTATCATAAATGTTAATGCTAGCAACAACAAACATGTAAAGTAGGACACACAATCACAGTATGCCTTCTTCAGTATCAACATGAATTAATATTCTAATATTCTATTATAATTTACCCTAGTTTATAAACATCAATAGCAACGTTAGGTTAGCAACTGCTGCTTTTCAGAAAGTTTACCTTCAGAGTTCAGACTGAAAAAGCGCACCGTTGCCCCACCCGGTGTGCATTTCCGAACGCACCCCCCGTTTCTCGGCGAGCTTCATTTCGGCGACTCTACTGGTATTCACAGATATATACTGACTCTGTGGATTAACTGTTGGGCAGAGTGCGAGGAGAGGATACGGTCACACCAGGATGGGCAGCGAGTGTTCATGTACTGCGTTGGTTTAGTGTATTCTTCACTGTAGGGGTAACTGTGAGGGGGAGAGAGAGAGAGGAGAGAGAAAAGGCATGTGGAGAGAGAGAAAGTAAATAGAGATAGGTTACAACTAATAATACACAAGGGGCAATGGCAAGAGTCTAAACCAGGGGTTTTCAAAGTGGGTGACGGGGCACAGTCCAGGGATGCCGAGAGATAATGAAAATATATTTAGTATCATTTTAAACTTGAAGTACAAAGTTATATTCAGTCAGTTCTAAGCAAAATGGCTGTTATCTCAACGTTTTCCTCGCAACATAATCACTAAAATATCGTCACTGTCGGGCCTCGTATCTCCAAGTTTCAAATGTGTACGTCTTTTGGTAAAGCAAAGCCCTGCATCATCATACAAGACTGTTGCACAAAACTAGTTTAGTACATTTTATAGATGATAAATACAAAACGAACGGTTTTGGACACAAGGTTTCCACCTGACAACAACGATATGCTATAAATATAAGGTGCTGGGAGTGAAAATTATAATGTAGGGGTGCCTCAGATTAAAAAAATATTTATGGGGTGCCCTGAGACAAAAAAGTTTGGGAACCCCTGGTCTAAATCACTTAAGCCCTTTATATTTACTATTGCTATACTATTAGTCTCGCGTGGCCAGACTGTTGACTCCCACGATTTGGAAATGCTCCCGTCATACAGTCTGGGGTAACGTAAGAAGAACGATGAGTATCCGGTTAAAACGGAAATGAAGCCCCCTCCCCACTTCCGTTTCGTTTTTAACATCGCGCACATTTATCCTTATATAAATAAAAATAATCTAAGCATATTTAGCTTGCTGCTTAGAAGAAATTACATTTTAAAATACATTTTCATGAACAGTAATGCCACCTTCCATTACTCGCCGTTCAGGAGGTGTAGCTCCAGACTCTATATAGCATTCGGAGATTGTGGAATAGTAGTCTGGCTACACAAGACTACTATACTATTAGACATATTGTCACCTTGCTAAAATAATTGCTTCTAATAATTTTCTTTATTTTTTCGTTTCCATTTTTCAGAAAACAGAAGAGAACTGAACCAAAACAATCTATATGCTATTTCTTAACTCTTTTACTGCCAGATGTTTTATTTATTTATTGGGTCTGGCGCCAGCAAAAAGCGGCTTACCTTTGCGACGTTATAGTAGATAGATAGACATTTATTTATTTATTATTATTATTATTATTTTGGATTGTGCAACATGCACTTTGGCAGACCAGGCAGCAGAGGGCGGCGTCATGCAAGAATTAATGTGAATTTGGCCGTTATGTGTTGCCATCCATTGAGACCAGTCTCTGGCCACAGAGCCACAGGGCCAGAGAAATCAACACGGAAGAGAATTGGTCTCCGTTGATTTAACGCATAAGGGATTTTTAAGACCATCACTGCTGGCGATGTGATTACAATACACGGCGGCGCGACCCCTCATCAGCTTACGGACATCAACAAGGTAAACGAACGAACGGCCGTATTGGCGCGACGCGACACAGAGAAATGGGGCGAACGGGAACGTCCGTAGCAGTAAAACAATATTGCCATACAAATAATGCTGTCTGTCAGTTATATCACATAAGATGATTAAATTATCAATTTGTGTTTTGACACACACTCTTGAGATTATAACATTATAACAGTGGGTGGGTATAAGGAAGCCTCTCATAGGGCCATTATAACAGTGGGTGGGTATAAGGAAGCCTCTCAGGGCAGGTTCAGTATCTTTAGCAGCAATGTGAATCGCATGGAATGTGTACGGAGGCAGAGGGCAGAGGGTTAACATGGGTTAATGTGTTTAAGTCAACATGTAAACAACATGTAGCTCAGATAAGACACGTACCTGGGTGGAAACAGGATTTCCTCTTCCCTGATGACATCGTGAAAGCCCGTGACCTCCTTGTCATATTTCAATAGCTGAAGGATGAGAATAAATAAAGGGACTTAGAACTGCCGGACGATCTCTGAATATAAAATGACGTACGACACTGACTTAGGGCCTAATAAATCATGTACTCACACATGCACAACAAAGCATGTGCACTGAGAAGCTGCTGTTTTATCAGATCACTCTATCACCCATTAATAGGAGTGTATTTACACTGACAGTGATTAATCTTGTGCATTATTATAGATTGTTGCTAGGCAGTGTGTTGTATCGTGCCATAAGGAACGCTGCGCTATAGAGATGTGGGTCAGAGTTAGGGGACGCTCACACGAGACGCGTTGCTACAAATGCGTCATCAGCGAACCCATTGTTTTCCTATGGGTACGACACACCTGCCACTCGCTCCTCTCTAGGGACAGCGTGCAGTGTTTTTTCCAGCGGTTTTGAGACCGACACGTGCCGACACGTGCCGGTGTAAAAAATCTATTATTATGGATATAAATAAGTAAACGCTGTGATTATCTAGAAAATACCTGAACATTATATTTCAACACATATGGACAAACCCACCTTGACATGAACACAGAGATTACACACATTTATCGATAGACCAAGAGCAACGGAAAGGTAATTAGACCCCTCTTTTTCATTATCCCTCTTAAAATTGCCAAATACAAGGCACAAATACTTAGTTTCCATACAATCAGTTATTTGCATTTCAAAACGATTCGATACCGATTACCACATTTTAAAATGATACGATACGATACGATACAAAGCCAAAACGGTACGATATTTTGCTTTTGCAAATGATATAGTAGATCATTGCAAATTAAAATCGATTTTTCGATTCAGTTACTATATCGATACACCCCTAAATTCCCCGCCCTTCCGAACCAAAGAATGGCCGTGTGCGGCCAGGTCAAGAGTTTTACAGCTTTGATCAAAGGGGGCTAAAAGTTCAAGTTGGAACGGCTTACTGCTTTGCCGTTGTCCTCCCTGAAAACGGCCTCGTGCAGGTAGGCGAACAGCTTGGCCTCGATGTGGAGAAGAACCTGAAGGCAAACACATGGGATAGATATTGTACGTTTTCTTTTTCGTGAAGAAAAGCCCCGCTTCATTACGCAAGACTGTCACGCAAAACTAGTGAAAATAGCCGATCTACAAGCACACAACGCCTCGCGACGCGAGGCGTTGTGTGCTTGTAGATCGGCTATTTTCACTAGCTTAAATCGTTTATAAAATAATAACAAAAAAAAGGGAAGGTTTTGGACATACAAGGTTTCCACCCGACAAGGACGCCATATGATTGCACTCTATTTTTCGTATAACATAACATAGTATATTTCCATTGCGTTTGGTTGGTTTATGTGTAGAAGTGTGTCACCCATAGAAGTGTGTCACCCGTAGAAGTGTGTGTCACCTTGTGGTCGTTGTCCTTTTCTTCACAGATGATCTTCTCCACTTCGTTGCTGCTGTCCTTCTTCACAGTCTGCACATCTGCAGAGGTGGACAGGTGCTGCACACACACACACACACGCACACGCGCACACACACACACACACACACACACACACACACACACACACACACACACACACACACACACACACACACACACACACACACACACACACACACACGCACACGGTCAAATAAATAAAGGTATCTATCTATCTATCAGATGTGATACATTTCCAGCACACCTAAGTTAGGGTGACCATATTTTCAGCCTAAAACCGGGAGCCTCAAAGCAATGTGCACACGTGTGCCCATTCTCTAACGTTCGTGCACGTGCACATACGCACCGCAGGGTTGCATACAGGCAGTGAGTGATTGACAAACAGCCTCAGCTGTTCAGACATGCAATGTAGCCTATTTGTTCATGTTTCTGATTGGTTAGGTGAGCATGTTTACATGAAAAGAACATGTTAAATGTCTATGCAACCACTGAAAACAGCTACTATTATTTTAATTTTGCCGAAAACCGGGACAATTTTGTAGTGAATGTTGAAAACCGGGACATATTAGTGTTTTAGAGATATTTGTCGGGACACCGGGACACGCAGCTTGAAAACGGGACAGTCCCGTTTTGCATCATATGACCAGTTGTAGCATGCTGAAATCGGCTGAACCGGGACGTCTGGTCACCCTAACCTAAGTAGGAAGCAAAACAATGCTATAAACTGTGGTTGACGGCATCTGCAGACTAAGTGTGTGTGTGTGCGTGCGTGCGTGCGTGTATGTGTCCGTGCGTGCGTGTGTGTCAGTACCTGCACCAGACTGAGCGTGTCCAGACGGAAGTTGAAGTCTCCAAACAGGAAGAAGGGGAGGGGAGCGCAGCTGCTGTCTGATATCCTGAAAGGAAACGGCGGTGGTTATCAGCAGACACGTGACATAACTGTATACTGTATCATCACCTTACTGTACACTGTACCATTAACCAATTGTGTCCCGAGGCCCATTCTATAAACGCAGTCAAAATATCTTGAAATAAAATAATTGTCCTGGAATATGAATATTTATTAGAAAATTACATTACAGCACTGATTCCTGCTGATTTATAGGCATATCTCATCAATAAAATGAATTAATAAAATCAATAAGAAGTGTTTCTGTACACACATTTGTACCACCATCTGCATGCTGACATCACTGATACTAAACAATGTCGCCACCAAGGTAACAATGCCCTACTGACATCACTACAGTGCCCAAATTTGGAGATGACATCACAGACTGGCCTGGACACGGAACACCATATATGGGCATAAAAGAGTGCCAGCCAGACAGACGGATACAAGGGGTATTGCACAACTGGACATGGATGGTGGTGACTATTCTGCCCAACGGGCACCGTTCGGGGTTCTCCAACATTACTTCTGAGACTCCTACATTCAATCCCTCTCATCGCACACCCCCGGGCACAGGACTAGTATATCGTCACTGTCGGGCAGAAACCTTGTATCTCCAAGTTTCAAGTTTGTATGTTTTTTTCACCAAGTAAAGCCCTGCTTCATCATACAAGGCTGTCGCACAAAAGTAGTGAAAACAGGCGATCTACAAGCACACAACGCCTAGCACCGTGAGGCATTGTGTGCTTGTAGATCTGCTATTTTCACGAGTTTAGTTCATTTTTAAAACAATAAATACAAAACAAAAGGTTTTGGACATACAAGGCTTCCACCCGACACTGACGATATATATACAGCCGAGTTGTTGATCTGCAGAATTTTCTCCAAATACAACAGGAACTACACCCTTGGTACAAGGAAGCCAAAAGGTCACTGCAAATGTATGTCTTTGGGACCCAATATTCGTGGCCAGTTCATGTAAAACCATATGGAAGGTATTTACAGTAGGATCATGATGTCTTTTTTTACTCCTTTTCGTGTTTTTTTTACCAGCATTTGGATCATACGCAGAACTGCTTCTGACAACAAACGTATCCATTGCAAGTATCCAGGTTGGCACACTTGGCCTGAATGAATGAAATCAGATCTTTATTGGCTAGTCCTGGAAAGGTCATAGTAATATTGTGGTTCATATTGAACACTGTTTAATATCCAGAATGTGTGTATTTTTCACATTAAATGTTACTTTCATTCGAGTTGACAATTAATGAGTTGTAACTGACCCCACCCAATGATGTCACCAGGAAGACCTATTCCATAAAGAGAGCAAAACTAACAGGGCCTACAGTCTCGCTGTGAGGACGAGGCCTAAGCCTCTATGCTGGAACATGGTGCTTCTCCACTACGAAGGGCAACCCTGAACCTTCCAAATGCGTAAACGTTTCAGAATACTTTTGACTTTTGCATGTAATAATGCTTGAATGTTGAACCTGTTGATGACGTATCTGAGGGCCTTCTCGCGGTTAGCAGAGTAGATGGAAGGGCTGCAGTTGCAGGCAATGAGGTTGGAGGCATCGTGGAACAGATGTACATTGACCAGGTCCAGACCTCTGTGAAGAGAATGCGCACGCACGCACACACACACACACACACACGCGCACGCACACGCACACACACACACACACACACACACACACACACACACACACACACACACACACACACACACACACACAATAATGTGAGACATGGCAGATGGAGGAAGAAAACAGGAAGTGTTCTCACAATGACAAATCCTGAATTCTATCTGGTACGTGGATGTTTATTTGTGTGTGTGTGTGTGTGTGTGTGTGTGTGTGTGTGTGTGTGTGTGTGTATGTGTGTGTGTGTGTGTGTGTGTGTGTGTGTGTGTGTGTGTGTGTGTGTGTGTGTGTGTGTGTGTGTGTGTGTGTGTGTGTGTGTGTGTGTGTGTGTTACTGCATACAGGCCTGTAGGGCTGTCACTTTAAGAGGAGCTTACTTATCAGTCAGTGCACTTGTGGCCACAAACAAACACATTTGTCTTTCTGAGCCACGAACATTCACTCAGACTCCCTTTCTCTGGTTGTCACCAGAAAACAATTAATGTGCATCCAACACGCGGGCTGTGTTGACTTACAGCACGACCTTACGGCTACAGTTTCTGGGCTCTTCATAGCCAAACACCCTCCCCCCATGGTAAAAAACACAGGAGAGCAAATAGTGACTATTGTACCCAGACAACAGAAGGTGTTTGCTATATCGGCCTTAATTGAGGCTGCTGCAGCAACAGCGAATAATAGTTCCAAAACAGATGGGTTGAGAACAGGAAAGTCTCTCTGTTGTTTTCAGGGCACCGGCTTCGTCACAGCGGAGTCTTGTTTGAAATGCACGTAAAAACAGCAATGAATGTATTCTGCTACTGACAGAGGATGTGTGCAATGTGTGTGTGTGTGTGTGTGTGTGTGTGTGTGTGTGTGTGTGTGTGTGCGCGCGCTCGTGCGCTCGCATGCGTGCATGTGCGTTTGTCAGCTTCTCCGGGGATAATCTAGCAAACTGCTGTATTGATCACCTCTTATTCACTTAAGAGCGGCAGTGGCTCAGAGGTAGAGTGGCCGCTTGACAACCGGAAGGTTCCAAGTTCGATCCCGGGCTTCCCCCGAGTTAGTGTCAAAGTGTCCTTCAGCAGGACTCTGAACCCCTAACTGCTCCTGATGAGCAGGTTGGTGCCTTGCCATGGTTTCCTCCACCATCAGTGTATGAACGTGTGTGTAAATGGACGAATGTAATGCACAATCTATATTAAGTTTATATAGATTGTGCATTACATTCAAAGTGCCTTGGATGAAGGCGTAGCCCAAGGATGTACGATATACTTCCATTAAACTCTTTTTCACGTTTTATGTTTTTTGAAGCATTTAACTTTGGCTGTCGTAGAGTGGACACCCGGCGCAGCAGAGACAGGAACCTCTCTAGTTTATTTTCATTTAAATGTTCAAATTTAAAGCACATGAATCACTGTGTTCCATACTGGAGACGCTTGTTCAGAGCACGCCACGGATGACCAAGCTACAGTAGCTCCTAGAGATTTTCTGGAAACACTGCTGTTACAAACAAGATCTCCTGGTTACGGCAAGGTGTCCGGAACGACCAGTAGACATTTTACATGGCGATTAATTGTGTTTTTGTCGTTGACAATTACATTTCTGTTTGGCTTTTAGGCTCTGAAGTTGCACATGGTAGATATGAAACATAACCTAAATATAAAAAGTACTGAGAAATGTAACAACTTTATACTTAAAAAAGTACATTGATAGTGGAAATAGCCGATCTGCTATTTCCACTATTTTTGACTTAAAAAAATATATATGAACATTTGTCAACATGGAAACGATTATGACGATTATGAAAAATAATCGCGATTATGTCAAATAATCGCGATTAGACGATTATAATTGTGACAGCCCCAACGACCAGGGCAGCTTTCTGTCCAGGATGTGTGGTGGTATAATAAACCGTATGGAACCTTCTTGAGCTTAACGTTTCTACTGGATAAGAACATCGACTGTCTGGCTAACTTAAGTCCACCAGCCCTGTTTTGTGAAGGTAATGTGAGACTGTGTGCAATACGTACTGGTTGTGTATGAGCCATCTGGTCCGCATGAAGCCCTTTCTGGACCACTTGAACTGTAAGAGAGCAACATTCCATTCAGATTAAAAGGATTCGCGAAGAAGGAGGCACTCGTCGGAGGGACAAACTGGTGATTATTGATCGCTTCACATAATTTGTCTCATCTCCCTGTCAGAACAGGCAGACAGCACTTCTGACCCCAGCAGACCCATTTATCCTCCCAGCAGCGCCCTTTTGGCCCACCCCGCATCCCTCCCCACAGACACACACACACGCACACGCACACAGGGGTGTCACACTAAATTCTGGGCCCTGGGTACAAGGATTCACTGCGGGCCCCCCATGAAGGGTTAGAATTGAAAAATAGCAGATATACAAGCTCACAGCGCGGCACGAGTGCCCGCGCTGCAAGCTTGTAGATCTGCTATTTTTGAGAAATTGTGAATAAGTGTGCAAGAAACCCATGTTTCCGCATGTCAGTGATGCTCAAACTTTTTCATGTGAAGGACCCCCAAAATGATATGAATTTGACCACAGACCACCATCTCAAAATATTTAGTTCCAGGGACCCCCCCGGAAGCAAAATTTGAGTTACAAATGTCCGCTTAAAAAATACATATTCAAAGATTTGCACACATTTTCACGACTTTTCAAAAATAGCATATCTACAAGCTCGCAGCGCGGTACTCGGTGCCGCGCTGTGAGCTTGTATATCTGCTATTTTTGGAGCGGTGAAAGCACTCCCAATAGACAGGTATGTCTGTGGCTGGCTGGCTGGCTGGCTGGCTGGCTGGCTGGCTGGCTGGCTATGTGGCTGGCTGGCTGGCTGGGTATGTCTGTAGCCTGGCAATACCTTGAGTGGCCACACAAGTTAAAGGAGGGGCGCTGTTGTGCAGGCACAAACACACACACACACACACACACACACACACACACACACACACACACACACACACACACACACACACACACACACACAGATTCACCGCTCCACTTCGAACCGAGGTTTGATTTTTATTCTAATAGCTAAAGTTACTAGGGCCCCTCCACCTTGGGCCCTGGTAACTCAGTCCCACTTTCCTACCCCTTGTGACGCCCCTGCACGCACGCACGCACACACACACACACACACACACACACACACACACACACACACACACACACACACACACACACACACACACACACACACACACACACACACACACACACACACACACACACACACACACACACACACACACACACACACACACACACACACACACACACACACACACACACTCTCAATCATGCATGCATGCACCACGTCCACGTGTACTACATACACACTAGCACACAGACACACACAAATACTCACATCAGGCCAGAAATTCTTTGGGAATTTTTCTTTCTCCACCGTGGTCACCCCGTCCAGGGACCCCATGTACTTGTTCTGTCCCGACACTGCTTTAAAATCCTTAACTGTGAGGGGGGGGGGGGGGGGGGGCCGAGGGGAGACATGAGAGAGCGAGAGAGAGAGAGAGAGAGAGGGAGGGAGACAGAGAGAGAGAGAAGGGAGGGTGAGAAAGGTAAAAGAGTGAGAACACATGCAAACACAGATCAATAAAGTGGTGTTAACCTCATCAGAGCAGCATACATGATGAGAGGATCTATAAGGGGGGGCCATTAGCCCATTCAGAACGGGTACACATTACTGTGTGTATCATTATTTTATGCTTTAACTATTGAAAAATAGCAGATATACAAGCTCACAGCGCGGCACCCGATTCTATAAGTGTCTTTTGAATCCTTCTAAGATTTTTTGAAAAACCTATGTTTCTATGTCAGCAATCTGACTATAGCCATCATCGTCAAAGAAAAGGTCCTTTTCACTTAACTGGAGCTCAGTTAGTCTGTTCTTGAGAGACTACTATGTCAGTGGTTCTCAAACCTTTTCATGTGAAGGACCCCCAAAAGGATATGTATTTGGCCACGGACCCCCGTCTCAAAATATTTAGTTCCAAGGACCCCCCCCAGAAGCAAAATTTGAGTTACAAACGTTCGCTTTGAAAATACATACATTCAAAGATTTGCACACATTTTCACGACTTTTTCAAAAATAGCAGATCTACAAGCTCGCAGCGCGGCTGTGAGCTTGTATATCTGCTATTTTTCACTGGTTAAAGCATTCAATAATTCTAGGCCAGGCCCTAAATGGGTTAGGCAGTGTTTGGCGAGCGCCAATCGGCTCCCGGTCACACGGAAAGTGGCAGGCCCGGGATGTTTATGGTCCTTCCATAAGCCTTTCTGACGAGCTTTTTCAAGCCTAACGTGACTGGACTATGCAACGGGAAAAATAACAGCCTCGCTTTAACCCATTTAGGCCCAGAACTATTGAATGCTTTAACCAGTGAAAAATAGCTGATATACAAGCTCACAGCGCGGCACCGAGTGCCGCGCTGCGAGCTTGTAGATCTGCTATTTTTGAAAAAATGTCGTGAAAATGTGTGCAAATCTTTGAATATATGTATTTTTAGAGCGAACGTTTGTATCTCAAATTTTGCTTCTGGGTGGTCCCTGGAACTAGATATTTTGAGATGCGGGTCCTTGGCCAAATAAATATCAGTTTGGGGGTCCTTCACATGAAAAGGTTTGAGAACCACTGACATAGTAGTCTCTCAAGAACAGACAAACCGAGCTCCAGTTAAGTGAAAATTACCTTTTCTTTGACCCTGCTGACATAGAAACATAGGTTTTTCAAAAAACCTTAGAAGGATTCAAAAGACACTTATAGAATCAGGTCAAAATTCAAATTTTCAAGATTTTTCAAAAATAGCAGATCTACAAGCTCGCAGCGCGGCACTCGGTACCGCGCTGTGAGCTTGTATATCGGCTATTTTTCAATAGTTAAAGCATAAAATAATGATACACAAAATGTGTACCCGTTCTAAATGGGTTAAATTCAGATGCTGTGCAAATGTCTGGGCCAGCGGGCGATGGGGGTTGCCATCAAACTGTGATTTTCAACGGCATACAGTCGCACGTTAAACCCTGATATAAATACAAAACACATAAATAAATTCCTGACAGGAATCTCTTGGATGATTTGCAATGATATGCAACATTGCTCTTCCTGCTAATGCGTTGTGAAGCCAACAGATGAAAGTGATGCTGTGGGGAATTAGTTGTGTTTGTGCTCTGAAAAGCATTTTGTATATTCAGGGCCAGGGAACAAAATCGATGAGGATAATAATTGTTTTGTTGATCTATTTAGTTGGTTATTTTTGTTATTTGGAGTGGATATGAATTTCGGTCAGACGGGGTGGGAAATGGCTTACCATTAAAGTCATACTGGTAGATGTCCCTCAGTCCCTTGTGAATGAAGTACATGCTGCCCAAAGCCTGAGGACAGAAAGGAGAACACGATGTCAGACAGCTGTGATCGATGTATGATGATGACACTGCTTCATACTGCAAAACATATTCATAATATGCAAGATACCGCAAAAATATATGACATTCTTATATAGTAAAACAAAAAAAAACATACTTAAAAATAATAACCCAAAACTATCATGTACATTATGAATGTTGAATTTCTGCAAACGTGACATTATAAATGAATCACTCCCTAGTTTCCACCGTGGTCTGAAGACTCACCTATTCAGACTCCACCATAGCACTTACCATTAACTACAACTCAATGACCATATGTAATATATAAATATATATATATATATATATATATTTTTTTTATAATGTTTTTTTTACTGAATAGGTGCGTGGTCTACCTACGTTATTTCCTTAGATTACTATTTCTATGCATTTGATGTATTCGTATTGATCGCTCTGGATTAAGTGTCTGACAAATGCCTAAATTGTAGATTGTGAATTGTAATCAAATAAATGTAAATGCACCCGAGTTATCTGAAAGGCTAGTTTTTAGTGGCAGTCCCCAGTGGTTCTCGAACCTTTCATGTCAAGGACCCCCAATTAATTGAAAAGATGTTGACTGATTGAAACATTTATTTAATAGATTAGATAGATTAGATTTAGTACATCATTCTACAACTGTCTAAGTTAGTGAAAGCTACATAATGTCAGAATGACATTCTTATACATTCTCTAGCTGGTTAAATAATGAAATGAAACTGTAAACCCCTAGCACCCACTCAAGGGGGATACCGGACCCAACTTTGAGAACCCAACTCTGTTAGGCAATTCCTAGCATAATAAAAATAACAAAACATAATACATGATCTCTGTATTTAGTGAGAAAAGGATTACATTGGTTTATAATGTAAGAAAGAAAAGATACTTCACATTAAACCAATTCAAACAGAGTGTTCAAACATTCACTGAAAGAAGAATAGATTAAGTGGCTATTTTTGTCAGGCTTAAGCCGCGATATTTTCTTTTTGACACTGTTGTGCTGATGAAGTATAAATTCACTTCAGAATAGATCACATATCACATCTCAGTATAGTCTGTACAAACAGAACATGAACACAACTTCAGCAGACCAGCACCTATAGAAATGTATTAACATCCTTACATGACGTTGTTGTCGGGTGGAAACCTTGTATGTCCAAAACCGTTCGTTTTGTGTTTATCGTTTTAAAATTGAACTAAACTAGTGAAAATAGACGATCTACAAGCACACAACGCCTCACGATGCGAGGCGTTGTGTGCTTGTAGATCTTCTATTTTCACTAGTCTAGTGCAACAGTCTTTGTGAAGCAGTGCTAAAAACGTACTCGCACGCACGCACACACACACACACACACACACACACACACACACACACACACACACACACACACACACACACACACACACACACACACACACACACACACACACACACACACACACACACACACACACACACACACACACACACACACACACACTCTCTCTCTCTCTCTCTCTCTCTCTCTCTCTCTCTCTCTCTCTCTCTCTCTCTCTCTCTCTCTCTCTCTCTCTCTCTCTCTCTCTCTCTCTCTCCCACTCACTCGCTCGCTCACTCACTCACTCACTCACTCACTCACTCACACACACTCTCGCTCTCTCTTTCTCACACACACTTTAACACCCAATCATCCTTGACGTGGGCTGACAATTTTTAATGTACTAACTGCCTGCTCCACTGATCTGATTAATCATGCCCCGAGAGATCAATAAAGACAGAAAATTAAAACAATTTAAAAGGTATTAAGCAGTAAGGCCTGCTGTCTGCCATCGCGGCTGCTGTGTGACTGAGGACTCCGTATGTGTGTGTGTGTGTGTGTGTGTGTGTGTGTGTGTGTGTGTGTGGGAGGGGGGGGGGGGCACTCAGGGGGTCCTGGGGCGTGACGGTCCACTGTGTGCACCCACATATACCCCCCCCCCCCTCCCCCACCCAAGCTCCGAGCATGAGAGATCTCTCCCTGAAGAGACCATTTATCTTAAGTGCCAAAGCCATCCTCATTTAATGGGATTGAACTGTCCCCACTGTCCAGCACCAGTGACCAGCAATTAGAGACAAGCCTGTCCAAAAGTATAGAGGTTAGAGCAGGGATTCTCCACCTTTTTTCAAGGACCTCTATAGTTTGATATGCATTAGGATGAAATGCTTATCTCTGTAATAGTAACTGGTTCCTCCTAACTATCAGTCATTTGGGAGGCTCTCTCCATTCCGACATGTCGCCACTCCGAAATTGACTTCTTATTGTCGGAGTGGCGACACTCCCATGGGGGTTCGGTTTAGGGTTAGGGTTAGAGATAGGGTTAGTGTCGGAATGGAGACATGTCGGAAAGGAGACATGTCGGAGTGGAGAGATGCACTCCAGTCATTTAGCTGGGGGGACTACCCCTAAAGCAGTAGTTCTCAAACTTTTTCGTGCCAAGGGGATTTCCATATATGGATGGATATAAAAGGGATTGTATATATGATGTCATAGACGTCATAAGACTTTCACATAACGAATAACTGAGTAAGCATGTTTGGGGTCTCACAACATATCTCCAGAAAGGTTTCGTGCCGCACTGCGAGCTTGTACATCTGCTGAATAGCCAACGATAAGGTATGGTTAAAGTGGTTAAACATGATTGTGATGCTGTATTAACATTTGAGAACCAATGCCCTAAAGGACCCATTTGGGTCCCTGAACCACAGTTCAGAAGCAGCAGGGTTAGAGGGACACAGCTGTTTTCACATATTATGAACCCCGGAAAATGTCCAGAGAATCAGGTGCACTTTCACACGTGTTGCATACAACAGGAGATAGTCAGCAGCAGACTTGCTCTACTTATATAATATAAGTATATAAGTATATGGAAGTGTATATATAAATATTCAGTTTGGCTGCACAATTTCTATTTCGTCGTACGATGGTGTTATGTGCAAAATTAAATCTACAGTACAAGCTCACAAACGCGATGAGTTGTACAGACATGGGGTAGCGCCGGGGTAGAGCGCGCTTAGAGGCACGTGTTAGCTCCTCCCCTGCACCGGTGCGAGGGAGAGATGCCATGATGAGATACAATCTTTTTTTTATTCATTTCCTTCCACGGAACATTACATGACAGATGTGAAAATAACACGTGAAATATGCATAGGAATTGAACTGTTTGACACGCAGCAGTCTGCCATAAATCCACCCGTGCACGACAAACAGCCTGTGTGCGCGAATAAAGATCAATCAAAACCGATATTGAATTTGTAAGTGTATTTCACACGCTCAAATGTTTATAATGAGGGTGTAATTGGTGAAAAAGAACAGCGGAATACAGAGGATTTTTAATTATATAAAATAAAATAAATAAAAACTAGAAGAAGTGCTCTTCCGAGCACAAGTCTCCATCAGGTCAGGCATGTTATTGTGACCTCCTGGTGGCGCTATAATAGGCCAATGTGAAAAGGGTGCCACGTCTTCTTTGCCCTTTAATGACAATGTGACACTGCATGCATGATTTGAGGTATTTTGTTCCAAAAATGAGTTTGGCAAAATAAGTCAACTTGCTGGAGGCGCTATAACAGGCCAATGTGAAAAGAGTGGCATTTGTTCCTTGACCTAGTGGGAATGTGCGTGCAGAATTTCTCTGTAATCACAAGCTGCGTTCATGATTTAAGTCATTTTGTTAAAAATGGACCAATCCTGCAAACTTTGGAAGCCAATGTTTGCCAATTTGGAATGTGAAATATCGGACAGATCTGTCTTGATCACTTGGCTATAGAGATACTGTGTACTGATTTGCACAATTTTTGGATAAAATCTGAAGGAATAATAGGAAAAACAAATGGTTTTACATAAGTCGGCCTCCTGGTGGCGCTATAAAATGCAGATATGAAAAACCTGTATTACTGTAGGATGTGAAACCCGAACCGGAGGAACGGCAGGACCCGGTTCTAACATTGAGGAACCCAGAGTGGAACCAAATGGACCCGTAATGGATCCATTGAGTTCCATTTGTACACTCTCAGAATTACAGACCTGTGAGGGTTCATTTAGAATCCCAAATCGTTAAAGGGAACCGTTAAGGCATTGGACCGTTAAGATTCTAAAGGATTCCAACCATAGACCTAGATGGATGGACTGTTAGTGCTTGATGAATAAATAGGCTGGATAAGCTGCCTTTGTGGTATCATGGGTATCATGGTCTGTAATGCTGTCTTATCATTATGTTCTATTCTAATTGATAAAACTATGTTATAACAGATGGTTAAGTAAGGAGGTTTGATCTGTGTTCTTTATTTTGCAGTTGTTACAATTTGCGTGCGCGCGCGCGCACACACACACACACACACACACACACACACACACACACACACACACACACACACACACACACACACACACACACACACACACACACACACACACACACACACACACACACACACACACACACGTGTGTTGAAGCAGAAAGCAGAATAAAACGCATACAGTCACAAAAACAAAAATAACATCCAAACGTGCAAGCAAGCACGCACGCACACGCACACACACACACACACACACACACACACACACACGCACACACACCGATATTCTCCTCCACATACTCTGCCAAACACCGATCTTCATCAATCAGGTTTGTGCACAGTTTAATAAAAAAATATTGACTTACAAGTGATTTTTTATCAAAACTCCATTTGTACTGGGAATGCATGCAAGTCTGCTCCCCCGACACACACACACACACACACACACACACACACACACACACACACACACACACACACACACACACACACACACACACACACACACACACACACACACACACACACACACACACACACACACTTCTGCATCCCCTCACAGGGCAGAACCCCCCCCCCCCTCCCCAAACTCTCTCTTGGCCATATAACTGATGATCTGGAGCCAACGGGAAACAAATTGAAAATCAATGCAGGTGGCACCGACCAAATGAGAATGAGGCATCGGGGGGTGGAGGTGGAGGGACTGGGTGGAGGGGAGAGGGGAGAGGGGGGGCTCTGCAGTTCTCTCAGGGCAAAGCGATGTGGGGGTGCAACTGATCCAGCACAGGGGGGGGGGGGGAACACAGTCCCAGCTGTCTACAACTCCCCTCACACACTTTATTTATTGTGCACAAATGGGCTGGGATCAATAGTTTTAATCTAGAGTTAAATGTATTGACTTTGCGCTGTCTACACCCCAACACCTGGCCATTGACGTTCTCCCCTTTGACTTCACTCACCTCGGCGCGCGGACACAAACATTGACCCCTACTGTCACGGCAGCCAGTCTGGGGGTCTCACCTGGGAGGAGTTGGGGTTAATAGTTTTAGAAATACTCAGCCACTTTCCTCACCTAGATAGACCACATGGGCCCAATCAAGACGGAGGAATTTAAAGCAACAGCGACAGCTGCCCTTTATCTTCTCTGAATCTTCTCTTCTGGGGGTCCCTGGCTGGCACAAAACATTTTCAGATCCAAATACATATGATTTTGGTGGTCCTTGACTTGAAAACTACTGATTTAGAAGGCATTTGTAGAATCGGCCATACTGCCCTACAAAGGCAGAGTGCAGTAACTACGTTTTGGGACACACCGACTTATTTGTGTCGCCCAAAGGTCAAATTAGCATTCATGATATTGGGGGATGAACAATTACCTCAAGAACAGATATACAATCAGTGTAATATCACTTATAAGCCTATATCTCATTTGGCTGATCAGTTGTAACACTTTTAAATCCATTTTTTGGTGAAATTCATTTTCGTAGTTACTGCACTCTGCCTTTGTAGGGCAGCATAGATATTAAATGGGTAATGAAATGGTTAAAGAGAAAAAAATTACATCTATTTTTTTACACTTTCTTTCATGATTAAAATTAACACTCGGGAGTTTTTGGCTGAAGTTAACAGACCTGTTCTGGTATAATATCAAGAGGTCATTGGACAGGGTGGCAGGAGGAGACAGAGGTAGCTTTCAGGAGAGGTGTGGAGACTAGATTGAGGCAAATTCTGGGCCATGGGTACAAGGATCCACTCACATTTTGTGCTTTAAACTATTGAAAAATAGCAGATATACAAGCTCACAGTGTGCCGTACTGCGAGCTTTTCTGCTATTTTTGAAGAATCATGAACATTTCTTTGAATAGTCTTTGAATATTTCAAATCCTTCTGAGGAGGTTTTTTTGGAAAAAAAAATGTTTCTATGTCAGTGTTGTGGTGCTCAAACTTTTTCATGTCAAGGACCCCCAAAATGATATGTACTAGACCTTACCCGTTTGAAGATATGTGCTCCAATATATGTGCAGAGTGTGGGTTATGGAGAAATTAACTGTAACTGGTGCGTGTGTGAGAATATGTGGGAGCATCATAATGTAAGGAGCAACCCATGGAGGAGTGTATATTTTTTGATGGATACAAATAATTTAACAGCTAAATTAGGTGAATAGAAGTATGGGGATGTATGCGCTTGCCATACCCGTCGGAAGATAAGACACACATCAAATGCACCCGGTGCATTAGTGACCCGTGCATGCAGGCAAACCACATATATGAGAGAGAGAGAGAGAGAGAGAGAGAGAGAGAGAGAGAGAGAGAGAGAGAGAGACTGCAACATTCCTAACTGTGAGATTGGTGTGTGTTAGACTTCAGTCCGCACGTCACCACCCCCTGTTGGTGGGTGGTTTGTAGTGGAAAAGCATTTACTGACTGACTGACTGAGTGACTGACCTCCTACTGACTGACCCGCAAAATTATAGTATAGATTTGGCCACGGACCTAGCCTGACACTCAGTCTGAATTGACATTTCGTTTCACTACCTGAATCGCCAAAACTAAAATCTTAAGGGGTGTGGCTAGCGATTCAGGGTCTGGAACTAGGCTACCACGGACCCCCATCTCAAAATATTTAGTTCCAGGAACAGAATTTGAGTTACAAATGTTTGCTTAAAAAAATAATGTATTCAAAGATTTGCACACATTTTCACGACTTTTCAAAAATAGCAGATCTACAAGCTCGCAGTGCGGCACTCGGTGCCGTGCTGTGAGCTTGTATATCTGCTATTTTTCAATAGCTAAAGACAGGCCCCTCCACCTTGGGCCCTAGTATTTCCCCCCCATGAGCAAGGCAGCCTCCTGGCAGGCGTATAGAATGGCTGTTTAGCATCACAGACACAAGCAGCAGAGCGACATGCTCTGGGCTTTACAGCTACGACGACAAGAAACCAGAGTTTAAATGATGGATGTGGATATGAAGCATGCATGGGTCCAGACTCCAGAGTTTCTTTACAAACCTGCCTTTAAACGGTCAGTCTCTGACGGTACTCATGCTTGGTTCTTATAGCTACCATGCCAAACGCCACACTGTATTGTACTATATTTTTAAGATCAATGTCACTTCCATGGAGGCTGCTGCTCGCTAACTATAGGTACGGTCTGAGAGGTTGTGCAGCGAGTCTAATGTCGTATGCAGGTCAGACACCAGGAAGAAACAACACAAACCTCAACAAACGCAGAGGTCCAGTGTAGAAATATTGATCACTGTGAAAACTGTAAAATGTCCCCATGACTATTATAATTAGAAAGATGCAATTGGAAATTGCGAGTGTGGTTAATGACAGTTGCTGACTATACTGTATTCTACAGTAAGCTAACTGTCATGTGAAGCTCGACCAATTGATTCCCTATTGATTCCCACTCCCATTGATTCCCTACTGATTCCCACTCCAATTGATTCCCTATTGATTCCCTATCCCTGCCTTTTCCAATGGCAGCGGAAAGGTTACCCTAGTAATAGATAAAGTCAGGACTATAAAGCCCTTTGCACACAGGCGTGTTTAACCGCACAGATAAAACGGACAATATCATTTTTTGAAAAGAAAACAATGATTCTCTATGACCTCATGCACACCGGCTCCGAATTAGCCGTGCGATGAGTGGCTGCCGCCGTGCGTTTTTTTCTCGATCGAACCCAGTTCGATTCGTGCGTCTTGTCGCATGCGGTAAAAAACTCATCACTCCTTTTTGGATCCGCAGCGCCGATTCCGCACAGCCTTGCACACCAAATCCAATGCGTTTTATTCATGCCGCAAACGAAAAAAACGCAACTGTCCTGTGTGCAAAGGGCTTAATGCTGTTGGGCAACCACTCTAACTAGAAAGTGTGGTTGCAGCAAGCTAACTGTCATGTGAAGCTCGACCAATCCTCAATGAGGATTCACAAATAAAGTTAATCTAGAATAAGGTTTATCTGGAAAAAATTAAGTTTCTCCAGGACTACAGTGTGTTGCCCTGTCGGGCAACCACACTAATTAAAGATGCAATAAAGGACTTACCTTAATGAATACAATTGTATTTGAACCGATCTGTATGTCAGAGTATATTAATGTAAATACAATATAACAAGTACTATCCACGGTGGAGGTGGTGTTCCTACTCTACTACTACGCTGGTGTCGGGTAGGATGTGATCTCCTAGGCCACACTATATATTCTTTTTGCAGGGGTAGATTCGTCTAGTTTCCGGGCTAGCGATTCAACTGGTTGACAGCGTCAATAAGGTTATTTGAAACAGTGCACTGGAATGGACACTACATCTTTAATTTCAGACATACTTATATCTGAAATAGGCAATTACCTCTCTCAGTTTGGAGAGAGTGATATGTCCATGAAATGTATGGACTGTAGCTTTAAAGCAAATATTCTTTGTATTCAGACAGGCAAAGAATGCCATTTTCTATTACAAATATGCAAATGAACCTCAATGCAGTGCTCAGTCTTTTGTGGAACACTAGAATCTTACCACACGCATCCTACTGTGGGCATGAGGCTAGCTTGTCTATGAGAAGGTCTGTGTGTGTGTGTGTGTGTGTGTGTGTGTGTGTGTGTGTGTGTGTGTGTGTGTGTGTGTGTGTGTGTGTGTGTGTGTGTGCGCGTGCGTGCATGCATGCGTATGTGTTATGAAACGAAACTTTCTATGCACACTGACAGTTAGCCACAGTTAGCGACACCCACAGCCACAGCACCAGAGGGAGCGCACATACAGTAATGATCTGATAACACAAACCCATAAGACAAATATGGGTAAATTCTCCTTCTACAACACTGCCACCCAGGTGTGGAATTCCTTGACTACCTCCCTTAAAACATGTAGCTCGCTGGCATCCTTCAAAACTGCCCAGAGAACTCACCTTTCAGGAGGCCAGAGACGGAGGTAGTTATCACCTCTCCCATAGACAGGTGAGAAGTGAGCACCCACCCCCTGGTTTCCCCTATCCTGTACATATAGTGTTTTTTTTATAACTGCCATATTATTGAATGTTTTCTTTGCTTGATATTTGTTATGTCCGTGAATTGAATACCGACGTAAAAAAGACCGTAAAAGGACTTATTTGGGATGTTCCTTTTAGGCAGGGTGTTTAACTGTACCTGTACTGTACTACATTTCCATTGTATTGACTATACTTGTACTGTTCTCCATTTTTTGACAAATAAAATAATCAATCAATCAATCAATCAATCAAAACAGAAGTGGCCTACCTCCACTCATTTCATTTTTACATAAGGTTACATTGATGCAAACCATCAAGTGAAAGGAATATGGGAAACTTTTCTTCATAACAGATTACAAATTTGAAATTTGTACAGCATTAAAATTGACATACTCTCATGTTGTTGGACAAATACCGCTGCATATTTGATGATGCACCTCATCACGTCAAGTTTCACAACAGCAAACATTAACTGTCATAATAGACAACATAAAACTGTCCAATATTAGGCTAGGAAGACAATACAACATTGGCTATGCCCACCCAGTCCAGTTTGTCAGCCTCAAAACCCATGATCAGTAACTTACAGCTACTGTGCCCTCCTCATAACTCCACAACACTAACGTGGTGGAGGGCTCCATCTACTGGACAAAGAGGTGAACTGCTGTGGTTGCTCACCGTGAAGCTGTCCTCTGATTTGAAGTGGTTGTCCACGTAGATGCAGCCCCGGTCAAAGTCTGTCATCTCCTCACTGGTTTCAATGATCCTGCACACAGAGAAGAAGTATTACTAACAATTACGGATATTAACATTTTTTTCTGTGATACTCACATAATACCGTACACATGGTATATGTAAATTATAAGTTGTATGTGTTATTATCTTGGTGTTCTTGTAGTTTGTCCAAAAATTATTAGAAACTAGTCCTGTGCCCGGGGGTGTGCGATGAGGGATTGAATGTAGGAGTCTCAGAAGTAATGTTGGAGAACCCAGACCGGTACCCGTTGGGCGGAATAATAGTCACCATTGACGTCCAGTTGTGCAATACCTGTTGTATCTGTCTGTCCACTGTAGTGATGTCAGTTCAGTGATGTCAGTTGGGCTTTGTTGATGTCAGTTGGGCATTGTTAACATGGTGGCGACACTGTTTAGTATCAGTGAAGTCAGCATGCAAATTAATAGTTAGATTAATTAATAAGAAAATCAACTCTCATGGAGGTGTTGATTTTCTTTTTTTTCTACATTTTTATCTCATCATTTTGTAACCCATTTTTCACCCGGTGTCAATTATCTAATGTAATCCTGAGCTCTACACTCCCTCTGCCAACCTGGGGAGACAACGGACTGACCTCATGCTTCCTTCAACATAAGAGGAGTCCAAGTTGCTTCTTTTGACCTAACATGAGGGAGTTTCCCTGGTTGGACGTAGCGCGTGGAAGGAACACGTTATTCCAACCAGTTCCTTTCCCCTCCATCAGGCGCCCCGGCTGTCCAGGGGGAGGCAGTATAGAGAACAGGATTACTGCATGTTTTTGTGAGGGTACCTACTACCTACCCTAGGAGACACGGGGAGAACATGCAAACTCCACACAGAAAGGCCCTTTAGCCAACCCCACCTAGGGTGTGGGCACTGATGACGTGGAGGAGAGAACACGCATCCAGCGCCCACAGCGTCCCTGGCGGGAATCGAACGCAGGACCTTTTAGCTGTGAGGCGACAGCGCCACCGTGCCCCCGGCGTGGATTATTTTGAGTTGTTTTCACATGGTTGCCCTGAAAACTGTGCTCCTCGTGTGCTGAAGAGTGTAAATATTAGAGTGTGTACATTGTTTAGACATGGACCATTATAAAGAACAGTTAGTCCTACCTGAAGAAGTTCTCTGCGTGCCCCATGTTGGCCATGTAGTCCTTCCCTCCCACCTCCTGGAAGTGCAGGGCGATGAACCGTGGCTTGTAGTTGTAGACAGTCTGTATGGTACAGAATAGGATGATATATGAACATGTTATGTCACGACTATCCTGGCCCAACTCATTGCAATTCAGGATATTTGTGACAATAGCAACTTATGACTATACTATAGTTGATAACTATAGTCATCAAAATAAGCTTAAAACTCTACAAGTAATTTGTAAAGCAGCACTATGTAACTTTCTTCTTCTACCCTGGATTTGATCAGATTTTTTTTATTTTTTATTATATATATATATATGTTACAGTATGTTTGGGTAACTCAGGACGTTCATTGTAAGAGCGCTTGTTTTGTCGTTCACCACACACTAATCACCACCAGATGGCGACGACAGCCATTCACTAGCGACTCTCTTTCTTTATTTACTAGCCTAGCCTAGCCTAGCCTAGCCTAGCTTGCCCAGGCCTTACGGCCTGGGCATAAATATAACGATTGCATTCACCACGGCTTCGTAACTCGCGCGGCCGGCCCTGGCGGGGGCGAAGAGCAGGACCAAGGTCCGCTGGCCTTCGCGCCGCTTGCAATGTCGTGGACAATCGAGCGGCTCCGCCTGGATGACGTTGTTGTGGCGACCGCTTGTTCCGCCCCGTGCAGCACGGCGAGTGCTCCGTTTCTCGACCGTACTGTTTCTCTAACAAACCGTGACATATATATATATATATATATATTTTTTTTTTTACCTGTGAGCTAATAGAGCGGACCTGCTTGATCAGGGGATAAATTGAATCTTGACCATCAGGTCAGAATTCTTGTCAGATCCTGTGTCTAGGTCAGTGTTTCTCAACCTTTTCTCTGACACACTTCTCATGTCCCAAGAATCCATGGGCACACCAACATACTACGGGGGTGTAAATATCGTCACTGTCGGGAAGAAACCTTGTATCCCCAAGTTTCAAATTTGTACGGTTCTTCGCTAAGTAACGCCCTGCTTCATCATACAAGGTTGTCACACAACAGTAGTGAAAACAGCAGATCTACAAGCACACAACGCCCGTTGTGTGCTCGTAGATCAGCTGTTTTCACTAGTTTAAATCATTTTTAAAACGATAAATGCAATACTGGCTTTCAAGCAGTTTCAGGGGGCACACTTGACCCTTCTCAGGGGCACACCAAAGGTCCCCAGGCACAGTGGTTGAGAAACACTGGTCTAGGTGAGACATGACCTTTGACCCGATCTAAATGTCTCAATAGAGGAGCAGGGAGACAACATACAACCGCCCCCTATTGTATATCTGCCATACAGATTGGACAAAATTAAAATGTATTTGTTAAAGAAAGGTTACATAATGAGGCTTGAAAATGGCACAGAAACATACTGGAATCACTTTGCCTTACATTTCACAACATATTTTTGCTCTCTCTATTAAAAAGAAGCTAATGGCACAGAAACATACTGGAATCACTTTGCCTTACATTTCACAACATCTTTTTGCTCTCTCTATTAAAAAGAAGCTAACCTATCAACTTGATTGAGTATTCATGTGGTTCAATTAGTTAAAGAGCCTATGACACGGACTAAAATTATCATGTATGATACAGTAAGTCACTGGTTCTCAACCTGTGGGTCGGGACCCCCATGGGGGTCCTCACAGTTTTTGGGGGGGTCCCCAGATGATTAACTTAATGTGCAACATTGTTTTCTCACTCAACAGTAAACAAACCAACATAACGTTGAAGTGTATAGAGGGTATCTGCACATTTCTAAAGTGACAATTTGAGGACTTTTTAATACCTCTAAAATGAAAAAATTAAACATTGGCCAAATTGTCAACTATTAGAGGCAGAAATTGTGAAAGTAGCCGATCTACATGCTCACAACGCCTCGCAATGCCTGTAGATCTGCTATTTTCACGATAGAACCATGTTATGCAAAATGTAAAACCTCAACTCTTAGTGCTCGTCAGGGTGGGAGGGTCCCCAGTTAAAATATGATTATTTTGGGGGTCGCGGCCTGAAAAGGTTGAGGACCACTGCAGTAAGTCACGTGGTCTCTCTGAAAGCAGTTTGGTTGGAACGGCGTGCAACATATGTATGACTGTGGTCTTCCTGAGGGCCTGTCCAGACAGGACGGGACAGAGGGAGTGGATGGGTGTTACTGCCCCTGTCTCTGTCTGGACACAGTCTAATGCTGCTATAGGCAGTGGAGTTTCCACTCGTTACAAGCCTGATGTGTGGACGTGCCCTGACCAGGAGAAATGCATGTTGTGAGCTTGTCGCTCGACGGCTATTTTCTGTCACCACACGCACGCACGCACGCACGCACGCGTGTGCGCACACACACACGCACACACACGCACACACACAGTGTTTGTATCAGCGAGGGGAGAAGTCATACAGTCAATATTAGCCTACTACCAAGGCTGTAGGATCGCTCCGGTGCTTCCAGTCGATTACATAGCTGCCATTAGCCGGTAAAATCGACCGGAGCACGGGAGGAGAAAGTTAAGACACCTGAATTCTAATCTCTGGCGGCTTGTACACTTTTAGTGGTAAATATGCCATGAAGTTGCAGAATCTTTATAATGTTTATGCCTGCAACTGCTAGATAAATGTTTTGTTAAATTCGCATTTTTTCATTGCGGCCAGCTTTCTGTGTCGCAGATTCAGGGCTAAACTCCTCCCCCTTCGCCCACAACAACAATGGATAACCATTTAGTACAGTAAGTACAGTCAATGAATTTGATTGGCTTATTGCACATTCCCATAAATACATCATCAAAATATTAGCAAATTTTCCCCCTTTTTTTATATGTCAGTGGCCGTTTTAGATAGAGAGGGGGGTATGGAAAGGACTGGAGAGCAGAATTAATGCAAAAAGAAAAAAAAAGTGTGAGAATGTAGCCTGACTATATACTAATGCAGCTAGTTAAACTAACTACAGCATATCCCCACCTTGTTTTAACATGAGTGGATTGTTTAGCTGAGCTAGGCTATAGTGAGAATGTGCCCACTGAAATGAGGAAGGAAACTATAGTGAGCAATAGCTGAATTTTGAAATAATTGAAGTTTATTTAAACCCTCCCTCCCATCCCTAGTCTACTCCAGTGGTTCTCAACCTTTGGGTCAGGACCCCCAAGGGGGTCCCCAGATGATTAATTCAATGTGAAACATTGTTTTGTCACTCAACAGTAAACAAACCAGCATAACGTTTAAGTGTAAAGAGGGTTTATGAACATTTCTAAGGTGACAATTTAAGAACTTCTATAATGACAAATTAAACATCGGCCAAACTGTCAAATATTAGATGCAGAAATTGTGAAAATAGCCGATCTACATGTGAGCATTTAGGTCTGCTATTTTCACAATAGAACTGTGTTGAACTTAGTGCTCGTCAGGGTGGGGGTGGGGGGGGGGGGGGGTCCCCAGTTAAAATGTGATTATGTTAGGGTGCATGGCGGCCTGAAAAGGTTGAGAACCACTGGTCTACACATGTATTACCAGAGCTCAGTATTTCATGAACTTGTCCTGAAAAGTACAGAATTGTCCAGCAGGGTGCACTGTTCACACAGAGCACAATAAAGATAACTATAACTATTATTGTTCACCATTGTATTCTTTTTTATAGTCGGTGTAAATTCTGCCAACCACTTGACTTTTTAACGATTTTTAAAAGTATATTTTTATAATTATAGTTATGGTGCCATTAACAGTACTGGTTGGGCACGGTACAGTATCGTTATCCAACTCGCTGTGTTTGTGTGCTTCTAGCGTTTCTAAACCAAACCTTAGTGTGTGCAAAACACTTGCTATAGCATAAACAAACATAGGACATACTGAACTGTTCTATACATGCACTGTAATGATAGGCTGGGCACACCTGAGCAATGTAAAAATAAAACACACAAAAAACTCTGAGTCCCAATGAATGAGCTGTTCAATCAACAAGAGAGGTCCCAAACTCACCGTATAAAATTCTCTTAGCCATTCGCTTTGAATCTCTCCCACCTGCAAAGAGAAAGAAAAACACTGTACTTAGTCCGATCTTTTTCCCCTCTACACCAAACCTCTTTGCCAAAAATAGCTGATCTACAAGCTCACAACACCTCGCAGCACGAGGCGTTGTGAGCTTGTAGATCTGCTATTTTTAGCTAAAGGTCTCAGAATATGGACACTAGGGTTTAAGTGGTTAATATAAAAAAGGAGAACAAAATGTTCTATCACTCAAAGATTTGGAGGACCCCTTGTAGTAACTCTGAGGAACCCCTAGGGGTCCCGGACCCCCTGTTGAAGACCCCTGCACTAGATCTATAAAAATATATATATCTTCTGCACAGTTTAAAAAAAGCATGCATGAATAAACACAAACATACAATGATTTTGGTTTTGTTTATTATATCCTGTGTATGCCATTCAATCCTCACACATATACACATGAGCAGGTGTACCTATTCCATTCATTAGTTCTAGAGGGTGTGCTTACTGCTTAATAATGCATGACCGGTAGAACACTTACAAAATGCATGAGTAGAGCAGACAGATCAACCTCACACATCACTACCAAGCAAGTCTTTCTTCCCAGTCTTTCTTTTTTTTTTACATTTAGATTGTGTATATATATATATATATATATATATATATATATATATATATATATATATATATATATATATATATATATATATATATATATATATATGTGTGTGTGTGTGTGTTGCTGGTGCGTCTTATCCAGGGTGAATAAGCTCACATTATATACAGCTAGTGGTAAGGAGTGTATTTGGTCCCTCACACAGCAGCCAGACAATATAGTCTGTACACAATATTTACTTTAGTTAAGTTTATTATTAACATTGAAATATAAAATAGAAACGGCACATATTAAAAGAAAACAAATTGTGCAAAAGAAAAGAAAATTAATAAGTCAGCAGGATTATTTGGAATCCTCTCCTTTAAGGACAACTTTGTTTTTTCACAACAAGGGTTCATATTTTAGATTGTAATTAGAGAAAAGAAAAGAAAAGAAAAGAAAAGAAAAATGTTAAAATGTTTTCATTTACTGTTTTCTATCGTTTTAGCGATTTTAACTTTGATTTCAGTGGTTGGGGGCATGCGCGTATTTTTTACTACCCTCTTAAAATGGTTATATATATATATATATATATATATTGGGGAGAGCCCCGAACTGAGCTCATGCTTCCTTCAGTGCATGAGGAGTGAGCACGCCGCTTTTCTTCACAGGGTAGAGCTTCCCCGGCTGGGCGTAGCGCATGGAGGAACACATTATTCCAACCAGTTCCCTTCCCTCCATCAGGCGCCCCGGCTGGCCAGGGGGAGGCATTATAGAGACCAGGATTACTGCATGTTTTTGTGAGGGTATCTACCCTAGGAGACACAGGGAGAACATGCAAACTCCACACAGAAAGGCCCTTTTGCCAACCCCACCTAGGGTGTGGGCGCTGATGACACGGAGGAGGGAACACGCCCCCAGCGTCCCCCAGCAGGAATCGAACCCGGGACCTTCTAGCTGTGAGGCGACTGCGCCACCGTTTTTTTCTTTTCACTCATTTTCTTTTTGTTTATTTTATTTCAAAGTGAAATATAATATCCCTTTAAGTATCATCTAACCACGGCAACAAAAGCGTCTGCATTAATACCAAACATAACCTGTGCTCACTTAAGACTTCGGGCAGAAATACAAATAACATTCTGTGATATGTGTCATCAATTCCTCCTTGAGCTAAGACATGACATGAGGACACGTCATCATAACCGAAAACCTCCAGTGAATGGCAGGCGTGCAGAGAACCCAAAACAGCACATGTATGCAACATTTCCCCCTAGCCAGGTGGACCGGACTGACACTGGCTGAGCAGCAGTGGCTTTGCATACTGCATTTGCATGCCAGAATCGCCAATGTGTCCAGAAGGATTTACCTCATGTGTCATTCCAGAAGCCGACACAGACAACTTCTACACACATGTGAACAAGAGCATCAGCCTTCTCTGCCCAACAAGACTGTTGGGGATGTTATTACAGCGGAAAACGGACGGCTTTACAAACAGCTCTTCATGATCAGCTAAAATAGGGCTTAACTGGTTAATCATTAAACTTTTATATTTTATTTCAGGATTCTAGGAATTTCAAGAATCAAGAAGGGTTCATATGTCAATCACTCATACGGGTAGAATTACAAGCGAAGCATTTCATCAAGATCTTCATCTAGGAAATGATACAACCATGGATTATACATTCTTTGGTTTGACATTTAATATGTTTGAGGAAGGAACAAAATAGCCATGATGTTATTTATTTATTTTTTTTATCATAATGCCCTTCCTTGTGTTGCAAAACCCAAAGATTAGTGTCTGAGGCATCAAGACTGTGCTTGCTCATCAGAGCCTGCTATGCTATGGCCAGTCCACACCAATGCTTGCAACATGCAACTACTCGCAACCATTATGGCAGTTGCAACTGGAGTTGCATTGTTGTGACATGGCCTTAAAACTGTTTTGTTACAAGGAGTTGCGACTAGTTGCTTTGGTGAGGTCTGGCCTTAAAGGGACATTCCACTTTCAAAAATACTTTTGGTAGTTTTATTGTCTACTCAGGCTTCTGTGAACACCCTGGACAGTTTTTAATTTGCTTGATTCAATATTTAGATATTTGATATTCATTTTTATCAGACACTCCCCATCCAGGGCCCATTGTCACTTCAAACTTCATTTTAACCATGATAGTCTTTTTTCTGGTGACTCATACTACCCTTATTGTATTACATTTTTTCCATTTCCACCCAAAAATATAAAAAATAAATCAAGAAAGTTATTGAAAAAACACGGCCAGCTCATGTATTAGGAGGGTAGTATGAGTCACCAGAAATAAAGATGGGTGTTTTTGATGAATCTATCATAGTTGAAATGGAGTTTGAAGTTACAATGGAATGGGCCCTGGTTGGGGAGTGTCTGATAAAATGAATATTAAATATCTAAATATAGAATCAAGCAAATTAAAAACTGTCCAGGGTGTTCACGATAACATGACCAAAGGTTTTATTGAAAGTGGAATGTCCCTTTAAGTCAAAATATACCTTACATGCACACTGTAAAATATGTGTGTCCACGTCTAACAATCAGTGGTGTCAAGTATAAGTACATTTACTCGAGTACTGTTCTTAAGTACAATTTTGAGGTTCAGTACTACTTTTATTTTATTGTATTTCCAGTTTTCGTGTGTTGTAGTTTCGGTGTGTTGTGAGCTTGTAGATCTGCTATTTTCAAAGCATTTTGGAGTAGTTTCTCTCTCATTTACATCCAAGAAACCCTTACAGGTCCATTGTTACCATATGTAACAATGGACCTGTAAGGGTCTCTCAGGTGTAAATGAAGTTTCTGGGTTTTCCAACGTTGAACGATACCTTCAGGATAAACTGGTCAACTTCTCAGTCTCGAAACTTAGCTTTTTGTTTCTCCAAAGTTTGTAGTAATTGTGTACGCTTATTCATGACATGTTCTGCATGATTTTGCACTTGCAGGAATCGAAGGATACTTGAAGAACACACAACGCGCACGCACACAAGCACACCACTTATATAATGACACTGTGATCAGTGTAAGCACTGACATAAATGGACTATAGTGATATTTCCATTGCAGAACAGTAAACAGTGACTACGGTATGTACATGTATAGCAGCCTGCCAGTAATGGACACTATTATACATTGGGTTGCTTACACCATAGACATAGAAAGGTAGCCGCCTCCTTCGGCTATAGGGGGCGTATGCATTGAGCAACTAAGGGAATCTTCATCGCTTCCGTGTTCGTTGCTTCCACGTGCGTCACACATACGGAAGTCGGTAAGCCAATCAGAGGCAGGTGGGGGCTGGTCTTTACGTATGCAGCCTGTAAGAACAGCTGAGCAGCGCAACATCGGAACTGGCTCTGTTGAATTGAATTGTAGTCCTTGGATAAG
The DNA here is from genome assembly GCF_963921795.1 of Nannobrachium achirus. Lineage (NCBI taxonomy): Eukaryota > Metazoa > Chordata > Actinopteri > Myctophiformes > Myctophidae > Nannobrachium > Nannobrachium achirus. The sequence continues at coordinate 58,910,881 of NC_137832.1, forward strand.
TCCCGGAAAAGACACGTTGTGATTGGCCAGTAGTCATTTTGACTGACAGCGTTCCCTTAGTTTTTTCCAGGAAGTCCCGACTAGAACTTTTGCACATCGCTCCAATTAACTGCAGAGGCGAACGAGCATCTAGCTCTTTATTAGCCTCTCGTAGCCAGGCTTTAACTCATCTGCGAAGAGAAAAGCCTGGTCAAGACCATAGGCTGAAACGGCATGAAACAGTGCTACTTCCGCCGGGAGAATTTCACCGGATGTTATTGTTTTTTCATATTCCCCGCTGGTGAAAAAAAAAACTGTTCTACTTAAGTAGTTAAGAGCTACAATCTTTATGTAAACGGACTGCAACGCATGACGTAACTTCCGTTAACCGCAGCACTTCCGCCACTTCCGGTGTCTGTAGGTTCATGCTGTTTTCATCGGCTATTCTGACCAGGGTGGCTCTTTACTGTATATCTGTGGCTTACACCCCTATGTACATGTGGGAGACCCAGGTTCAAATCCAGGTGTTTATCAAGATCTGAATTGGGTTTCCTAATTGGGGGTAGTCAAATTGCGGGGGTGGGGGCTGGGGGCTCATAAAGTTGCAATGTTAATAGTAGAAAGGTTACCATTAGAGCGCGACCAACCAGTGGCAGGAAATTGCAACGGTCTGAATGGAACCGTTGCCGGTCGGCGCAGTTTCGGAATAATAGTGGTTGCAAGTTGCAACTAGTTGCGTTGTAGATCATTGGTATGGACTGGGCGTTATAAGCCATATTCAAAAATGACAAAAATAGCTGATCTACAAGCTCACGAAATGACACATTGCGAAGCGTTGCTGTGAACTTGTAGATCTGCCATATATGAAAATGTTTGAATTGTTCCCCCTTTAATGATTGGGACACAACATCAGCTACATATTGATTTTGTCAAAAATGTTCAAATAATAATGATTGCGACCGTCAGGTCGCAGTTTAGTATCAAAACCTCCACCGGCCGTCCGTCACGTCACACACGTCACACGTCACACCTTTGCCCTGCTCATATCTCCGCATCAGTATGACATCACACTGCTGACATCAGTATGACATCACACCGTACACAAATGACCCTTATATAAGACCGGCATTATCTACCGACAGCTGCTATAAGCCAACCCTGGCGATAAGGTCTGAGTCGAAGAAATGCTTCTTTCCTGGCAAGAATTGCCCCTTTATACTGTAGGGCTCGTTTGTGTATTGTATGACATCACGCCACATCATCGGCTGAGGACTGTGTGATGTCATCATATCTCCATATATGGAGACATAAGTTGCTCATGCCCAAATATGGGCTGGTGAGGTCAGACTTAGTGTGATGCGTACGTTATCTCCATATATGGAGATTCAACTTCAATGAGTAACCATGGCAAACTGTCAACTGCCCGTATGTCTTGATAATTGGTAAAACAAACTTTTGGCCTATTTGTGGAGATAAGCGACCAACGGTCGCTTATCTCCCGATTAGGGAGTCTTACTGGTGTACTTTATGGAGTGGACCAGACTGATACATCATGTACCGTACAAATAATACAATACAAAGTTATAACACAGCTATGAACTCAATATATTCTGTGTATTGTTTCAACTTCTTGAAGGACTGCAATGTTTTGATAGGACAGTAGACTGACAGGAAAAGGGGAGAGAGACGGGGAGTGACACGCAGCAAAGGACATTGGGATCGGGACTCGAACCCGCGACACGCTGTCAGTCATGTGGTATGCACCTGGACCGCTAGGCCAGTGGATACCCCAGGACTCAGCAATGTTTGAAATTAAAATGATTTTCATAATTTGCAGTGTCAGAGATTATCTCGAAGGAACTATACAGCCACATATTAGATGGACAATTGCTTGTAACAAAGACTTAAAACCAGTAAATCCTGCATAGCAATAGGATTTATCCTGTGAAGTAGCCTACAGTACTTGGCCTTGTGCCTTTGGTCTTATCCTGAAGGCTGGCTAAAATGTTATGAAGGGTTTGTTTATACAAATCAAGGGGCCAAATAAGTAGAAAAGCTTACGGCCCCAAGGGAAGATACTCTGTTTACAGATATCTCCCACAATGGGATCAAACGTGTTTCCATTGGTGCCACTGCCAGATATGGCAACCGGAAACATGGTCCAGGGCCAGATTTCCATGAGTGTGCTGTTAGTGCTCAGGGGCGTCGCACCAAATTCTGGGCCCCGGGTACAAGGATTCACTGTGGGGCCCCTGTGCTTTAACTATTGAAAAATAGCAGATATACAAGCTCACAGCGCGGCACCGAGTGCCGCGCTGCGAGCTTGTAGATCTGCTATTTTTGAAAAATCATGAAAATCTTTGAATATTTCAAATCCTTCTAAGGTTTTGGGAAAAATCTATGTTTCGATGTCAGTGGAGCTCAAACCTTTTCATGTGAAGGACCCCCAAAATGATATGTATTTGGCCACGGACCCCTATCTCAAAATATTTAGTTCCAGGGACCCCCCCCCCCCAGAAGCAAAATTTGAGTTACAAATGTTCGCTTAAAAAATACATATATTCAAAGATTTGCACACATTTTCAAGACTTTTCAAAAATAGCAGATCTACAAGCTCGTAGCTTGTATATCTTCTATTTTTCAATAGCTAAGTATAAAATAATGAAGGCCCCTTCACCACCTTGGGCCCTGGTAACTCAGTCCCACTTTCCTACCCCTTGTGACGACCCTGGTAGTGCTCTCCTCCCCCATGTCTGAAAGCCTGCAAGTTTTATGACAGCCCAGACTAGCTGGAACAACTGAAAGTGCTGGGATTTAAATAGAAACCCTCTTAACCTAGTTGTGCAGCCATGAGCCCTCATAATAATATTACAATTACATTAAAACGGAACAAATACAGATGCATTTTGCAGGCCTTTAAGGGGGGTAGGGTCCAAACAAAAATAGACAACACATCCAACAAGACCAAGTAGTGTAAAAACAACATAATAAAATATTTAACAAAGACTGCAGTTTGACAGGATTCAATCGTCCTTGGCCCCCTGTGGGGTTGGGTTCACCGTGGACCCCATGGCGTTAACTGGACAGGTATGAAGTGCACACATTCCAGCAGCATGGCAGGTGGTTATATAGGCTACAACTGGCAATTGCTTACAAATGCAACTTGCTCTACACTTATAGCCCTATCTACTTGTATATATTTTAATCTGTGACTTTTTGGGGAGCCCTTTCATTGATTATACTATAGAGCATTGGTTCTCAAAGAGGGGTCCGTCCGGGGACCCCCAGGGGTCCTTGAGGGAGTTCCAGGGGGTCCCAAGATAAAGGATAGTTATAGGAACCAAATGGACCCTGTAAATGGGTCTGTAACTCAGGAGTGTACAAATAGCACCAAATGGAGCCGTTGAGTTAAATTAACATTGATTAAGTGGGGTCCCGGAGATATAATGCCATTAAATGGGGGTCCGTAGCCGCATGACAAAATGGGGGTCCTTGAAATTTAAATGGTTGAGAATTACAGCCGTAAAAATCTTCTCTTATATGGGGGCCCGGCATTATCTTTTCAAATGGGGGCCCGCGGACTAATTGTGGGTCCTTGACATGGAAAAGTTTGAGAACCACACTGCTCCTCTTGACAACCGCCTTCTAGACAACTCATTACGCGCATGTCCATATGCGGCGATTATGCGGTTAATATGCGCGTCTAACTTCAGATTGTAGGCTATTTCTCCATACGCCAACTAGTTTGGATTAAAACCTCATTTGTATCGCCGTTATCATCTTCTAATTGAGAGTATACAGTAGTATAAAGCTTTTTGGGGGCCTGCCAATGCCATGCCAACCACGACCACCCATTTATTTAGCTGTTTTAATACGCATAAGCGTGAAAACCTATCATTTGGCTGTACTTACGTTGTCAAACAGCGATCCCACGTTTGCAGTGACGAGCAGCACATCTGTGTACGTTTCCATGTTAACGATCGACTCCCAGGAACAGTCCGACTGAGGAACTCCGTCTATAGCGTAGCCTACGGCCAGATGACGTGCGTGCAGGACAGGCCTACTACTCTTCAAGACTGACCGGGAGGAGGGTAGCTTTAATGGATAAGCAGCCCTAGATAGATCCTATGAAACAGAACTGAAAGAAAAACTACTATTTCGGGTCAGGCAGGGCAGGCGTTGTTGCTTTCGTTCCAACTTGTCCGGGTCTGTTGTTGATGGCGGGTTGTTGCCGCTTCTTGTTGTGAATGATTATGATCAGAATTCAAATCCATCGCAGACCGAACGCAAGCGGCAGCAGCACGCACGGATTTCCGTCGCTCTTCATGGTCGTTAATTGGACTAGGAGGTTCTTAGCGGACTTAACGCTGCCCTGCGCGGTGCATCTGCTGTCTGAATCAACCAACGCACCAAGAACCAGACAGACGAGGCACTTATTTAGTAGGCTGGCTGCTTGCTACACAGTCACTGTTGTGTTATGAACTCCGGAGCTCCGCCCTGTTGCTGTGCAGTTAATTATAGCCTTCCTTGTCAAGTTTATTACCACTTACTTTGTACCTTTACCCAGGAATGGATGAAGTGTGGAAATCTTGTAATTCACACCAGAATAAATGATTTTTCTGTATGAATAATAGCCAGGAGTCAAGACTATACAAAATACCACTGTAGGCCTATTTGGAGAAAGAAAAGAAAAAACTAACTGCACTATAGGTTTTGTAGTAGGCTATAATAGCAGGTGTTGTGTGAAAGAGTTTACTTGAGTAGGCTATTACCCTATCTCTGGATACTGAGTGATTATGATTAGCTTTGGATGTGCAATATAATAGCCTACTGTATATTACTCACCGCCTTGAATGAGTGGCAACAGTAGCTTGCATAATCCATTTATTGCAACATTTTTGCATTTTTATAGTCCTCCTAACCTTGTTTCAACATAGTGTAGTGGCAATTTGCAAAGTCCTGGTTATGCATAGGGCTACAATCTTGTTTATCTATATATATTTTTTTAAATGGTAATACTATGAGCTGGCTACTTTATTTATTATTGCAATCCTAAAATATGCAGCATGACATGGTGCTCTTTCTTCACACAGGAAATAAAGAGCTTACATTTCTTTTTAACTTTATAAATCATCTCTGGTTGGAAACCTCATGTCCAAAACATACTTTTCAGGATTCAAATTCAAAAAGCAGCAGATCTACAAGCTCAAAACGTGTCACTTCGCACTGCTTTTCAAGCTTGTGGATCTGCTACTTTTTATACATACGTGTGGCGTGACACCGCTCTAGGATGACCAAGTATAGGGCATTAACTTACAAAAAACACACAAAAAGAAGAAGAATATGGCAATAAGAAGAGGTCTCAGGCTGACAGCAGTGAAATATACATCTGCGTGGCGGGGTTGATAGGGGCTGGGGTTATGGAACCGGTCTGGGCACCAGCTGAGGGCTAAGATGTGTGCAGTCCTCAGGGGCGTCACAAGGGGTAGGAAAGTGGGACTGAGTTACCAGGGCCCAAGGTAGAGGGGGCCCTAGTAACTTTAGCTATTGAAAAATAGCAGATATACAAGCTCACAGCGCGGCACCGAGTGCCACGCTGCAAGCTTGTAGATCTGCTATTTTTGAAAAGTCGTGAAAATGTGTGCAAATCTTTGAATATGTATTTTTTAAGCTGACATTTGTAACTCAAATTTTGCTTCCTAGGGGGGGTCCCTGGAACTAAATATTTTGAGATGGGGGTCCGTGGCCAAATTCATAACATTTTGGGGGTCCTTCACATGAAAAAGTTTGAGCATCACTGACATGGAAACATGGGTTTCTTGCACACTTTCACAATTTTTTTTTAAATAGCAGATCTACAAGCTTGCAGCACGGCACTCGGTGCTGCGCTGTGAGCTTGTATATCTGCTATTTTTCAATAGTTAACATTCATGGGGGGCCCGCAGTGAATCCTTGTACCCAGGGCCCAGAATTTGGTGTGACGCCCCTGGCAGTCCTGGCTGCTTCACCATAGTGCTGGCACTGAGCTGTGAAGACATGGCACAGCTTACTAAATGCAACCTTTTGAGGTCTTCTCGCTGCTTCCTGCCTGACCATTGTGTATGCTTTACCCCCCAGACACCCATCAATGAATGGGCCCGTTTGAGTCCGTTGCAGAGCCCAAACAAAAGAATGTTGCCCTGTCCATCACCAGTTATAAAACAAAACCATTTTAAAGGGGAACCCTCGCCTCTACAAAGCCAACTGCTGGCAGTTTGTCACAGCACAGGACCAGTTGGTTTTTCAGGATTAGGTCTTCAGCTGAATAATCAAGACATATTTCACATCCACCAAAAGGCATCCTTGCTGGACAGCGTGTTCCTGAGTGTATGGTCATCATCTGATAGAGCAGCAGGGGGGGGGGGAGAATTAAATTAAAAAGACCATTGCTGCATCAAAAAGTAATTAACAAACCCTATAGAAAGTAACTGATCAAACATTGGCCAAATCGTAAAAGAAAAGTTTAAAAATGTGTGACAGCATGAAAAGGTTGACAACCACTGTGATAGCAACACAGAGTTCTGAGCGCTCTGTCCTAACCCCTAAACTCTTCCAGTGGCCTGTTGCCACTGATGATAAATCAATGAAGACAGGAGCTCAATCTGACTTCTGTGGCTCACTGGCCTGTGGTCAAGGAAATCACCACAGGCTGTGTACTGGTCACCTTGACAAAGAATCGTCTCTCATTTGATTACACTAAAACACAGCTAGTTGGAAAACACGACAAGACAATTCACAAAACTAAAGCAATGGTTTATTTCTGTCAGATATGCAGAAAAGCTGGTTTCCCAGCAGGAAGGAGTCACCGACAGGCTAGCGAGGGAAGTATAAATGGCATTCAAGGAACAGTGAAGGACGTTATCCATTCAAACTTCTTATGGAACGATTCCCGAATAAAAAAATGATATAAACTAAAGCTGCATGTTGAATATCCTTGTATTTCAGTGTACAACACTGAACATAAACCTCTGGCAGGCTGCTGCGGACAGCTTTCTCTATAATCTCTAACCACTTGAAACGTAGTATTACTAGATCTACAAGACCACAACACATTGCATTTGCGAAACATTGCAAGCTTCTCGGTCGACCATTTCCAGCAACAATATTAAAGTGTAGAGCAAGAACAGGTCAGGGCCTACCCTTATAAATGTGGTCAAGTAGAGTATATGTTAATCACAATTTGCACACCCAATACATTAACTAAATCCTTTTAGATCAACCAAACAGGGATAAAAACAGAATATACTTGATTACAACAAAAGCTTGGATTATGTAGGAATTCTCCATTACCAGTGGGGCAGACTGTTGCTTCAGTAATAACTTGATAAACAAAACCGGCTTACTTGACACTGCTGTGCTGCTCAGCTGACAAACCCCACCTGCACTCTGGCAAACTGATGACTATATAGCCTCACACATTTCAGCCACGTCCAATGCTTTCATGCATGCATTTCCAGCAAGGAATGCTGAAAGAGAAAGACACGTGCGTACATGCTTGCACGACAGATGGCTTTTATAAAGTAAAGTCCATAGATGAGGTCACATTCTTGATTCTTTTATTTTGGTGAACAGATTTGACGCTTCAACTTAATGACTTAACCCTGATACAGCAAAGTCTAGTGGTGGGATGACAGCCCCATTGAGCCGTGGGGTGGTGTGGGGGGGGATGCAAAGGCTGTCCATCTCCCTGAACTACAGCCTAGCAGGGAGTCCAAGACTACAGCTGTACTCCATCACCCCTTTGGTGCCTCCTTGAAGAAGCTGCCAAACGAGAGAAGGGGAAAAAAAGGAACCCCGAAGCGAAAACATCATGATGGCTTCGAGAGGTCACTTTAAGTAAATTTGGCAAGACCGTGAGAAGCTTAAGAAGGGTGTCCATGGTTTTTGTATGGTGGTGATTTATGCAGCTACTTGTAGTAATAAATGATAAGCATGTTTTGGTCTGGAGAACAGTTGAGATAGGAATTCAGCGAAGTGTACAGGGCGCACAGGAGGAGACTTTTACAAGATTGAATATAAATCAGGCTTAACCCATTAAAATCGTGAAAGTCTGATCTGGCATTTATAGATTAATGCACTATTTTATCCACAACTTTCCGAGTGTGATTTACAAGCTCACAACGTTTGCATCTGCGACGCGACATGAGCTTGTATGTCTGCTGTTAAACCGGAAGTGTGGTCCAAACAGGTCCAAATAATCTCCAGTAAACTCCCGCGGAAACAGGTGGATACTTTGGCCATTTTAGAAAAATCTTGAAAGTTTGTGCTAAACATTTTATATTATTTTAAAGCAAACATTCTTAACTCGAATCTTTGGTTCTGATGGTCCCTGGCACAACATATTTTGAGGTGGAGGTCCGCTGCGCTGCCAAATACATATACTTGACATGGAAAAAGTTTGAACTTGAGTTTTTCAGAAAACTGTTAGAAGACATTTGCAGATTCGGCCTCAGGTCTTAATGGGTTAAAACAGTTTAGTCTCTACGCAAATCTTTTGTCTGAACTCGAGGTGTAAAGAACTTTCCTGGGTGAACTGATGGAGAAGGATGGGATGACGTTGGGATGAGGTTGCATATTGGCTGGGACAAGAAGATCGGCTACATTTCAACAACCTGCACATTCTCCACTTCATAACGCGTAACGGTTAACACATTCCGTGGAAAGCAGTACAGGGAAGAAAAAAAAGACGACATTTTCCAGATCTCATCTGTAAAGTAACTCCTATATTTTTTTTTACACATGTGCAGATACAATTCTTACTTGTAAAACACAAAAGCTTAAAATATAAGGCTCTTTTCGACATTGGAGAAAACAAAACAAAAAAGCAGATGAAAAAAATATCGCACAATGTGGCACTGTGCCCCCAAGTTACAATACATTGGGTAACTTACAAGCCAGCCATGCATTTCCCAACACAGTCACAGGGTTTCCCTTTAGTAAAAACGGTTCAGTATATACAATACCTCTTGTTCTATTACCTGGGTTTACACCAGACCTGCAACTTTTTAACATATGAACAAATGTCATATGTTAACATTATAATGAAACAGAACTCAAATGGGGTTAAACTACCAAACAAATACAGTAAGGAACTCAAGTCAAGAGCATAAATACACCCTTATTTTTGCCCGCTGTCCAAAAGACTGTCAGCAAGGAAGACAACATGCCACCGTTTGTGTATGTGTGCACCTTCGTTTTAACACAAACCAGGTCCTCCGTTCCGCGTTAGAACCATTACATCAAAGAGGACAGCGGGAGGGGGGAGGGAGGGAGGGAGGGGGACTCAACATTCTGTGACAACAATGAGAACTGGGCATGCCAGACTGAGGCAGTGACCGAGGAAGCCAAAAGGAGTATTGTTGACATCAGAGAGAGAGAGAGAGAGAGAGAGAGGACAGTCCGGTCCAAGAAACTCCAGCAAGGGAAGGAAGAGTGTCGACCGCCTCTATACAGTTTTCTCCCCCCGCCGGGCGAAGGCGAAGGTGGGCCTCCTCCGAGCCAGTCAGTCTCCAGAGCGTTTCCTTCAGGAGCGACTGCGGTCCTCTTGGGTTCCCACCAGTATTTTACTGTACAGCTTCTGCTGTTCTTCTTTGAACGTGTCCTTTACCTTCCCTCGCTTCAGACCCCCATCCCTATGAAAAAAAATAAAATAAATGAAACTATTTGACCGTGAACCCTATCGTGCGTTCCTATTCTGGGGGGGAGGCATGGATCAAAGCAAAATGTCTCACAACTGAAAATGTTTGTTTGACCAAGTCCTAATGACTATTTTCGCTGCGCAATATCGTGGTACCTTTAAAGGAGAACTTTAAAGGAGTAGTAGTTCACCCCCAAAATGATATAATATGAGTTCAATATATTTTTTTGTATTTGTCACATTCATAAGACAAAACATTGATTATAATAAATCTACCCCCTGCAATCGGGTCTCCATCCGGAATCAATGGGGGTACATTTATTGTAATCAAATTATTGTCTTAGGAATGCAACAAGGACTATATATTATTGAACTGAAGTCTGCACGGCGTGAGGAAAAAAAACTCATTTTGGGGGTTAACCAACGGGAGGACATTAGATGAAAACAGACAATTTAGAAGCCGAGCTTGTTGATCGTCTATTTTTGGCAAAGACATTTGGTATCGAGGGAAATAAAGATAGATCCCAGTCCCACTGGTCAACAGTGTGTGACATGTAAAACAAAATGATGCAGAATTGCTATGAAACATGTTATCTCGCAAAGCCAGTGTAATCGTACTGTAGTGTCTTACCATAGCAGGTCAACCAGTCCTCCTTGCCTGGCGATAGCAGCCTTGACACGGTTGGCAAACTGTACGGCATCCTCTCCTTCCTGTTTCACAAAGACAAACAAATCAAGAGTGAAAAGTAGGCACAAATAAAGGCCCTACTTCACAACGCATCACGATGTGACCGCACTGTGAGACCATGACCACGGTCGTTTCTATTATGAATTTCACAGTGGCGAGCCAACTCATTGACTGCCAGGATTCAGAGCGTTTTTACACCAACCTTTTAAAATAAAAGAAAGAAACTACACGCTGAATATTCTACGTCGCTCTGATCCGTGCACGGGAGCAAAAAGCTGCCCACTGGTGTCCTAGAATCCTTGTCCACACGTGATGATCCACTCAAAAGATAGAGGCTGCTGCGTCAACCTTGCGTCCAGCCCCTCGTTCCATTTTCTCCCCCTTTTAATTTCCAAAAAAACAGGAAAATCTTTTTTTGTTTCCGGTAACGTCATCAACATGCCAGGTGACGTCCAGTGGAATCGGAAAATAATTGGTGACCCAGAGGCTAACAAAGATCCTTGCCAAGGACCCCCTAGCTGAGAGAGAGAGGAAGCAATACATACTGTATAAAATGATACAGATGAAACGTTTTCTTGCTTCACAGACTTGTGTGACAGCACTATCATCAGTGCAGGGTGGATTTCTGATTTTTCAGACATTTAAACTTTCAATCTGTACTTGGTCTGGTCTTTTTTCCCCCCTCTACACCAAAGCTCTTTGCCGAAAATAGCTGCTCTACAGCGTTGTGAGCTTGTAGATCTGCTATGTTCGGCTAATGTCCTCCTCAGAATAGGGATGCTAGTTCTTATCACACAAAGATTTGGTGCCCACCTTGTAGTAACTCTGAGGACCCCCTGGGGGTCCCAGACCCCCTGTTGAAGACCCCTGATCTAGAGTAACCCCCAAACCCCCTCAAGTCTATGGAGTTCAATGGATTTTTTCTGTCCCTTTTCCGTTTGGTCTGCCGGGTCATACCAAAGACTCCCTTGCTTGGCGCACTCAGCATCAAGGGTTGGATTGGGGGTAAGTCCCTGCGACATACTAGCGCCATGTCCAGGGGGTGTGCTAGTACATCAAGCTGCCTCATGCTACAGAAACAGAAGATGGGCTCCTGCCCTATGGGCCTCATGGCTCGGAAAAGCTTACTTTCCTGTTTCCGGACAATATAATGGATTTGAGGATTGATCAAGTGACACCACAAAGTGACACCACAATATATAGGCAACCACACTTGCAATTTCCAAGAATTGCACCTTTCTAGTTATTGACCATATTCACACGGCAATGCAAATTTCAAACATGGCCGCCAGGTGAATATGGTCAATTAAGACTAGCCTAGACAAGTCTTACATTAAACAAGTGTTACTTAGTACTACACACTTTGCTTCATCACCAAATCTTTTTTCAGACATTAAAATGTAAAGACAACAATTCCGTAACCACTTGTGTGCAGTAAGAAGGCAGGATAGATGTTGCTAACAGGGGTTAAAGCCAGAAAAAAATCCCAAGACTGAAAACTATTTTGTCCCAATATGTGATTCTTGAAACATTTCTGAAACAGTTCTGAACTGCCTTCACTGAATGTATGTGTGCGCGCCAATTCATGCTTCATTTTATAGAAGTATCTTCTGAAGTTCTGTTGTATTCTATTGCTAGTCTGGCCAACTCAAATACTCATATCTGGAAATTATTACTGTACCTACAGCAACTGTAGGCATTGACTTTACGGCCACATGGTTCATAGCAGCAGTGTGTTAAAGTTAAAAACACAGAAAAAGACACTTATACACATGTAGCCTTCAGCAGTCATTTGAACCATTATGCACCTTGAATGCAGGGAAGAGGAAAGGTTGCAAGTGAGAACAAAAGAAAGCCCATAATATTATGTTATATATTTGCCAGACCCATGAAATGGGTAGGCCTACATAAGCAAATGTCGGTCTGTCCCTTTTCTATATAAAGGGTATATATGATGATGACATGATGATGACATGCCTACAAAAGGCATGATGTCATAAATGATGATGACAGACAGGGGGTCTGGCACAACCAGGTTGACCTGGTCTAGTTTTTTGTGGATCTGCACTGATCTCAGAAATAGCCCCCATGGAATCCTCAAGACTGAAATCAGTCCCCAGGACTGAGAACCTTAACCCCTGTGCTAATATTACAATTACTGCCAAGTAGCGCTAGTCTTTACTTATGAGAGTTAAGTGACCTTTCATCCAATTTATGTGCTCCAGCAACATTTTCATCCCAAGTGGCAAGAGGAAAATATCATCAAAGACCAGAAATCCTCTGTGGATCGATTGCATCACAGCAGTGCAATGACTGAGCCAACTTTTTCCGTTGTTTTTCTCTGCTTTCACCATCAACAGGGCTGGAAAGAGCAGCAGCACAGAGGCTGCTGCCCGCTTGGCATCACATGGTCTTTGTTGTGGAAAAGGGTGGTTTGCCTTCAAACCCCTTCCTGTTATTCCTCTCCCACTCCCCAACCCATCCAGTTCGTATCAAATCAATTATTTTCTTTTTCTCACAAAATACGTCACAAACAGAGGATGCATACAAGACAAACATCATCTGCCCTTTGTCTACAACAAGCATGTGATTATTATTAGTCAAATGTCATGGCCTTTATCCAAATCAAATTGGGGAAAAAGGCAAAGGTCTAATAATATTAGAACTAGGCCTGGGGGCGAGCCTCTCTACTGACGCATTTATTTTCCATTACCGCTTTCAATATAATTTCATTACAGAAATCTTAATGAAATAATGATTTTGATTGATGATCCCTAAATGCAGAGAGACATATGATTAAGCATATGAACCCGTAGGCAAATAGTTATCAATATTTGCCCAAAATAGTGTTTTCTGAAAATGTAACAAATAATAATAATTATGTTGCAATGTATCGTCTTTGTCAGGTGGAAACCAAAACTGAAACCCAAACTGTTACTTTTCAGGATTCTGTGGTCTAGTCCATGTTGGTAAAACAACTAGAAAATTAAAACAAAGTATTAGTGGGTATGAGCTCAATACACAGGAACCATCAGGACTACTTAATTTCAAAGATGCAAAACACAACATTTCTTTCTTTAGATTCCAGGGGATAGAACAAATCCAGATGCCACCTAGAGGTGGTGGTGATATGGACCTTCCATTAAAAAGAAGGGCAGCCTTCGGGATATTTATACTACAAACATTGGCTAGGAATTTGAACTTAAATGTCATGCTGTGATAATGGGTTTGTCAATTGTACGGACTGCCCTATAATAGACCTGTGCTTTTTATTTTGTCACAATGGGAGGGGTGTGACTGGCCAACCCGACCCATCGGCTCAACTGATTGGCCGAGGTTCACGTCACGGTTGTGCAACCCTGTCAATGCATTGCTATATGGGCACTGGCTTCAAGCTCACCTTCATCAGTCAAAATGTTGCGCAATTAAATAAAATATGTTTTGAGAGCTCTAAACCAGTGTGCGGATGTTTTGTCCTTGATTCTCGCCTGTCCAACACCTGGCCTAAATACAGGTACAATACATGCACACAATCTTATCTGTCAAATGAAATAACCTGCCTTCCCAAATGGATTCTCTGTGATAGCTCAACAGCAGAAACAGGTTAAATCCCAGGTAGGTACATACAGGTCCGTTAAAAGTTAACAGATTGGAGCTTTAATATCTGTAGTTTATTACAGGCACCCTTCCTTTCTATAGCCGTTTCTTTACCCTGCACCTGAAAGACGTTGGGTTAGATGTGAACAACAGTGAGTTTAGTTCAGCACCAGTGTTGCTTTTGACAGCAAAATTTGATTTTGTTTTAGTCATAGTCGTTTGAATAAAATGTCATTTCGTTTTAGTCATAATTTAGTCACCTGAAAATGTTTAGTTTTAGTCAAATTTTAGTCGACTAAATGTCATAAGATTTTAGGCGACTAAATCTACAATTCATTTAGTCAACTGAAATGTATTTTGGCAGGCCTTGATGGCATCGTAATGACCGATTTTACACTTGGTTGCGTGCTGAAAATAGACGATCTACAAGCTCACAACGCGTTGCAGTGCGTTGTGAAAGATCTGCTATTTTCAGCACGCAACACCTGAGAGCAACCAAACATAAAATGACTCTCTTCTCCACTAGTCCCTCCCTGACGTTTTAGTCTAGTTTTAATTTTGTTGACGAAATTGTCAATATATTTAGTCTTAGTTTTAGTCATCACAGATTCGTTTTTTTATTTAGTTTTTATTTAGTTTCCGTCAGTAAAAAAAAGGCAGTCGACAAACATTTTTCGTCATGGTTTTAGTCGACGAAATCAACACGCGTTCAGGCGTGCACTCACCTCTCTGGACATGGGAGGGAGGTACCACACACTGCAGACGATGGCCCAGCTGCTCATCATACGCAGCAGGTAGCTGACCATACCAAACTTGCTGCTGTTCCAGAAGGCATCTCCAAAACGTGGGTCATACTGGAGCAGACACAGGATAATAACAGTTAGTTCGATCATTGCCCAAACAGGTTGTGAATATACTAGGCCAAAACGCAGGAAAGAAAACATATTTCTGACCTTTATGGCCACAGGGTAGACGTCTGAACTGATCTCAAAGCTCCCCTTTTTGAACATCATAACCGATGTGTTGTTAATGCAGGTACCTGGTGATGGAAAAACATGAAATATTAAGAACGTAACCTGCAAGGGAAAAACAACATGTCCAAAATAGGACACCAGGGTGAAAGTGTTTAATGGAAACATTGATGGCAGGCCAAAGAAAACTCACCTTCAGGGAAAATGAGAATGGGCAGTTTTGTTTTATCTTCCACGTGGTCGCTCAATCTGCAATGTAAGCCATTAGCACATCATCACATGTATTATCATACATCAGGACATGGGAGACATCACGACATGCTTATTAATGCCCTTTTTGTTGTTGTGTAAAGCCCTTTTCATAAGTAGAATGTAGTAGTAAAGCCCTTTTTATAAATAGAATGTAGCTCAGTTGAAGTGTTTTCAGTCAAATCGTATTGCTTAACACTTTCTGTGCCCAAGACATGTTAATCAGTCTTCGGCGCAAGTTGGTGTTCTCGCCTATTCTAGACGATTCTGGGCCATACTGGATTACTGAATATTGAATGTGAACTCCTTGTAATATCAATTGACAAATTGTTGAATCACATTATAGTCCAGGATAATACAAATACCAACGCTCTTCTGCAACATAGGAATAGCATAGGAAAACGATGTGCTCAAGTGTTCAGGCTGTAATGTTACCTTTTGGCCACTAGATGGCGGTCCTTGACCTCTGAACGTTCAAACCAAATGTGTGGAGCGGCTTTGACCATGGACCTTTGGATGACTCCCATTAACCCTCCGTGGATTTGGCCAACCTGGGACACACGCAAGACACAAATAGAAGCCAATTTATTTCTATCAGATGAAAATGTCAAAGCGCCGGTCGAACAGCCACAGAGTAAACGTGATCTCCAGTGGTTTTAATGAGCTCCCACTGGATTGTGGCGTGTGTGCTTACCATTGCATAGCATCCATCACTGGCCAGGATTATGACATCGATGGGGGACGTATGGTTGGCCACACAGATCCCACCATTCTTGGGCTTATTCTCACTGGGGGGGCATTGAGAGAGAGAGAGAGAGAGAGAGAGCGAGAGACAAGACAGAATAAATCACATGTGCATGATGCCATGAGTTGCTTCACATTGAGAATTTAAGTTCCAAGCCAGCAGGTTAAGGACGTTTGAAGCAAATATAATTGAAAGTTAGTTTGTATGGAACACGCGAGCACACCGGCAGGCGCGCGTACACATACACACATTGTGCTCATTCACTCAGACTGACAAAAGAATAATGGAATGTATGGAAACGGAAACAATAGATTTCGTGCCAATTTTTCTCTCCCACTTGTGATTTTTATCCGTCTATAGCGATGACGTTAGCGGAGAGACAAAGCAACACATGGAGATAAGACGCCCTCCCCGCTGGACTTATCCACATGTCAATAGATAGAGTTACACATCTCCAAAGTAACAGCAGAACGTCACTATAGCCCCTTTTCGACTGCAGCTTTAGCACCACACCGCACCACATAAATATATCTACATTTTCCACTACACAAAAGTAGCTGATAGGTATTTTGTTATGGTTCATATCATCTTTTTATCAATACATATTGATGACCACCTGAAGTTGAAGGCACAGTGACTGTGTCATAAAATGTCATGTACAGTACAACACAAGGTCTCCGTCTGGTTGAAATCAGACCTTATCAACTGCCTGGAGCCTGTACCGAAAACAATGAGAATTGTTTTGGTTTATAAGGCTCAGTGTCATCCAGACACGAGCAAGGACATCTCTCCTCCCAGGAACCCTGTATATGGACTCTTTGTCTTGTGTTGAAACGTCATCCATTGACTGATGAAATGACCATACTTATACTCATGTCAAAACATAATTTGTCAGAGAGAGCACGAACCATTGATTATTCTGTACTGTACCTGTCTTGAATACTCTCTCTCCATAGTAAACATACCATTCTCACTCTGATCACTCTCCTGTCTTATTTCTGTGTGATGGATTATTGTATCTCATATGGGAATAAGAAGGTGTTGTTGTTTAATAATAATATATCGATCAGTAGCCCTATCAGTAAGAAACAAATTGACCTTTTTAACTGTGATTATAATAAAATATAAATTTGTATTGCAACTTTCCTGAATTATAATACACTATAATGGATTACAACTGTGATTATAATACACTATAACGTGTTAATGTATTACTATGATAACTATAATACCCTATAATAGATTTTAATAGTGGTTTTAACACAATAGAATCTATTATCAAGTATTACAACAATATCCTGGTGGTCTAAATGAAAAGTCAGTGAGTGATCAGTTATTATGAAGTGTTTGGCCCCGTTTGGCCTAGCTCAGACCTACTCTAGATTGGATACTTTTTAGTACCACGTTTAGTACCACTTTCACACCGCTCTACCCAGGTCCTTGTAGTGGAAAACCTGGCACAAGTGGGCGTTGTGGTGTGGAGTGGTGTGGAGTTGGGCCAGTGGAAAAGGGGCTTAAGTCTCTCTATATGTCTCTCTATGTATATTTTTAGTTCCTCCCAGAGTGGAGTGGAGTGGAATGGAGTTGATCAAGCTACTACAGGCCCAGTCTTTCCAAGGCAGGAATATGTGTAGGCATGACAGGACACGATAAGACTGACTACCATGCACAAAGTGGAGGCCAGTTGGAATGAGGAGGGCGTTTTTCTAGTTCAACGCGCATATTACTGTATCATCTTTTGTCGCTATTTTGGATACGTAATTATAACATTAAAAGAAAAATCTTTTGAAAACATCTAAAACATCCGATATACAAGCTCACATCTACAAGCTTGAATGAGCTTGTAGATTGATTGATTGATTGAAGAATTTATTAGAAGTTTGCAATAGAAAAAAGTACAGTTTCATGACAGTACAAATCACTGGTACAAGGTCAACTAAAAGGAGATCCTAGAAAGCAGAGGCTTATTTCCACAGGAACCACACTTTAAGTATCTCATATAACATTGAAGGACAGACGGAAAGAACATAGTACTTTATCTAGGATAATATCAGTTTCAAAAGCATAACATCAATCAGACTCTCTCTCTCTCTCAATAGGCAGAGGCTATGGCTATTCAGGGGTCCTTGGCACAGAGACGTTTGGGAACCCTGTCATTAACGGCATATTTTTTTTTTATATATTATTTTTTGCTCCTTTGGTTTGAGATGATCAAGTTAGTGTTGAGTTTGTCATACTTTCAGTTTCAAATTCTGAACCACAAGCACAGCCTGCACATTTCCCAATTGATTGCAACACTTCTGCAGTAGGTTATTACATTTCCCATAAATTTGACGTGCATAAAGTTTAAATGAGAAAAAAAGCTTTAATTATCAAATGCATGGTGTTGGTGTAGCTTTGTTTTCAGTGAAGAGATTGGACCCTGCTTAAAGCGCTGTGTGGTTGTGTCTGGCAGCCTCGACACAACAAGTCAGAATCAATAAAATAAAATAAAAACACCAGACTCAATAAATCAATAAATTGTGACAGGCTGCTAGACTGGATTATCAAGTTAGTTTTGTACTTACTTTCAAACTCACAGATCATGTTACATCTGGTTGAATTCACACTAGGGCTGAACGATTTGGGGAAAATATCGAATTGCAATTTTTCTGACTTATAGCTGCGTAACTACGTAGCTATGCAGCTACGTAACGTCGTTACGCAACTAAGGATATTCTAGAAGCTTACTACACTAGAAGCGTACGTTATCTTCTCATTCATATTACTAGATTCTAGATTCTATTTCGGTTTGAAAACGTTTCATCGTTCAGCCTTAATTCACACTTAACCACGTTTTACAGGTCGTTGAGGGCATTATAGTATTATATTATGTTGGCATTGTGTTCAGGGGCAAACATACAGCCAGATTGACATCCTGAACCACTTCCTGTTGGGTGTAACATCCTCCCACATGACCTCCCTCTCTCACTCTCGCTCACTGCAATGTTATACGATTCTTTCCATGCCCTTTAGAAACCGAAACCCCTGCCCTGAGTAAGAGCAGACAGTCATCACAGAGTAGCGTGGCACATCCTGGTTTTATAGCCCAGGCCCATGCTTGCAGGACTCTGGGCTTCATCTAAGCTGACCATGCCCAGTGCAATGCAAGTGAATAGAGAAAACATTGGGGTTCAACCGTTAATATACTGTATTAACTAATATAAAAACAACATCGATAATTAAAACGATCCATGATTTTCATAAATTACTAAAATAGCCGACCTAGTAGCTGACGATGTGTTACTTTTATTTACAAGAACGACGGTACAAGATTAGATTTGCAGTCTTGTATCATTTGTCACTGAACAGGTTTAGGGCTTTGATCATCATACAGGAAAACATTTACGCTCTCTCAAATGTTCCAGTTGTTCTGGTCTGACTTGGATAAAGTGCACTTCTTTAACCTTTAGGGTACCTGCTGCGTTGGAGCGAGAACAGAATGCGAGCCATTATTTCGCAAGCTGGCGTTCCAATAACCAGAGTCACAGCAGGCCAGAGTTTTGCAGCTGTTTCGAGTGTCATCTTTCAAGAAAGGTTCTGTGATTGTAACGCACTTAGTGACAAACCACATTACTTTGTATTAAATCTCTAATATACCCTATTACAAATCAGGAAGTCAAGAGTCAAAGCTAAAACATTTTTTTTACCCTTTTGCTACCCAGTTATTCTCTATGCCAGGGGTCTTCAACGTTTTCAGGCCAAGGACCCCTTAGTTGAGAGAGAGATGAAGCAGGGACCCCCACAACCTTTTCATAGATTCCATATAGTTTCATTGTTTGACAGCAGGATCATCAGTATATTTTCATGCCAATGTGGGTTTTCAGATATTTAACCACTTGAACCGTCAACACTTAATAAACTTGACCTTTCACTCTGTACTTAGTCTGCTCTTTTTCCCCTCTGCACCAAACCTCTTCGCCGAAAATAGCCGATCTGCGAGGCGTTGTGAGCTTGTAGATCTCATGATCTGCTATTTTTTGGCTAAAGTTCTCAGAATATGGACACTAGGGTTCAAGTGGTTAATATAAAAAAAGGAGAAAAAAAACTTTCTATCACTCAAAGATTTGGAGGACCCCCTGTAGTAACTCTGAGGACCCCCTGTTGAAGACCCATGTCTACGCCAACGTATTCCTCCCCACACACATTTCTGTGTGTTGTCACTGCTAATGGCTCACCTGCCAGAGAGAAGACCGACAGAGAGGACGCAATGCCTCTGTCTTACCCCTCCCGTCCAACACTCCCTGCTGACAGGTGCCGGCCCAGCCCATAGGAGTACATGCAGTGACAAATACACCCTCGCCACCAAGCTTTCCTCCTGTGATCACGCCAAATGTGTTTGTATAGATGCTCTTGCTCAACACAGCTGCATGCACCGCAGTGAATTGGAACCCCTGGACTCGGTATGGTGTGCAGTTACTTCATTCAATCATTTTCAGTGACACCCAGAACCAGTCCTAATTTTTGAGTGAAATTATATTTAGACTTGTATATAGAGGCACTTTTCAAATGTGCCTTTATCCCAAGGTTAGAGCACTAGTCACTTGATAACTATCCAAAGTCAGTAGCTACGTATATGGCTTTTTTCCACTGATGTTTTCAAGAGATTTTATGCAAACAACAAAAACATAGTAGAGAGAACAGAGAAATGAAAGTGTTGAGTCATGTTCCTCCTCACCTGTCGTGGTAGGTAATGATGGCAGTGAGAGCTCGAACACATATTCTGTAGCACATCAAGTGGACCTTTTCACTCAGGAAGTTCTTAGTCCTTCAGGAAGAAAACAACACTAGTGATTAACCTCTATTTCTGCAGAACAATAAGGTGCACAACAAATTCCAATCCGGCTTCAGGAAAGGACACAGCACAGAAACTGCACTTTTAAAAGTTATTAATGATCTTAGGGTGGCTGCTGATAACAAAGATGTGTCCGTTCTCCTACTGCTGGACCAATCGGCGGCTTTTGACACAATTGACCATACAATTCTAATACAACGTCTCGAACACTGGGTAGGACTGTCAGGTACAGCTCTGTCCTGGTTTTGCTCTTATCTGACAGGCAGAAGCTACTCTGTTAATCTAGCTGACTTCGAGTCAAACAAACACAACATCTGCTCTGGTATTCCACAGGGCTCGATTCTTGGTCCTTTATTATTCTCCCTCTATATACTGCCGCTGGGAGAACTTATTTCCGCTCACGGTGTGAATTTCCATTTCTATGCTGATGACACCCAGTTGTACCTTTCGGTGGCTACGGACGACCCCTGTGCTCTAGACCCATTGCTGACGTGCGTGTCCAGCATAAAATGCTGGATGAGTGAGAACTTTCTCAAGCTAAATGAGGACAAGACAGAAGTTCTCATAATAGGTTCTACTGCCCAGAGAGAATCAATAATAAATAGACTTGGTAACCTGGCTAAAGAAAATAACACCTCTGTTAAGAACCTGGGGGTGATCATTGATGCTGAATTAAATTTTAATACACACATTAATCATGTCACGAAGATTGCCTTCTTTCACCTTAGAAATATTGCGCGAATTAGAGCCTATCTGTCGCTGAACGATGCAAAAACGCTGATCCACGCTTTTGTTTTCTCTCGGCTTGATTACTGCAACGCACTTCTCTCTGGTCTGCCAAAGAAAACAACTGACAGATTACAACTTGTTCAAAATGCAGCAGCCAGAGTTTTAACAAAAACTAAGATAAGAGAACATATTACTCCAGTTTTAGCGTCGCTACACTGGCTCCCGGTTGTTTTTAGGATTGATTTTAAAATTCTTTTACTTGTTTATAAAGCTCTAAATGGTCTGGCACCTTCGTACCTCTATAACTGCCTGCATAGATATGTTCCAACCCGCCCACTCAGGTCCTCTAGTGTAGACCTACTTGAGGTGCCAACAATGACATATAAAAAATATGGTGAAGCAGCTTTCTGCTTCTATGGACCGACAGCTTGGAATAAACTACCACTACACCTAAGACAGGCAGCCTCGGTGGATAGCTTTAAAGCACAGCTCAAGACCTATTTCTTTACTCTTGCTTTTAGCTAAATTTTTTAATCCCTATGCTGCTATTGACGTCCGCACGGCTCTGAAATTGTTCTTCAATGTTCTATGCTTTTATTTTTTCTTGCTTTATTGTAATCATTTTACTTATCTCTTTTTTATGTATTTTTTATTTCTATTTTACTTTTTCTCTGTTAAGCACGTGTGCTTCATTTTATGCTCTGTAAAGCACTTTGAGCTGCATTTCATGTCATGAAAGGTGCTATACAAATAAAGTTTTATTATTATTATTATTATTATTATTATTTTCAAAAGGTTTCTGGAATCTACAAGCTCAAAAAGTGTCACCTCGCTACATGTTCTGAGCTTCCACCTAGATCAGCGCTATTCAACCTGAGGCATGTATGCGGCCCGTCATGGTCATACCAATAAATATATTTTGTCTACTTTCAGTGTGGACAAATAATTTCTGTTGTCATTTTTCAGTTTCTCTCCAAAACCTCAATAGGAAACCATTTTTTGCAAATGTGTTTGTTCCAAAAGAAGAAACGTCATCATTAATCTTAATCATTCCATGACAATACTTTTGTTCAATGAGGTTTGGCCTTATAGATGGAAATGTGTCTGTTTTCTGTGTGTTTCCTTAATTTCTAGACCACTCATGTAGTGTGTTACATAAATCATTGGCTAAATAGGGCCATCATTTTTAGCTTGCAGCCTTTGGACTTTTTGTATTTTGCCAAGTGGCACCTGAGCCATCTTAAGTTGACAACAGGGTTAAAGTGGTTTACCAGATTCAGCAGACAGGACGGGTAATAAAAGAATACAAAAAGTGATTTTATCAAATAAAGAACAAACTCATTTTTAAGAGTCTTACCTCCCATTTGGTAGAAGCCCTATGATACAAGTGAGGAACACAAGCAGGCCTACTCCAGTAAAGGCAAGCGTCACCCTGCCAGACAAACAGAACAAAAAGAGGGACAGTGTTTAGGAGAATAATAATAGGCAGAGACCAGACCGCTTTAGTAAGCGGTTGTTCAAAACAAGGTTATTTCAAATTAAATGACAAAACAAGCTAAAATACAGAAACAAAAAGTTTACACAGAAAATGTATTTAGTTTTAGTGAATTATTTACAATTTGCCAATACAACATGCACAAGGCATTAATGGTGCATAATGTTAATTGAGACTGGGATGTGTGCTTTGGCCTACATGACACAAAAGCCCCTTTTCGACTGCAGTTTTAGCACCACACCACAGACCACACTACACCTCACCACACCGCACCACATAAAATATCTACATTTTCCATTACAAAATAGTACCCCTATCGGTAAGAAACAAATTGACCCTTTTAACTGTGATTATAATACAATATACATTTGTATTACAACTATCCTAATTATAATGCACTGTAATGGATTATAACTGTGATTATAATAGATTATAAAGTATTAATGTATTACTATGATAATTAAAATACACTAATAGATTATAATAGTGGTTATAACACAATAAAATCTATTATCATGTATTACAACTATATCCTGGTGGTCTAAATGAAAAGTCAGTGAGTGATCAGTCATTATGAAGTGTTTGGCCCTGTTTGGCCTAGCTCAGACCTACTCTAGAGTGGATACTTTTTAGTACCCTGTTTAGTACCACTTTCACACCACTCTACCCAGGTCCTTGTAGTGGAAAACCTGGCACAAGTGGGCGGTGTGGTGTGGAGTGGTGTGGAGTTGGGCCAGTGGAAAATGGGCTTTTAAAACCCATTTTCCACTGGCTAATGATGCATCTCTGTATTACACAAGGCTATTCTGAATAGCCTTTTTTATATCTCACTCCCAGACAAATACCCCGAAATTAACATAACCAAAAACAATTAAACATTTTCTGAACCATTTACATCTCACCCCAAGAGTAAACAAAACTGCTGGTTTCAAACAATAGAAACAAACCAAAACTACCAAGAAATTTCCCAAGAAGTAGTTTCCCACTTCTGATCTACAGTATTTGGTGTGTGGGGGGCTGTCACAAATCACAATTATTACATAATCGTCTAATCGCAATTATTTGACATAATCGTGATTATATTTCATAATCGTCACAATCGTTTCCATGTTGAAAAACGTTCATATATTTTTTCATATATGTTTTTTTATGTAATAAAATAGTGGAAATAGCCGATCTACAAGCTCTCAACGCGTCGCAACTATCAATCTTCTTTTTTTAAGTATAAAGTTGTCAAATATGTCAGTAATTTCTTTGTATATTTAGGTTATGTGTCATATCTGCCATGTGCAACTTCAAAGCCTAAAAGCCAAACAGAAATGTAATTGTCAACGACCAAAACCCAATTGAGTCGTTAATCGCAATTATTTCAGTGACAATTAATCGTCATGTAAAATGTCATAATCGTGACAGCCCTAGGTGTGTGAGATACTTGCTGTGTGACTGTAAGACAGCATCTCATCACAGAATACAGAACAGTGTTTACATGCTGGCAGGTGCCACTTCCCCAAGGTCCTTGTTAAGCACTCATACTTAATTCCTTCAAAATGCTAACAACACTGTCACTACCAGCAGTCAAAGGAGAGTAACGATGATAACAGCACCGTAAGGCAACAACTAACAAGACAATTCATCCTGGTGTATGGGAGTCCTCTTATTAGTCTAAAGCAGGGGTCTTCAACAGGGGGTCCGGGACCCCTAGGGGGTCCTCAGAGTTACTACAGGGGGTCCTCCAAATCTTTGTGTGATAGAAACTTTTTTTCCTCCTTTTTTATATTAACCACTTGAACCCTAGTGTCCATATTGGGAGAACTTTAGCCGAAAATAGCCGATCTACAAGCTCACAGTGCCTCGCAGCGCTGTGAGCTTGTAGCTTTGGTGTAGAGGGGAAAAAGAGCAGACTAAGTACAGAGTGAAAGGTCAAGTTTTATAAGTATTGATGGTTCAAATGGTTAAATATCTGAAAGCACAAATTGACATGAATCCAAAATACACTGATGATTGTGCTGTCAAACGATTAAACTATATGGAATCTATGAACAATTTGTGGGGGTCCTGCTTCATCTCTCTTTCAACTAGGGGGTCCTTGGCCTGAAAATGTTGAAGACCCCTGGTCTAAAGGCCATGCTATCCCCCTATGCATCCAACTTAGCCGACTCACAGACAAACCTGGCAGTGTTGTTAATGATCAGGATTTGTCTACTGCATTAATAGGAGCCCAAATGTCAAGTCAAGATGACACCCCGATGAAAACTGAAATGTAATATCACTCAAGTTGCTGACAATACAATAATGACAGCCGTTACGCTTGTCTCAAATAGCAGCTCAAAATAACAATAATAATAATACGTGTGTAATGCTGACGTAACTCCCCCTGTTCTCAAGTGTTAGTCACAAAACACAGCATGGTCATAAGAGAGCACCTGATAAATCATCCTGAACACCATCTTCAGGTTATACGTTTAACGGTTTTACTTTGTGAGGGACTGAGGGTGAACTTTATGCAAGCTGACAACGGTAAATAATATAAAAATTAACAAAAATACTAGTCATTAAGAGTATTGGTTCTAAACAAAAGTTAAGTATAGTGTGATCTCTTTTCCAGTGCTGGTTACTACGTGCAGCACAGAGACCTGTAACAGGGCACATGAGACAATGGTTATATAAGCCTCCTGGCAAGCCGACTAAATCTTGCTGAATCAGGGTTCATCCAGGGTTGGAGACGGTACAGCTTAGAGGGGGTGACAATGACCTGAGGAAGCCAGTCTATAACTTAGGGGAAGCACTGAGTAAGTAGTTAGAGAGCCATGAGACTACAGTATTGTCTCTGTCTGTCAAATTGATGGGCTGATCTCTCACCACCTTATAAACGGACTGGGACTAGGGCTGTCAGGATTATGACATTTTACATGACGATTAATTGTCACGCAAATACTTGCGATTAACGATTTAATTGTGTTTTTGTCGTTGACAATTACATTTCTGTTTGGCTTTTAGGCTTTAAGTCGCACATGGCAGATATGACACATAACCTAAATATACAAAGAAATTACTGACATATTTGACAACTTTATACTTAAAAAAGGACATTGATAGTGGAAATAGCAGATCTACAAGCTAACAACGCGTCGCTTTGTCTTTATTTTAGATTGCACCAATTAAACTAAAATGATAAGACACCATTTTTTACTTTAAAAATATATATATGAACATTTTTCAACATGGAAGCGATCATGACGACTATGAAAAATAATCGCGATTATGTCAAATAATTGCAATTAGACGATGATGTACTAGCCGTCATGATTTCGAAATTTGGATTTAGTGAAATATAATTTTACTTTTGTATCGCTCATACAAGCTCATACAAGGTATTTTCCAGCTACAACGACCTGAGTAGACCTGGATGAACCAGTTAAGTGTGTAAAAGTAAACAGTGATCCAACACTGATAAAACTTTGGACTTGAAAAAATGCTATTTGACAAAGATAACTCCTAGATAAAGATTGACAAGACTATCACTGTCACAGTTCACAGTTAAAAAGGGACATTCCTTTTGCCATTATAAAAATATATAGAAATGATTGATTTGCATTTGAATAATAATAACCTGCCGACGCTGGTGAATGCCAACCTGGTGTTCGGAATGGGGATATGTCGGAAAGGAAACCAGTCACCGCCCAAAACATCAAATGCATTCAGAATCAAATCAGTAGAAATGAATTACCAAGAACTGTTATTGTTGTTGTTGATATTGTTGTTACAGAATCTTGGTAATGCACAGTCGGTGTTTATTTTGAAAGAAATATGACACTGTCCTTAATCCAAGACAGCTGGAGGGAGCACTGTCCTCCGGCGTCTGCAATTTGTGACCTTTTGTAAGGTAACTGCCAATTGGCAAAGCACACATACAGTATGTGGGACTGTTGACAGACTGACTGGGCTCATCGTTCTCTAAAGTCTATCAGTGAAAAGCACATTTACATTGTTGCAAGATATTACAGACTACCGGCCTTACTACTATACTGTGTATATATATGTTTGTTGGAAACAAGCCCTGGGGCCTTATCTGGTTTATCCTTTTAGTATTCTTTTGTATAAATCTGTGCCACCGTTGCCTTGTTTTTGCCAACTGTTAGTAAAGTCTTCAATCAATCAAAAAGCCTTATGTTCTCCGTTTCCAGGAGGCGGACATGGAGAATTCCCCAAAAGGATGGGATTTTGATTCAACAATTCAGTTTTACTAGCATCGACCTGTAAGTTACTACTGTATGAAAAGCTCCACCGGCTGTCTCTCCGCCTGTCTTGGTGTGAACTTTTGTCCCTACTCCTATCTCTGCCACCGTTGGCCCTATTGATGCCAAACTTTGCAAACACACACACTCCTTGGATGGCAAACCACAACCTCCGTCCCTCATCTCTCACATGGCCCTCATTCTAGCGCCACATTTGCAAAACACATTTTTGGACACTACTCCTACAGATTTTGCCCTAAAATCACGCAAAGCGGTACACAGCATCTCTAAAGTCATGTCATCAACATGGATCTGTCCAATTTCCCATATTCCCTCCCGATTGGCTACGATTGCCTTCTAAAGTTTGTGTATGCGACATGACGGTCGCTTACCTCCCGATTAGGGAGTCTTACTGGTATTCAACAATTCAGTTTTACTGGCATCGACCTGTACATGTACTGTACTCTGATGTGTGGAATGTGGATGTGCAGTGTATGATGTCCAGGTGGATTGAAGCCGTTCCCGTTAGGGCTGTCACGATGATGACATTTTATATGACGATTAATTGTCACTCAAATAATTGCGATTAACGATTTAATTGTGTTTTTGTCGTTGACAATTACATTTCTGTTTGGCTTTTATGCTTTGAAGTTGCACATGGCAGATATGACACACACAACCTAAATATACAAAGAAATTACTGACATATTTGACAACTTTATACTTTAAAAAGAACATTGATAGTGGAAATAGCCGATCTACAAGCTCACAACGCGTCGCGATGCGACACGTTGTGAGCTTGTAGATCTGCTATTTCCACTATTATTTCCTTTAAAAAAATATATATGAAGATTTTTCAACATGGAAACGATTATGACGATTATGAAAAATAATCACGATTATGTCAAATAATCACGATTAGACGATTATGTAATAATTGTGACAGCCCTAGTTCCCGTTACATTTCAGGTAGAATCTGAGAGGCGGAGAAGGGGCAGATACAACAAATTCGACTCACTATGGTCTATAAAGTTTTAAAAGAGCAATGCCCAAATTATTTTAAAAAATACTTCCAGAATGTCAGAGAGACACACAGTTTTTACACAAGAGCTAGTATAGCTGACCTCAAAACACCCGAACTGACAAGCAAGGTAGGCAGATCATCGTTTCAATACACAGGTGTGGAGGAATGGAACAAAATCCCAAATAGAATAAAATTTGCCCAGTCCTTAAATGTCTTTAAAAAAGATGTGAAAAAGTGGCTGATAAGCAAACTAGAATAGGGTGGGTCTAACATGACCTTGTTGGTATGGTTTTTGTTTGGTGTAAAATGCAATGTTTTATTATTTATTTATTTATTTATTTTGTTTGTTTCCTGTAATGTCTTATGTTGTTTTTATTGAATGTTTTAGTATAGGGATTTTTAGAATGACATATTAGCCAGTTACTATGAATTGTTGTTTTTGGATACGCAACGGAATTAAGTCCTTGGACTTTTTGTGCTGTCCAGATAATTCTATGTGAAATTATCAAATAAAATCAATCAATCAATCAAACCTGAGAGGCAGCAGGAAGCCATAGCGGATGACCACGCCGAGCCCCCACAGCACCGTCAGCCTCAGGCTGATGTAGTGGAAGCTGTTGTGGTTGCTGCGGGTCAGCAGGTTCCAGGACTCCAGCTCCTCCGTGTTGAAGCGCTTGGTCACCTCGTCGTCCACGATGCTCTCCACGCCTCGCCGGGCGAAGTAGAAGATGTCGGACATCTCGAACTCCGAGGCCGAGTCGTCCAGGTCTCGGTTGCTGCCGCTACGCCGGATCTCTTTGATCTCCTCCTCCAAGGAGGTGGGCTCCCTGGCGATGATGGCTGTGAATAGATTAGGGACGGGACCATATGAACATTTCACATCACCATTATTGAGACAAAAGAAATCACGATTTACGATATCATCGCGATAATCAAGATCCATCATCTTGGGGCGGAACATCTGCCAAAAAAATAGCAGATCTGCAAGCTCACAACGCGTCGCAAGTTGTGAGCTTGTAGATCGGCTATTTTTTGAGTATTGATCAATCATCAGTACCTTTTTTTAACCAATTTTGTAGGATTTAAGTGGTACCGGATATGCATCTCTGCAAATGAAATGTGAATTCAATTGATCCCAGTGCATGACGGAGGACGATACCACCATGAATTAAATCTCCACAATACTATTATCTTGAGTGTTTTTTTTATCACGATAAACGATAATATCCCATCCCTAGCTGTGAAGGGTAAATGAGGTCACAGTAATGTAATGTGCAGTAGGTGCAACAAAGCATTGCCAGGAATTGATGGTGCAGATATCTTAGGACAACCACTGGAACTGGTTTATCCTGATTGGTGCTGGAGTGTTTGTTTACGGCAGATCATTTTGTTGGTTCCATTTGTTCGCTATCAAGAGATAGATTAACACTCAGAATGTAATAATGTAATGTAGGTGGAACAAAGCAGTGTCAGGAATTAACAGTGCAGATATTTTAGGACAACCAGCTAATGTAGGCAGATTGGAGAAATGTTCATTGATAAATCAACAACTAACATCAACAATTACATCATTTAATCATGTCAGTGCAACACATTCTGAACATGTACACTCATGCACAGGGGTGTCGCACCAAATTCTGGGCCCTGGGTACAAGGATTCACTGCGGGCCCCCCCATTTAGACTGGGAACATTATTACGCGTTATTTTGTGCTTTAACTATTGAAAAATAGCAGATATACAACTCACAGCGCGGCACCGAGTGTCTTTGGATATTTTTAACCCGATTCTATAAATGTCTTCTAAATCCTTCTAGGTTTTTTGAAAAACCTATGTTTCTATGTCAGTGTTGCTTAGGGTGACCATATTCTGAAAATCCAAAAAGAGGACGCACGCACGCACGCACGCACACACACACACACACACACACACACACACACACACACACACACACACACACACACACACACACACACACACACACACACACACACACACACACACACACACACACACACACACACACACACACACACACACACACACACACACACACATATATCTTTTTTTCTTTTATTTTTTTCCCAAAATAATTTATAGTACTAGTTTACAGCTCAATTATGTTATTAGTTATGTATTCATTTTTGAGGGGGTTCCAATTGGACCCTTTACAAATCTATAGGCTAGAGAATGAGATCCACTGATAAAGTATGCCTTTTGACTCCTGTATGAACGTTCAGCTTTGTAACGAGAGTTAACCCAAACCGCCGTTCTGCTTTACAAGGTTGTACAAAAGATTCTGTCAATTTAGTTAGCGGAAGAGCTCTCACCTCGCACAGACTGTCTTGTAGACTACTTTGCAGTGTTGATATGGGCTTGAAGCAGAAGAATTTTTATTTGTAAATGCCTAAATAGACACAAGAGTACCAGCTTTGCTGGCAGAACCCTCTGCTTCTCATTGTTGGTCACTGGCACTTTGTGTGCATTTCATCAGTGAAACAGCATTAATTGCGTTTGCAGTTCGTTCGTTTGGCTTTAGCAGCGCGATGCTGCCGACTGCCGAGCTCGCGCTGCTCTGCCTCTGATCTGAAAGCGAGACAGGCTGAGGGAGGGGCGTGTATCAAAACAGCGGCGCAGTTCGGCCAGTGGGGAACGAGAGGGGCGTCTCCACTGGCCGAACTGCGCCGCTGTTTTGATACACGCGAGGGAGGGATCGCAGCGCAGGCAGAGAGTAGTATGAATAATACACGTTCCGGGGTTAGGGGTGGAAACCCGCCTCTCACAGTGTGTTTCCAAACGAACCATTGAACGTGCATTGTAAATGCTCGTGCTTTAACTGTGATATGCGCGAAACCCCGGACATTTGAAGGAATTTATAAAACCCCCCCGGACAGGCCGGACAGCCCCCTAAAAGAGGACATGTCCGGGCAAAAGAGGACGTATGGTCACCCTAGTGTTGCTCAAACCTTTTCATGTGAAGGACCCCCAAAATGAAATGTATTTGGCCACGAACCCCCATCTCAAAATATTTAATTCCAGCGACCCCCCCCCCCCCCCCCCCCCCACCAGAAGCAATTTTTATTTTAGTTACAAATATTCACTTAAAAATACATATATTCAAATTTGCACACATTTCCACAACTTTTCAACAATAGCATCTACAATCTCGCAGAGTAGCCGCGCTGCAAGCTTGTAGATCTGCTCTCTGCTATTTTTCAATAGTTAAAGTATAAAATAATGAAGGCCCCTCCACCTTGGGCCCTAGTAACTCAGTCCCACTCCACTCCCTTGTGACGCCCCTGCTCATGCAGGAGCACACCCCCCCCCAACTACTTACCATCTGAGTAGGGTTTATAAAGTTGATGATTCTTCTCTTTTGCTCCTCGCTCTAGCCGAAATGTTGCCCACTAGAAAGGAAGTAGAAAGGCAAATTAGGGTGGACGGGGGGGCATTTTAAAAATAAACATATCAGACACAGCAATTCTTCACACATTATACTTGCCATCCAAAGCAACACCGTTTTAGAAGTTGAGTCATAACTTAAAAGTAGTATCTTAAGGTGTTATGTCATGGATGTTATGTTCTTCAGAAATTCAGGTTATGTGCCATTGAAGAGTATGTCCGTCAATTGATCTATTCATTGTTTTATATCAAATCGCGGTCTCATGAACCCGTAGTTATGCAGGAACTTATCCAGGAATTTCCTGCACAGAATGCACGCATAGGCTATACGCTCGCGTGTGGTCAATGGATGAAATGAAAGGGTTAGACGACGGTATTTCTCCAAAACCTTCTGCACGACCTACTACGTATATAGTGTAAGACGGTAGAACACACTGGACTGAAACAAACAAACAAGACAAACAAAGCATGCCAAAATGTATTTTCAGCAAACAACTTCGTTCTGGGGACCTCAAAGACCTATATTAACTTGTGACCTTTAATAGACAGATGAGTAATATATGACCTCTAGCAGACAAACAACAGGTTCATGCCCCCAAATTATTATTTCTTATATCAGTTGCAATACCCTGACACTCCGTATTGCCTTGAATTCATGGAAAAAAAAATCCTTTCATGCCTCCATGGTGAACAAAGAATAAAGAAACTGAGAAAATGTTTGATGGATTGGTGGTTAAGTTGAACAACAACTATAACGAAACATTTATGTTTAGCCCTCAATGTTAACTTATCAAGCATTTTCTTGGTTTTGGATACTTCATTCTACCAGGAGGCTTGCAAGAAAAAGATAATATTCCCCAGGAATTCAAGGCAATTAGCTTAGTTGATTGATATATAAAAAATAAAACATTTTGGGGTGAAATAGGCCATTTCTTTAAGAGATCATGATTTTTTGTTATCTCAACAATAATAAAAGCAGTCGGCCAACAGGTCATAAGGTTGGAGATTATTATTGTCAATCTCGAAAACGATTGATTATTTTTAACCAAACAGTTTCAGGAAAGAGAGCTTCTGAACTGAGAAGGGAGAGTGTTCTCACTACTAGGCTAATCATCCACATGGCAAATGTGAGAACAACTTCCCATTTCAGAACTATCTGCCAAACGGCATTCATCACCATATTATGTGCTACAAGCGGCCGCCTACCATGTCATGTTTGATGTTTGAAAGCCTAGGGTCCTGTGTACACACACGGACAAAAAAACAAAGACAATGTGTACGCTGAGACAGGAAAAGGACAGAGTGTTCCCTTCCCCTTAGCAACAACAGGCAGAACATATCAAGGGAAAAAAGTGGGAGGAGAGACCTGCTGCGACCTTTTCAAACTCGGATCACACCAGAACACACGTGTTTTTTGAGATTCCCTAAGATTTACACTGACAAAACATCAGTGAATCAACTCATTCACGTATATCAATCCCTGGGAACCGACTGACCCAGCTACCAGGTTGCAAGCAATAGCCATATCATCCAATACTTAAGCCTATGTTTTTGTCCATGCTAAATGCCATTGGAAACACCTCATGGTCCCATTTAAAGAAGAATGCAAGGAATGCTATGCCTGAAGCAGGTACTTGCTGCTGCTGTGAAAAACTGCTGCTGATTAACGTTTTGGTGATTTTATGGACTTTTAATTACAAGTTTAAGTTCACTGTGACCTATTGATGAAACACATTGCACATCACCTTGCATACCACAGTGTTGCTACATTCCTATGGTGCGAACTGGTACTGTTTGCCCATCACTGGAATGCGGAACTGGAATTGAGCCAATTTTTGCTGCAGAAAGATAAGCATGCGTGAAGTGACGTTCACCAGAAAGCGTGACCATGGGTTTCCTGGTAACTCAACAAGTTCACATGCATAATTGTGCCATCATGGGCTTCTCTCATATCACTATCCCATCTCTCTTTGCTGCCTCTCCACTGTAATGTCAGTTTTTTTTAAAGGAGAACAACTAATTACTAAATCCTAGTGGACCATTATACTCTCAGTTAAGCTAGTCATAAGTTAAAGTTGTACCATGTAACTTTTTTTATAAAACAAATCTTAAAATTGTCCTAACTGTTAAATCACTAAAGTTTTAGAACACCCACTCCGTTATTTTCAGCTTCTGAAGCCTTCTCTTTATATGTTTTCTATGATCCTGGCCGTGGACCGGATTTCGCGCCAAAATGACGTAATCTGCATCATCTGTATACGTTGTGTATACGTTGCCCAATCACATCGCCGATCATGCACACATGGTACACTACCGGCCAATCACAGCTTATCTGCTCTGGTCTCCAGGAAGCGCCTCCGCTTGGCTACAGTGTTTACCATGGTGAAGGATTTTAACCTCTTAATCCACAAATCCTGGCCAGAAAATTACGTTCTACCATGCGTTCTACCCCTCCACGGATTACTATCGGTCGCGGTGGTTTGCGGCGCCGCTCCGGTGGTCCGCGGCGGTGGTCCGCGACGACTCCGGCCGAAAAACGGCCGAAAAAAGCAATACCGCTACTGACCACTAGTTGAACTTACACAGTATAGCTTTAACTAATAACTACGATGTTTAAATGAAAGTTTCCTCTTTTGACTTTGCCATGATTGACAAAGGTATATACATCATATTAAAATGCAGTCACAAGTCAAAACTGACACTAAGTATCTGCATCTGCTGCTGCTTCAAGTCAGTGAATTGAAGAAGAGCAAAGTGGAATCATTCTGAACGGGGGCTCTCTCTATTCCGACATGTCTCCTTTCTGACATTGACTTCTTATTGTCGGAGTGGCAACACTTCCATAGAGGTAAGGTTTAAGGCAAAGGATAGGGTTAGTGTCGGAATGGAGACATGTTGGAATGGAGACATGTCGGAACATGTAATCCATTCTGAAACATGGCTCCAGAGTTAGGGAGTCCAAGTAGTCTTATGTAATACTCAAAGAGCAGCAAGAGTGGGGTGAATCAATACATGGAATAGGCACACTAGACATTATCTTTATTCAAATGATGAGTACCAAGTCACTGTACTGTAAACAGTAATAACGTCTGTGTCACCAGTCAGAAAACGGAATGTGTTGCTCATATACTCGGTGACATCCAAGACAATGACTCAAGAAACCAGCCTTTGCCTTTTAAGTTACAACTTCAGCATTATGGCCAGTCACCTGCCGAAGTGACTAACGGTACCGTAATTGAACTAGCCAAGTATTGGTATGGTGTCAATTTCCACCCCCTAAAAGGATTCATTATAGGAAAGCACCGATCCAGGTCAACTGGGGGCATATACCACCAGGCATAAAGGAAGCTCCACTGGATATGTGGCCAATAAGGGAGTGCTTTTCAGCAATGCAGTTCTTTATTCAAGGCCAATTAAAAGGCCTAGAACTTAAGGTGACACTATTTGCTACAGAATAATTACCATATATTTGACCGGACTTGACACTTGATTTTATTACCTTAGTAATAATCACTGTCATAAATACTTTATGCTTTCAGTCACTATGCTTTCAGTCACTATTTTAAAGTCTTCTTAATACCACCAGGATATGTGTTTTAGTAAATTATTGTTCCATTAATTTTGAAATTGATGATTCGCTGAAAATGTGGCTTCAAAGCAGGTCTATAGATGTTTTAACAGTCTACGGCATATAAACACTTTTAAGTTTAACAAGGGGTTGAAGATTCACAGAATACAGACGTTTTTTTCACTTATTGAGCCATAATAAAACAAAAACATTATGCAATGTGGTTCAGTGCATTCACCTGTAGCTACAACACCCACCACTTCACCTTTTCTCTAGATCGCACAGTACAGCAGCTACTTGAGAATATGATGTGCCATCTCTCATGTCTCCCTTTAGGTACATTTATTTCTGGCACAAGATCCTGCTCTCAAGGGACATGTTGGAAAAGTGCTGACAGCATTAACTGAAGACAAACCAGAGAAAGCATGAGAAGAGAGAGAGCTGATATAACCTTCTCTGGTTTCACCTAAGGTTCAATTTTAACAGTGGTCTGCTGCATAGTGCATGGGCGAAGCGTTGTTCACTTTGGTTTAGAATAAAAGACATAAGAGCAGTTCATAATTGTGCGCACAGAAATTTTTTCTTCACTTGATTGTTTTTGGGGCCCGCAATGTGTTTAACGAAATGTGGGGATGTGCATATCCTACCTTTTCCCATTTTAAGTAGTGAATAATATAGCTCAGAAAAGCAGCAAACACTGAGATCTTTCACTATTAACCACATTGCACAAGTGAACTAGCCTGGTTCCAGCACATAGAACCGCCCACTCTCAGAGCAGACTAGCTTCAGCCGAGTCTGAAATCAAGCTACAAGTGAACTGAAGCTGTACAGCAGTCCTCTCTGGCAAGTTGGATAATAGGCTAATTCAACAATGGAAGACAGTAGCTATTGATGGTCTGGTTCCTCAGTAACTAGAGTCTAGTTACATCATAGGGAGAATAGGCCTCCTGGCTATGATGCAATCTATACCAACAGAGACCCAGGCTTGTTATTGAATAATGAACACACTTGTGGGACCAGCATAGTTGTAGATCCCCACCTACCTTTTACACATTGTTTTTAATTAATATATAAATGTCCTTCTTGTTGTGTACAACATGGCTTGTGTTATGAAACATATTTCTAAAAAACACAGACTCCCCATATAACAATAGTGAATACAGACAAACCTTTGTGTACTATTGTGAGGGGCAAGATGATTGGCCACAACAGCTGAAAAGGCTATTGAGTATAGAATACTACTTTCTTAGTTCATTTCTTGACACAAATCAGTTAAACCACATGAACTCTAGCATCCCTGACCTGGGTGGGGCAAACAGATCTACTGAGCTTGTAGATCAGCTACTTTGGCCAAAGGCTATACCCGGTATTTAATGTAGAGCGAAAACAGGCAGACTCTGGTAAGAATATAAGGGTTTTTACGTGGGTTAATGGTTGCATGCCAAACTCTTACCTCAAAGATCTTTAACAAAGATTTCATGTAGAGACGTCTGATTCCAAAGGACACACCCAGGGTGGCAGGCACGATGATGAAAACGAGGAGCAGGGTGAACCACACGGTGAGGGAGATGCCCAGGAGAATGCACAACAAGTTGTCGAAAGGGTTGAAGAAAATAAATTCCATCTTGAATGTAGTGAAGATGGAAGATGTAGGTTAAGTGATCACCTGATTAAGGAACCTATAGGCTCGGCAACGGCAGAACAGGGGAGGGTACAGTGTGTCTGCACTTCTTGGACCAGCACGTGGCCCTAGTCTCTGTTGTCAGAACAATATCTTCATTAAGATGAAGAAGTCTGTGGAATCGAACATCTCCTCACATGGACCGTGGAATCCATCTCTGCAGAAGTGGATACGTTGCGGTTGTTGCGGCCCTTCTGGGCAAAATTAACATATTTCATACTTTTCACCACCCAATCAGTTTTTTTAAGACCACTTCTGCTCCTCCAGTTGCCCGAGGAATGGAATCAAGTGATGATGAACCAACCCTTTAATTACAACAGATAGCATGTGCTTTCTTGGTAAGGAGAACAGCTGTTCCAGGACATGTCAACAATGGGGCCGAAGGCAATCCAGTGCACAGCTGCAGTTGGTTCTTTTCCACTGGACCTGAAATGAGATACTTATATGAGACACTTCAATGGTTTCCTGTGTAAATAAGCCAAGTGCTTTTCTAGGATCTCCTTTTAGTTGACCTTGTACCAGTGAACTGTACGGTCATGAAACTGTACCTTTTCCTATGCAAACTTCTAATAAGTCTTCAATCAATCAATCAATGAAATAGACAAACACAAATGGGTCAAACAACTCCATAAGACAATGTACTCCCTTCCAAGCAGGAATTCACTCTAGAAATAATTTGATACCAATACTTTTACACAAGTACATTTCAAGACTTTCACTTGTAAAAAACAAAAAACAAAAACAAAAAGAGTATTTCAACATTGCAGACAGTATTGATACTTTTACTAAAGCACAACATTTGAGTACTTTTTTCTCCCCCCACCACTGTCTGTGAGTGACGTTGAAGAGAGAGATTAGTCTGCCTGGGGAACGTTTATTAGAGATAACAGGCCCATGAATGATGCAAGGCTCAGGCTGGGCCCCCTGATGCAGCAGCAGCAGCAGCAGCACCACAGCGCCTAGCTAAAGAAGCCAACACGACTAACTGACGCTGTTATCCGATTCCTGCCACTATTATACACGTGTAGCTATAATATTATCCACCTCCTAGCGTTCCTGGATAGTGGCAGCGTCCAGTCAATTCAACGCAAATCCTCAGGCGGCGTACGAAAACGTTAGGTTGTGTGGCAGCGGTTATCTCATCCCATGATGCGGCCAAAATGTACAGTAAAAAGTCTCGTGCCGGTGGGAGTTAGCATGGTGGCTAACTCTATGCCTATTCCGAGGGATGCTAAAGAAGCTTCACTTCCCAATACGCTAGGCTAGCACCCCTTATTCTTCTAAAAATGAACTGTGTGTACCAAATAAAAGCGCAGCGTTCTTTCTAGTCCGTTTTACGGTCGTTTAGTAGTGCGTTTCCACCCGCGGCCTCCTCTGTTCAGTTCAGTGCTCCACTTACCTTTTATCTGTTTCTATTATCGATGCGAGGCGTCCATATTCATCAGTCTTTTGTCTCTCTATGTGTGTGTGGCAGTGTGACCATGGGCTCACTGGCGGTGAAAACACAAACAGACGGGTACTAGCGGTCTGCTGGATGATAGAGGCGGGACGTTCGCGAACGAATCCAAGTCTTTTGAACGGCTCTTTGAAATGAACGATGGGATCCGGTTCGCATGATTTTTTTTCCTCTCTCATTTTTTTTTTTTTTTTTTTTGTAAAAGTAAAAGTCTGGAATTCAAAATGTACTTGAGTTAAAGAACAAAAGTATTTGTATCAAAATGTACTTAAAGGACCACTTCACCTCTGCTCTGGGACAACCAGATCTTATTTTATTGTTGTTTGGGACACAATCAACACAATCCTGAGTTATTTTTTGTGTTCAATCTGTGTTTTTGGATATTTTAGTATTTCAGCATGCTATATCTGGTCTACATGTGTTTTGTAGATTTGGAGAAGGCATATGACCGGGTCCCCCGGGAGGTTCTGTGGGAGGTGTTGCGGGAATATGGAGTGAGGGGGACCTTGTTGAGGGCCATCCAATCTCTGTAGGCCTATGCCCAAAGTCGGATTCTTTTCCAGTGGGGGTTGGCCTCCGCCAGGGCTGCGCCTTGTCACCTATCCTTTTTGTGATTTTCATGGACAGGATCTCGAGGCGAAGTGGTGGTGGAGAAGGCATAAGGCTTGGTGAGCTAAAGGTTGAGTCACTACTTTTTGCGGATGACTTGGTCCTGATGGCACCATCGGTCCAAGACCTTCAGCTCTCACTGGATCGGTTCGCAGCTGAGTGTACAGCAGCCGGAATGAGGATCAGCATCTCTAAGTCTGAGGGCATGGTTCTCAGCAGGGAACCGATGGATTGTGCAGTCCACGTAGGGAATGAGACATTACCCCAGGTGAAGTATCTCGGGGTCTTGTTCACAAGTGAGAGAAAGGGGAAGACGGAGAAGGAGATCAGCCGGAGAATCGGAGCAGCAGGAGCGGTTTTGCGGTCGCTGAATCGCACTGTTGTGAAGAAAAAAGAGTTGAGCCGTAAGGCAAAGCTCTCTGTCTTTCGAGCAATCTTCGTTCCCACTCTCACCTATGGTCATGAAGTGTGGGTCATGACCGAAAGTATAAGGTCTCGGGTACAAGCGGCCGAAATGAGTTTTCTCAGAAGGGTGGCTGGTATTTCCTAGAGATATAGGGTGAGAAGTTCAATCACCCGAGAGAGACTTTAACCGCTGCTCCTTCACTTGGAAAGGAGTCAGCTTAGGTGGTTCGGGCATCTAGTTCGGATGCCCCCCGAGCGCCTTCCTAGGAAGGTCCTCGATGCACGTCCCACTGGGAGGAGACCCCGTGGCAGACCTAAGACCAGATTGAAGGATTATTATATCTCCAGACTGGCCTGGGAACGCCTCAGTATACTCCCAGAGGGAGTGGAGGAAGTTGCGCAGGATAAGGAAATCTGGAAGTCTCAGTTGGAACTGTTACCCCCGCGACACGATTCCGGATAAGCGGTTGAAGATGGAAGGATGGATGGACAAAGTATCATATAGTAGAAAGTACTCATTATGCAGAATGTCCCATTTCACAGGTTTTTTCAGTTAATAAAATGTAGACAAATCATTTGAAAATAGCAGAAGCTCACAATGTGTCGCGTTTCGACGCATTGTGAGCTTGTAGATCGGCTATTTACAAATTGCAGAAATGCAATTTGAAAATATATACATGGGCCGATATACATATAGGGTTGAATTGATTTGTAATTCTAATCAAAATCTACAAAGTAACTAGTAACTAAAATGAGTCTTTTGAACGGCTCTTTGAAAGGAACGGATCCCAGAGATCCTGCTCACTTCAAGGAGCCATAAATCCCATCTCTATCTGCTGGATGAGGATGATAGGGAGATACTAAACTACCCATAGCCTGGAGGGGCGGGCATGCTAGTATGATGACATAATAACACATCTTATTAAATTTGTCTCAACACGTTGTACATTTTTTTCATCTACGTTGTGAGAACGCATACATGCAATAGTAAAATTAAAATAAAATACTACATGTGTTAAGTTATAATTTAAAATTAATAAATTAACTAGGCCTACAACTTCTACAAGTATCAGTTGCCTGACAACCAACTAGCCAATCACAGAGCGACCACCCCACCGGTGGGTAAAAAAACAAAACAAAAACAAAGCCTATCCTTGCCCGCCCACTTTTGACTGTAAATAATAAATATAATGTATTTTTTATTTTGTTTTCCGACAGCTCACAACAACACGTCACTTGGAGATCGTCTATTTTCACTACTTCTTCAACGTGTTTTCTAATTTTTGGAATTTCTTAAAATTTTCCTTGATTCTAAATTAAATTACAGAAATAATAATTAAAAACAAAAAGTAGGAAACTAAAACATTAAGAGACCCATAAAAATGTGTCCACGATACACAAATGGGTCCTGACCT
Source organism: Nannobrachium achirus (assembly GCF_963921795.1). Lineage (NCBI taxonomy): Eukaryota > Metazoa > Chordata > Actinopteri > Myctophiformes > Myctophidae > Nannobrachium > Nannobrachium achirus. Next base: position 58,951,637 of record NC_137832.1, read on the forward strand.
GTTAGGATGTTTTCATTTTTTTATATATATTTTCTGCATATTGTGTTTTATTTGTGAGTGTTTGGGAAACAGGGGGCAGAGTCAGAAGTCAAGAAATTCCACAGAAAAGGGAGTGTGGCTTGGGTGAAGACATCTGGAAATGTGCCCATTTTAATTGGTTAGTCAGTGTATTCCACAGAAAAGAGGAGTGTAGTGTAGGTAGTAGTCACACAGTGTTTCCCAACCTTTTTTCTTTGTCAAGGCACACTTTTCATAGCCAAAATAACCCAGGGCACACCTAGATATACGGTGTGTGTGTGTGTGTGTGTGTGTGTGTGTGTGTCTACTGGCTATTTTCAAAATGCCTCTTCCTTATATTATTTTACAATTTGGCCAATGTTTTACCATTATTGATAGTAGGTATTAAAAAGGTTTTAAAGGTCCTGGCACAGTGGTTGAGAAGCCGTGGTATGTTCCACACAGAAAAGGGAGTGTAGTGTAGGTAGTATAGTGTATATTCCACAGAAAAGGGAGTGTTGCCCGGTTCAGTCCAAAACCATCCAAACAGTCCAAAAACATCTCTATCTCTATAAGAAAGAAAAGAAGAACTTGTCTACAGCAAAACACGGCCATGAGTGTGTGGGGCCCCAGGCAGCCTCCTAACCTGTAGGCCCGGCCCTGCACCACCTACAGGCCAATATTTGGGGAAAATTATTAAACATTTTGTGATTATTGAGAAATAGAGACACATCTGAAGGTTGAAAAATAGATGGTCAGCAAGACAAAAGCATTACTGATTTCTGTAGTATGTTTTTTAGACAATTGAACAATTGCTGGACACAGAGTTAGCAGAAATACGAACGGACAGACAGACACACGTGTCTGGAACGCATTCTGACTAATGTAGTGAGATGAGATGAGATTCTGAAATCAACCAATCTTTGATTGGTGCAGGGCTGAGCTGAACATGGATCAGATGACCACCATTTATCTATTTCACTGCAGATTAGTTTATAATCCATAACCCTTAAATTCATCAAATTCTTTCAATGGACTGAAATCTTGTTTTATTTGATGGCCTTCCAGTCCTGGCATTTGGCCTTTTTGCCCTAAAAAAATGGACGACACCAAAGGCCAAGTGGCCTTGCCCCTAAAATGACGAAATTTCAGGCCTGGTTTTGTCTGTCCCAATTTAAACCCAAAGCCCAAAAGCTTTTTTGTGTTGTTTAATTATCCTTTTAGTTGACCTTGTACCAGTGAACTGTACTGTCCTGGCTGTACCTTTTCCTATGCAAACTTCAAATAAAGTATTCAATCAATCAATCAATTTAGACCATCCCATTGGCTCTACTTCAACTTGAGTCTGGTTCGGTTCAGTCCATTAAAGTAATAATATCGGCCTGTCCTACTCTGACACCTGGTGGTGAAAATAAGAATAACAAAATGGTAAATGTAACCTTGCCTGACCAACATAATTACAAACTAGAAAATTTGCAATTTGTGAAATTGCAAGTGTGGTTGCCCTGTGGTTCAAATCATATTTGAGTTTTGGGAAGTGAATTTCCATTATTTTGGGGGCTATGTTTGTTTACCAGTAAGTGCTGCATCTTGAGCATTGTAATGCATTACGGGGCTGATTTGACCTATGTGGGACCATAGCCTGCTTTTAGTGTGTCAATGAACTAAATTCATCCAGATGCCTGGGGATCCCCATATATGAGTATAAGGGGGATACCCTAACAGGGCATCTATATAAACCCTAATTACAGAGCCTATCTGGGAATGCCCATGCCCATACTGTATATGGACATTCTATTTATTTCATCCTTTAATATATATATATATATATATATATATATATATATATATATATATATATACACACACACACACACACACACACACACATATACATATATGGACTTAATATTAACGTTTTCAGGGGGAATGCCCATATATGGACATATATGGTCTCATGTGGTCTGTGATCTCCATATTTGGGAAAAGTTACATTTTTAATTAATGTCAGTGGGGAAAATGTATTCACTAATAAATTAATATCAATTAAGTGATACAACTTTTCTCTTAGCAAAATGCAAATTGAAAATTCCTGATGAAGCCGGTCGATTTGACATATGGCACGAGTGTATGGCGCGAAAACTGTGGGAGGAGTAGGCGTTAAACTTTTAGTTACTCTAGTCTAGAAACAGAGAAGTTTCCCCAGAACTATAGTCTGGTTGCCAGGCTAATAATGAGCAATCAAAGAACTTCATAATAAAATACATTGGGAGGACTTAAGTTTACAAGTATATTTATTCACACACATCAATGTACAATGGCTATTGCCTTTGTGTGCCTTTGTATTACACCGGTCACTCGCTCCACCCAAACACAATAAACAGCATTTCAATTTGGCACACCAACATTTTTTTATGCGTTCTTCAGCTTGAAACAGCTCTAATCCACCACAAGGGGATAATAATATGTACTGTATATAAAAAAAGAAATGTAAACGTTCCCATTATCACAAATAAAATAGATTTTTTTTTTAATATAGATTTAACTCTGTGCAGAAGCGCAATCCACAAACAGCATTTTTATGATTAGAACCTTGGGTTTCTCTGGCATAGTAGCAACAAATTGGCCTTCACTGTGCTGCATCTATATATTCCGCAAAATCCAAAGAGGGTACAAATGGAACTAAATGGCCCCATATGGCGTCCCTTTGGTTTCATTTGTACACTGACTCTTTGAGTTAAATTAACGATAAAGATTCACTTTGTAGACTCCATTGGCTATCATGTTCTGCTCTCCAGGAGAGCCTCAAAGTCTGGAGAGCAAACCATTTTGTGTTTGATGTGTCCCAACACCGTCATGTCCCCGCTTCGTCCCTCTGTCCCAATGGACACCAGCTCCTGTGGAGGGAAAAGGGATATTTTCGAAAATATTGCTGAGGAAAATCGGTGGAAAAAGTTCCTAATTCTTATAATTTAAGTAAACATACTCTAAATGACAGTTCACCGCTGTCGGGCAGAAAACGCTGTGCAAAATGTTTACTTTTCAGAAAATGGAAAAAATAACATTATGTTCCAATGAATGCAATGTTGCAATGTAGTTATTGCCAGACCCAGGGGGTCGGCCTACATAAGGCTTTGTCGGTCTGTCGGTCGGTCTGTCGGTCCCTCTTTTCCTCAGTGTGCCTGTCCCTCTTTTCCTCAGTGTGCCTGCTCATCTGCCCCTCCCTTCCCTTGCTGGGCTGATTGCCTTGAGTGCCGTCACCTGTACAGGACCAGCTGAGTTGAGTTGGCTGACGAGCTGCTGACACTATAAATTCCTCAGCCCATCTACAAGCTCACTAACATTTCCAGCTGCTCAGCCTATACAATCCTGTGTGTTCATGTGTTAGTTCAGTGCCATACTAGTGAAAACAGCCGATCTACAAGCTCACTACGCTTTGTTGCTGAGACTATAAAATCCTGTGTGTTCATGTGTTAGTTCAGTGCCATACTAGTTTTCATTGCGGGTCTGGCACGACCAGGTGACCTGGTCTAGTTATTTTAGTCAAATGTTCTTGTTAATATTTTTCATTGGTAATTGTTTTTTATAAAACCCACAGACAGACTTTCAACCTGGCAACACATTGCGTGAAACTGTCATACGATGACATTTAAAATAGAGAATTTAATTTATCAAAAAAAGGAAAAAAAGAAAAACATGAAATATGCAAGTTTTCTGCCCGAGTAGTGGGATCATACACACACAACATTCATAATAATCAATATGTATTGTATACATCAATATCATAACATTATATATTGTCGCTGTTGGGTGGAAATCTTGTATGTGCAAAACCGTAAATGTAAAAACAAAAAAATAATAGTGTGTTGCGATGCGACATGTTGTGATCTTATATATCTGCTATTTAATTTTCAATACTTTTGTGCGACACTCTTGTATGACGAAGTAGGGCATCCAATTATGAGAAAACGAGTTTAAATATAGAGATATGAGTTTTCTGCTCAACAGCAGCGATATATATATATCATGTATTAAGTATGTAACCTGAAGAAAGGCGCATGAAGTGCCCAAAGCCACGTCCAGTGTGATGTCTCCCAGAATGAGCTGAACGCGGCCAGACTTCCGCACCACCATTTTCCCCACCAGACCCTCCCTCAGGTCACGCAGGGTGCAGTTATTCTCCTCTGCTTTCTCTTCCTATTGGACAACAGGTGAAAGAACACTTTGAGCACCACACAGAATTGAAACAATTAATAATAGCTTTGCCACTTTTGGTCAACTGCAGCAATAAAATCGTCACTGTGTATTAAATTGAAAGAGAAAATCAGACTCAGCCTTATCGACAATGTGATCATGCACTTGGCTCTGGTTCCCATCACCATAGATACAGTATATAACAGGGGTGTCCAAAGTGCGGCCCGGGGGCCAGATGTGGCCAGAGGACAAATTTTATACGGCCCGCAGCATCATTCCTAAAATTTTATTATAAATGGCCCACAAGCACCATCACACAGGAATATTTTCCCACAGTGTAATTTGTAAGGATTCCTTGTTCCCTGTTGTCTCATTCTGAAGGGGTCAAAGAAAGGCTATTGCATTGTATTTTATATTTGTGTTATTTGTGTTTTGTTGACAAAAGACTATTGAGATTAAATATTGATGATGATAGTTAAATAAAATTGTTTAAATGCGATGCATATGTATGTGACTTTGTTATGGTCTGACCGAAAGTACATTATGTCAGGAGATATAGTCGGCCCTTGGGTGTGTTAATATTTTCTAATGTGGCCCCCTTTGAAAAAAGTTTGGACACCCCTGGTATATAAGAATAGATTAGCTCATACTGGTATGGCGTTGACCCAGCATCTACTGTACCTGAGTTTCTGTTTTCACAAGCAAAGACTGCCCGTCTTCCGTCCGTGTCTCTGTGGCCACTGGACGGGCCTCTACGGTGGGGGGCTGGCCAGGCAGGGAGTCGGGAAGCTGCATGAAGAACAGCTCCTCCTCTTTGCTGAGACTCCATCTGTGCAGGAGGTCAGGCAGGATCTCAGGCTCGGGGAGCGGGGGAGGCCTGAACTGATTCTCTAATGGCACCTTCTTGTTCGGGAGGGCGCCATCTTCAGGCTCCTGTTTCACTGGAAAAAAAAAAGAAAAAAAAAACACAAAATGGTGTAGGGCTGTCAGCTATTATTTTTGCATAGTCAGTCATAGAAGCGTTTCCATTCAGCTGCATGAAAACAAATGGATGAAATTCACAAAAATATAATTTCAATCTGGCATCTCTAATTTGGCCATTTGGGCAAACATTTCAAAAATGTTAAAAAAATAAAGCTAAAACAGCCAATCAGTAGGCTCAAATCAGTCGTGATGCAAGGTGTTGTGATCTTATAGGTTGGTTATTTTAGCCATAAAAAAAGAAGTATACTATATAGCCTGTTTCAACAATAGTATATCATAGATTGTTATACCATAAGGTGCAGATACTCAGAATCCACCTCATATACTGTGTGTCTTGTGTGTATATGTATTGTGTAAATACTCATTTATATTCTATTGACCACAGACTACTGACTAGCAGTTGAGCTCTTATTTAGACTGTTATGAGAAGCTATGTTAATAATTTCCATAGTAGGCCAGTATGACTTGACAGATTGCAAGGTCAAAATGACCTTTTACTGGACGCTTGTGTATACAGTAGCCAGAACTTGCACCACCTGATACCGAGGTAGCCTAGTTAGAGCGTAAATGGCTTCTAAAGCAAGACTTACGTATTACTAAAATTAAAGCTGTTGCACCACACAAATTAGTTGTAACGCATCTCAAAGTAACTAAATATTTATGCAAACTCTTAGGTAGCACTAAAATACTGATTACAATGGCAGACCGCTTTGATTTGATCAATGAATTAAACAAATATAAACAAACAGTAATGCCAAGAGCAGTACGCTTGTGTGCATGAGGGGAGGAGTAATGACTAAAAGCCTGGTACCTTTAATCGCGGGTCCGGCGTCTCCTTCATCTTCCTCTGCCTTTTCAACTTTAGGAAGAGCATCAGCGAATTCCTCCTTGAATCCCCATCCTGATACAGCTAGGGGGAGCTGAACAGGACAGCTTCTCTCTTCACTCCTCAAAAAAGGATCATCTATAAACTAAGGCAAAGGGGGAAAGAAATCAAAACCATGATGATCTGGAGTCGGAATCCACATGGGAATGGCGTAGTTCCCACGTGGATCTCGGACTTCATGTGGCCACTGGCCAGCCTGTGATGATGAGTCAACTACGCTCAACGGTCCAGCGATTTATGTTATGAAATTAGTTCTGGACGGACACACACACACACACACACACACACACACACACACACACACACACACACACACACACACACACACACACACACACACACACACACACACACACACACACACACACACACACACACACACACACACACACACACACCTCTTATAGATGACAACCTCCTGAAGAGCCACATAGTAAAAATGAATGAACAAAGAATACAGAATTAAAAGTACCAAGTTTTCTTTTTTACAAGTAACATTAAGACTCACGTTGTCTCGCTCCAGTTTGCGTAGTATCTCTTTGGTTTCCTCCTCTGTCTCCCTCTTTTCTTTTTTGATATTGATGATAGGTGAGGGTCCTTGGCTTGGGGCCTCCTTCTCACTTTCATAGGCACCTGCATAAAAATAGTAGGCACAGTACTTTGAACTCACTTTTGAGCTAATAAGCTTTCAAAATGTGACAGCAGTAGAAGGATACTTTACTGGTTATTCTTCCAAATGGGGACAAACTCTTACCTCTCCTCTTCATCGTCATCTCCGCAGGACCCTGTTCAAAGATGGAGTGGGACTGGATGACCTCTGGACGACCTCGGCCTCTGCCTCTATCACCTCGGCCCCGGCCCCCCCGTTCTCCATCCCTCCTCTCTCTCCTCTGCCCGCCCTCGGCTTTCGTGCTGTCGCAAAAGACAAAAGTTAGTGGCCAACAGGGGACCGTACCTATGTTCCCCAGGTTCTATGTTCCCCACTTACCACCTAAACCTAACCTTAACCTCAGTAAAACTAACGCTGATGAAAGCTAACCTAGTGAAATGCTAACCTGCCGACGCTGGTGAATGCTAACCTGGTGAATGTTAACCTGTGTGACACATAGAACCTGGGGAACATAGGGAGGACCCAGCCAACAGGCTTAAAGGAGTAGTTCACCCCCAACATGACTTTTTTTCTATTGATTATTCATGCCATGGAGAGTAGAGTTCAATAATATTTTTTGGTTTTTGTCACATTCCTAAGACAAAAATGTGATAACAATAAATTTCGAAACGGGTCACCATCCGGAATCAATGGGGGAAAATTTACTCGAATCAAATTTTTGTCTTAGAAATGTGACAAAAACCAAAAAATATTATTGAACTCTAGTCTCCATGGCATGAGTAATCAATAGAAAAAAAGTCATTTTGGGGGTGAACTACTCCTTTAAAGTAATAAACGATACATTATTATACATTATAATGTCAAAATCTCAACTGAACTTACTCTTCTTTGGTTTTTCGTCCGATAATGTTTGGGGTAAAGGTTTTCTGCAGGAGAGAGAAACCACACAGGTTAAGGTGGTAGAGCCATTCAAACAGATTCACGATTATCTTTTTAGTAGCCTTAGGGCAGTGGTTCTCAATCTGTGGGGTCCCCCGATGACAGTAAAGTGATTTTTTTAAGGACTATTAATACGTAATACCTAAAAGGGGGGGCGACAATAACTGATCTACGCATGAGCTTGTTGATCAGCTAGTATTTTCATTATATTTATCTGTGGATCCGAGTCAAACTGAATGCAATGCCCCAATCCTCAATTTGTCGCTCTGACATCACTGTGATGTCAGGGGAACCGCACTAACAGAATCCCTTTATGCCCATATATGGAGATCCCTGATGTCATCAATATTAAGCCCATATTATGTAACAGGACTTCATATGGGAATGCCCATATATGGAGGCCACAACAGCCACATACCACACTAACATAATCCATATATGGCCAAGACAGATGGCCAAGACAGCCCATATCTGTGTGGCTGGTTCTACAGACAGGGATCTCCATGTATTGGCATAAAAGGGATTGTATGTATGATGTCAGATGTCATAGACGTCATAGGACCTTCACATAACGAATAACTGAGTAAGCATGTTTGGGGGTCTCACAAGCATATTTCTATATACAGTACATGGATCTCCATATATGGGTACCAGGGGGGGGTCTCTCCATATATGGGTAACTGGTGTTTTACCTTCTTCACCCCTCCCAGGGTGAGGTCTCTGGAGCGCATGGTGGGGAGGCGACCAGGAGACAGGGCAGCTGGCAGTCTGCGGCCCATCACCGGCGCCCCCCTGCCTCCAGGCGTGGATGGGGATGCACGCTGGCCACCGGGGTCATTAGAGCCTGATTCAGCCATGTTCAACTGGAGGACACAATGGAATAGTGTTGTGTTGACATTGGCTGACAAACAGTTCTACTACAACAACCTATTTGACATTGTCAAGAAAAAAAATGAAAACTTTGTGTTCGACTGTACAGATAACTGTACAGATAACTGTCCCTTGATCGCTTAAGGGAATGGAGTCAATGGACGACTTGGTGGACCACAATGGAAACCAGCCTTTGGCTAATCAATAATAAAATAAAAAAACAAAAATAAAAACGATCAATAAAAAAATAAATTATTACCAATACCAACACATCAGCATTATGAGGCTTATTATGCACCAATATATTGCTTTACATTTACATGATATTATAAAAAATCGCTGTACAAACCAAGATATTACCATTTAAAGGTGATTATTGCTGGAGTGGCCTCAATAATGAGTAATGACTGGCACCATGCAAGTCGACATCACAACATAAAATCAACACACATGGCCCCCCACACACACACACACACACACACACACACACACACACACACACACACACACACCACCATGGAGCAAGCAAGATTACAAACGCTGACATGTGATGTTTGGAGTTCGGGTATTTACCTCGTTTCCTCAGATATTCAGCCGAATCGAAAACAACTCCAAAGTTTTTGTAACAAATCATTAGCTGATATATGTTGATAAAATATCGCCGGTCACTATTTGCTATCTGTGATACTGCATGATGCCGTCGTACAGCGCCATGACACTTCCTGCCTGCGTGACGTAGCCGTAAGTGTTGTTGTGCGTCAAATATGCGCAGTATTATTTTGGCTGCGTCAACTGCCTTTTACAGCAGGGGTTCTCAAACTCTTTCAGGCCAAGGACCCCTAAATTGACACTTATCATATCAGCCCGCAGACCCCCATTTGAAAAGATATAGGCTACCAGGGACCCCTCATAAGAGAAGATTCTTTATGGCTCTAGCAGTGATTCTCAACCATTTTCATTTCAAGGACCCCCAGTTTGACATAGGCCTAAAATGCAGTAGGCCTAACAGACCCCCATTTAATGGCATTTCTATCTCTGAAGACTATTGTAAAAATCAATGTAATATAACTCTGAGAGTGTACAAATGGAACCAAAATGGACCTGACACTCCGAGTTACCTACCAATAAGGGTATAATTCCTAAGTAGGCCTATCATTTATCTGGGGAGTGGGGACCCCCTGGAACTCCCTCAAGGACCCCCTGACCCCTGAGAACCAATGCTCTATACCACAGGTAAATGAAGACCTTTTGAGTTGAAGATATGAGAAAGTAGAACAGCAATGTTTGCCCTACATGAATGTTGACAGATGGACAATGTTTATGAATATGCAAAAAAATGATTAGCTGTTTAGCCTACTTTCTCATTTCTCACTATGGTATGATTACAAATATGAAACGCTTAATCTTACTTTTGTCCTTTACCATCATAGCTTACACCAGGGGTTTTCAAAATGGGTGACGGGGCCATGACGGCAGTCCAGGGGTGCCCCAAGATAATTTGATAATATTGGGAATTTATGCTATTTGTACACTGAAAAAAATATTTTGTATCATTTTAAACTTGAAGTACAAAGTTATTGTCCGTCAGTTCTAGCCAAAAACGTTTTCCTCACAACATAATATCGGGGAGAGTAATGGCAAAAATCCACTGTATGTTTCCCCTATATGGAGTTGAATTAATTTGAATGTACAACGCAAAACTGATTTACTCAATAAAACACTAATTAATTCAGACGTTGTCATCATCTTATAATAATTAATAACAGAACATTTAACAATTGTTATTTAAAAATAGTTAGATTATACAGTTATGATCAGGTTCCCTGAGCCAAAAGAGTTTTGGAATCCCTGGCTTACACATACAGTAGAAGTTACGCAAGTAGCATATACTTATTGCATCTGCCAGTATACTGTCCAAAGTGCTGGAAAGAGTCCTTTTAAACAGTCCAGGACTGAAATGTATATGTACTGTGTGTAATAGGTCTTGACTACTGATCTGTTTGGTTTTAGAGAAAACACAGCACAGATGTATGCATCTATGCTCTAAAAGAAGTTCATTGCTTTCATATGAAAGTCAAAATCCCTCAGTAATTCTTTGTTTTAATGATTGTGACCGTTTACTATGAAACTATGAAAACCGGCACATCTTGTCCGCATATAGGCCTCTCCATACTTCGACCGAAATGTTCGGTAAGTTATGTTTTCCAATGTGCAAATTTACGAACTCTCGTTCGGTCCAATGCTTTTCAGAAGTCCCGAGGGATATACTTTTATGGTAGAAAAGGACCTTTTGACCGAAAACGGCGGTTTTGGTCGAAGTATGGAGAGGAGTTAACTCTGTAGGTCATGCCTGACACTGTGGTTCCCCTGACACATCACTGTGACATCACAGGTGATACAAGCGTATACATATCTGTGGGCTGGTTCAGAAAGGGATCTCCATGTATGGGAATAAAAGGGATGTACCATATACAGTAGATGGATCTCCATATGGGTACCAGGGGTCTCCATATATGGTAACTGGTCCGATATATACGTCACTGGCCAGATGGCCAAGAATTAGCACGACCTCGGCTCGCATGTCGCCCTGAGGCGTCTTACTAGTTTATCTGAGGCAGCATTTGACAGAATCAATTATGAAAAATTATTCATGAAACTTGTTGCGATTAGTGTCCCAAAATACATAATTAGTCCAGCAAGCAACCCCTTCAGATCAAATGGGATAATGTTGTCTCCACCCCATTTCATATCTCCTTTTTTGAGCTGTGCTAATCACTCCTAGTCTCCTACATCTGGCTTTGTATGTATTTGTTGTATGTATGTTGTATACCCCGTCCCCCACTTGGCTCATTGGCCAAGTTTCCCAGGACGTTTAATGAGATTAACTCATAAAAGGCACTGCTCACTTTACATTGGGTGTGATTCTTTTATTTAATGTGTGTACAGTGACGGCTGAATGCATGCAAAACAGTCATTAACCACCCCATGTATGCTCCAGATAACTTATTATTATTAGTCATACTTAGCCCATATACTGCATGGTTACATCATATTGAGGATTTGCTCAGGCTAAAGCCAAAAAAGAAGCATCAGGGTTGGAAATCCACTTTTCCGGTGTTAATATAATAATAATGACAAATATTATTGGTATCTCCAAGGGAAGCTTTATTATTTATTATTTCCTACAAAGCAAGCAGCTCAAAGTGGTTTACATAATAAACACACTGTGTCTGGACACCTTCTTGCATATGAGTTATACCGTAACTTTTGACAATACTGGCAAACTTGTGTCTATTTTATGTTTTTTTTTTCTTTCTTTTTTTTTCCTTTTTTTTAATATATGTTTTTTATATTTGTGTGTGCATTAGTGGAATGCGATTTATGATTAAATCTATCTAGAGCACTCTAATTAGCTTATTACCAATATGCTCACTAATGTATCGTATTCAACATAGTTTTTCACTCAGATTTATTGTAGAGCTGTAGGAACAACCTAAATTTTACATCAGATATATGTTTATTGAAACAATGGAACAATAGCAGTAGGCTACATCACACTCATATGATACATGATAATAACAGCCTGTAGAATAAACCAGTAAGACGCCCCAAGAGCGTCTTAAAACGGCACAGTTAAGAAGCAGGAAACTATTTAATCTGGCTGGTTGAGTCATCATTGTGATGTCAGAACAGGTCAGCTATATCCATATCTGGAGTTTGTGAGGTAAGATGTAGAGGTGTAGAGTGTCCCACCGAATGTCCCACCAAGACACAGCAACCAATGGGTGTAAAGAGTGGCGGGGCAACGGGTGGGACTTGACAAAGGGTGCCTGTGAGATCCGGTGTTGCCTCCCAAGCTGCCACATTTTTCCCCTGGCCAAGGAAGGCTGAATGTAATATCACATCCTGTTAGCACATGGAATCGAGGCAAAGCCAGTGACTTCTGGGGACCAGGAGCTTTGCAGATCTCATGAACAGGAATGTCCCAGTAGTTGTCTCCACCAGCCGAAGGCATGGGGGAGAGAATGTTTTCCCCTCCGTCCGTCCGTCCGTCCGTGCGTGCGTCCGTCCGTCCGTCCGTCCGTCCGTGCGTCCTCGCAGTTTGTGAGCACCTAATCTCAGTCGCCGTTGGCCCGGTCGCTGCCAAAGTGAGCACACACATTCCCTGGATGCCAATCTAGAACCTCTTCCCTAAATTTTTCAAATGGGCCTTTTCTAGCGCCACCTAGTGGCAGATGTTCGCAAAACACATTTCTGTGCACTACTCTTACAGATTTTGTCCAAAAATCCTACAAATCGGTAGGCAGTATCTCGACAGTCATGTGATCAACACGGATCTATCCGAATTTGCATATTCCATCCTGATTGGCTAAAATTGGCTTCCAAAGTTTGTAGGATTGAGCCGTTTTGAACAAAATGCCTCAAATCACAAACGCAAAGTGCAATTATCATGAAATCGCACACACACATTCCCACTAGGCCGAGGAAGAAATGCCACTTAATTTCTTTTAAATCAGCCTCATGGTGGCGCTATAACAGGCCGATTTGTGGTTTTACCTATAACTCCACCGATCAGTTTCAAACTTTGTAAGCGCACTCCCTAGAGGCTAAGGATAAACCTTTGCCCTGCATTTTTCACATCAGCCTTTTATAGCGCCACCTTTGGGCCGACTTATGTAAAACGCATTTTTGGATATTACTCCTTGAGATTTTATCCAAAAATCACGCAAATCGGTACACAGTATCTCTATAGTCATGTGATCAAGTACGATCCGTCTGATATTTCATATTCCATCCTGATTGGCTAATATTAGCTTCCAAAGTTTGCAGGATTGCTCCGTTTTTGAACAAAATGCCTCAAATCATCAACCATGCTTGCGATTACCGTGAAATTTACCACACATATTCCCACTAGGTCAAGGAACAAATGCTACCTTTTTCACATTGGCTTGTTATAGCGCCACCAGCAGGTAGACTTTAGCAAAACATATTTTTGGAACAATGCTTCAAATCATGCATGCAGCGTCCGATTGCCATGAAAGATCTAAGGTGAAGAACACATGCCACCCTTTTTACATTGGCCTCTAATACAGTAGCACCACCAGGACGCACGGCCTGGTGGAGACCTGTGCTCGTTCTTTCTGCAGCCAAAGCCAATCCAGAGCTCTGTGATGCTTAATGTCTGTCAAAGTGCATTGCAAGGACTACAGCATTGATGTTGACAGTACGGACAAATGCCTTAGTGGGCATTGTCACTTGTATCAGTAATTGCTGGTCTGATACAGATATAAACATGTTCAAATTCTAAACACTGTTGGTCTGTATGAGAGCATGTAAAATTGTACTTGTATTGTTTAATATTAGCTGTATCTATAGGATTGTTCTCTACTCTTTATTGTTTGGATAAAAATATATCTGTAAGATGCTAGGTTGTTTGTATTGATCATCTGGGTGGATAGTGGCCATATGGGTAATAAACCAATAAAGGTGCTCTAGATATACGTAAAACGGAACATTCCAATTGTTTTCGAATGCTCAAAAAGTGTCAAATGTTCAGGTATAACAAAATGTACCATAGGTGCCATCTTATCTTATGCCAATCATAAAGATAAGCATTTCAACATGTTTCTATTTGTCTAACATGAAATACACACCAAGTTTGCATTTGTAGCGGGCGCCCTAGCTATATCATTATATCCTGGGCTACATCTGGGCAAAATGTGGTGCTTGATTAGCGTGAAATTAATGTTTTAACTCCCTAAGGGCCTGGACTATATGGATTATTTCTATATTGTGGTATTGCTACTTTTACTCAAGTAAAACATTTGAGTAGGCTACTTACGTACTTCATCCACCGCGCTGCATAAGTCTCTGCTCCCACCTCTATTGTCCTTGGGGCTGTCACAGCATATCTAATGATGGATGATTGGAGTTTAATTACATCTGTAGTCTGCTAGCCATAACATCATTGATGTACTGGAATTTCTCACACATTGGGGAACTATTTGTGAAGAAACCCTGTGCCCTTCTATTCTTTCTTACAAACACAATGAATCATCTTAACATAACAAGTTCCTAAAGCTACACATCATCCTGACATGTTTGTTCCTTGTTGTTGGTGTTGTTTTATCCTTAAAAATAAATAAATAAAATTAAGCAGCAGATTACAGAGCCACTAAGCATGCAGGTCTTTTACCATTTATGTTCTTAATCTCTGATGAAATACCAATGAAATGGTTTAATTTCATGGACAGGCTGAACCAGTACAAAACAATATCACTCTCACCATTAATTCCAGTATCCATCTGTTTACTGAGGGCTTCCCTTGCCTCCGGATGGATTGGGGGATGACTTGATACCCTGTCGGGTAATGCCCATCTGGCATGGCATTTGGTATCTCGTTGAGCCTCTATACTGGGGCACACTGGGGATGGTACTGTTGTTCTTTCTAAACCACTTTCTAAGCCCCATTCTGTGCGTATACAAAATGTCAAAATAGAGAAAACAACTGATGTTCGAGCTCACAATGCTCACACAGCATTGCAACGCATTGCGAGCTCTAGTACTGGGCTGGCACAGATCGGCTATTTTCCCCACATTTGGAAAATATTTGAAAATGGATTTGCCGGGAGATCACTCACATCATTCCTTACTCTGAGGATATTCATATAGTATGGTGTATTACTACTACATACATCTGGTTAGTTACTGTACACATCCTCCTAGATCCCATGAGCTGTCTGTGCCACATTCGTGTGCCTTGGGTTATTATAGTCTACAGTTCAGTGAGTTGGAGTGTATCACAGTTTTGTCAGGAATCCAGGATGGAACATGAGGTTGATGTGGGCGAGTGAGTGCATCACCCTGCCACCCTTTATTTGGAAATCTCCCACGTTTCGCCTCGTTTGACTTCAGCAGCTCACCCTGGATCCAGCTGTATAGTCAAGTAAACATCACGCTCAAAGCCCACAGCAAAACGGAGACAGGGAGGGGAGGGGGGCGTGAGAGAGGGAGAGGGAGAGGAGAGAACAGAAGAGAGGAGGGAGAGGACGTGTGCGACTGTGTGTGTTTGTGTGTGAGAGAGGGAGAGAGATAGGAAGCTGCTGGTTTGAACCTCCTAATCGGTTTTCCTAGGGGGATCATCTGTAACCATCGACTGCAGCACAAGAGGCAAGTACAAAAGGGAAGAGGACGATAGTAGAATACCACAGCATCTTCATCTGTTGTGATCACAGTTTTGCAGCCTCGTTATACAAGTAAGCAATTCTTTTGCATTCATTTGGAGAGAAGTGCGTTTCAAAAAATCTGAGCGGGACTCAGAACATGTCTTTCTATCATTATTTGACTTAAATATATATCTTGTTTAACAGGAATATAACAGTATCTAATATGAACTGATGGTCTCTTTTTCCTCTTTTGCATCTGAAATTGTTGCATGTGAACCTCTATTAATGCACATGTAAATGTACTGTATGCATAGATACAGATGCAGTATCTACAGTATGTATAACTTGTGAACCTCTCATATTCCTTATAGCATACATGCCCATGTGAATATACTGTATGCACAGATACATGTACATGTATGTACTACATGTATCTTTGAAAAAACAAATAACCAAATCTGTGTGAATTATTTTGTCACACCAGTGGCAAATACAGAGCAATAGTTCAAAATGTGTCGGTGATGCTCAATCTTCCACTGAATAATGATTATTATTAATGGTTGTTTTACAATTCCATTGCATGGTAGGATGCACAGCCAAAAAGCTCGCCTCCAGTGCTCACTCGCCCTTGCTCAAGTGACCGAACATCACACATGTGTTAAATTATGCCTTCCACCCGGCTGCACAAGTGATGTGACTTTTGCCTCGCTCTGTTGCCACCTGATATTCAGTGTTCAGCGTCTTTGAAGTGTGGAGATGCATCCTCAGTGATAGTGTCTCATAAAAATAGCAACGCTAGTGTAATGTATTTCACCTAAGATAAGACAATCTCTACATCATGTACAGTAGCTGAGGACTTTCAGGTCACCCAGACAGTTACTGCTACAAATGGCCGGGTTGAGATGAATGGATGTGAATCAGTATCACATGCATGAGTGGAGATGTAATCACTTTCAACCTGATGTCCCCATTTTGGTCATGTTTTCAAAGATTGTCAGAAATGTTAAAAGAAATTCTCAAGAATTCACAAGATTCTCAAGAATTGTCAGAAATTATATTGTGTAAAAAAAAATAAAAAATTAAAAACAGACCCAGCAGACCTACAAGCTCACAACACATCACAATGCATTGTAAGCTTATGGAGATGGGCTTTTGTCACTATTTTTGAAATATGGTTTAGGTGGATAAGCCAGCTTCTATTCAACGGTTGAATTGCTCAATGTGTTTTCTTCCTGAGACCCGGTTACCTGATTTTCGGAGCAATAAACTATGTAATGTCTCTCAGAAAGGATTTGTCCCACAAATGTCCATGCTGATATATATAATTGAGAGCAATGGGAAATGTGTAAATGATATGGGAATCTTGCATTTGAAATGGGTTACATCTTCCACAAAAGAAATGGGGCATGCTGCACATCAGTTGGAAAGAGAGAGGGGGGGCTTTGATGACTGCACAGTAAAATCCTCAGTATCAGTTTTACCGTGGGGATCTAATGTGGTTCCATTTGTACACTCTCTGAGTTGAATTAACACCGTGCGCTTCCTCTGAGAGCCTCCTCTTGCCCCAAATATTGCGTACGAGAGACGCCAAAATGAGAAATGGGAAGTGCATCTGGGAAATGGACCCATAAAAACATGTGTGTGGACTGTATGTGTGTGTGTGTGTGTGTGTGTGTGTGTGTGTGCGTGTGTGCGTGCGTGCGTGCGTGCGTGCGTGCGTACGTGCGTGCGTGCGTGCGTGCGTGCGCGTGCGTGCGTGCGTGCGTGCGTGCGTGTGTGTGTGTGTGTGTATGATGCCACATTTCACTCGTTTGGCCCCAGTGTGAACGATCTAGCAGGCACTTTTCACAGTTCAGGGGTTTTAATGAGCTTCTGCAGCCTGTCCATCATCAGCTGGACAAGAGCATCTCTTCAGCCCCTCGCCCCCAGAAGCAGCGGCGGCTGCAACACACCAGAGTGGTGGTCCACACATTCACATAAAGCAGGGGTGAAGACCCCTATGGGGTCCTCAAGGGTACTGCAGGGGGGGGCGCACATTTTGTGTGATAAGACATATTAACCACTTAAACCCTCACATGCCTATTCGGGATGTACACTATCACAACGCATCTGTTTTTGGCGAAGAGGTTTTGGAAGTTTACAAATTATTGTTAAATGTCTGAAATGTCACATTTAACATGAATCCAATTATGTAATGGGGGTCCCTGCTTCATCTCTCTCTCAGCTAAGGGGTCATTGGCCTGAAAAACGTTGAAGACTCCTGAGTCATAAACAATAGAATTAGCCAGTGATTCTTTTTGATCGGTGGTCACGTCTCCTATATGTGACCGTGTGTATGCGCCTATGTGTCTATGCACGTCTGTCTGTATGTAGCCTGAGTACCACTGGGTGACCACCAGAGAGGTGCTGTTGAGCAGCCTTAAAATGTACATGCATGCATGCACACACGCACGTGAATATAGAACACAGAATTCATAAATCTAGAACAAATAGAATTTAAAAATCAAACAAGTGTGAACTGAGCGGTGGTGTCCATTAATTTCAAGGCTGTGTGTGTGTGTGTGTGTGTGTGTGTGTGTGTGTGCGTGTGTGTGTGTGTGTGTGCGCGCATGCGTGCATGCATGCATGTACATTTCAAGGCCCCTCAACAGCACCTCTCTGGTCACCCAGCGGTACTCAGGCTACATCACACACGGATGGATACACGCATACACACACGGCCGCTATGGAGACGGTGTGACCACCGCTCAAAAATATAGATCTAGAACACATAGAATGTATAGATCTAGAACACATAGAATTTAGTAATCTAGAACACATAAATTTCATAGATCTAGAACACATAGAATATAAAAAAAACTCCTAATGTAAACACATCATTTATAGATCTGGAACACATAGTGTCACGTTGTCCGTGGGTGGCTTTGTTAGTTTGTTAGTCCGTAGCATGGCAATACTGCTGGTGACTACTGCAAGGGCCTCACGCACACGCCCACACACACACACGCATGGCCACGCACATGCACACATGCACCACCGCTCACTTCAAACTTGGGTTTGTTTTTTACATTCCGAGGACCCCCAGTTTGATATCCATCAAGTTTTACCTCTAGGACCCCAACCTACACTGTAAAATGCTCAATGTTTATTTAACTCTGAGAGTGCACAATACAAAGAGTTACAGACCCATACAGTAAGTGTCCAATCAGACACCTGGTGGTAACCGAACCTGATGTTGAGAGACATCAGGTTTAATAAGCATACAAACCAGTGCGTGCACTAAACGTAATTTTGTGGGAGGCTATTAATAGGCACCACACCGATTCAGCATATGCTCAGCTGAGAGAGGGCTTGTTATAAAAGCGAAATGTGCCATGTGTTGTGATGTGACTGACTGACGGATTTCTGGGATGGGTGATAAATAGGGCAGAGGAGAGAGAATAAGGGAGGCGAATAGCTTTCTGGGATTAAGCAATATTGGATAAGGCTATTTCAGTTTGTGTAAAAAAAATCTATTTGGGTGAAAATGAAGTACCAAGCAGAGACAAAATTGATGGGTGCCAAGTCTCATAGCGAAAGATTTATTTTTATTCGCTTGCAAGAGCTGCAGTGCCATCAGTCTGGCTGTGGGACAATGACAGCTAATCAAAGACAATAGCGTGACCCCAGATTACACACACCGCTGATGCTCAAGGTTACCATCAACCCGCTTGAATGCACTGGCTCTGACAAGTAAATAAATAATAAATATGATCATATATCACATTCTGTTGCTGACCAATATTAAACTATACGCCTTTTTCTATTTCCACCCAAACACTAAATAACAACATAACACTGCCTGTAGAGCTCCCTTGAGCTGCAAACTCTTGTGCAGCAATGCTCTTTTTCAAAATGCCCTTGTGTGGGAAGCTTGAACTTGAAGCCGGGTATAGTTTTGAAAAAGAGTTACAGCCACTTGCTACGTTTGGCCGAGCTTTTTTGTGGGTGTTTTAGAGTCTGGCCAAGATATCGGTCTGTTCGATATATTGATCATTATTTGACAAGAAAATTGCAGATTTTTAACCAGTTTCAACCTGGTGTCCTTATACAAAGATTGTAGATCAGTAGAGCTCTCACCTTTCGGACCACAAGGTAATGGGTTTGATCCTGGGCACTCTCAACTCAGCGTATGAGGGGTGTGGCAAGTTGTGCGGTAATTCCTGGGAGCTGATGGTAGGTGTGGCACTCCACCTCAGTGATCCATCTCCCAGGGGTTTTAGCCCATTGTTCTCAGCTGATATCGACAATAAGCCTCCCCGACCTACTTACTTAAATAAAGTTCTGTTTATCTGTTTCTTTTTTATCCATCAAGGTCACTTCATGTTTTGGCCTATAACTGTTGATCCGTAGGTTGTACCGTCATCATGACAGATGAGCAACTCCCAATAAACGTAGCCCCTGGCCAATCTTCACCATGTGTTTTTCTTCAAAACACTTTTTGCTACTAATCTAATCTAATCTAATCTAATCTCTCTCTGGATTCATGTGATCAAGATGTATCAGTCAAATAGGGTTGGCTATGACAATATTTGCGGACCCTAGAACATTTTGAACTTTTTGGACAAAATACGGGATAAAACAGGGGTCTTCAACGATTTCAGGCCAAGGACCCCTTAGTTGAGAGAGGGATGAAGCAGGGACCCCCACTACATATTGTATAAATGTGTGATGGAGATTCTCATCGATTTCATAGATAGATTCATAGCCTTGTTTGACACTTAACCACTTAAAATCATAAATCGTCGATACTTGCCAAAAATAGCCGATCTACAGTAGATCTGCTATTTTTGGCTGAAGTTCTCCACAGAGTATAAGGATGCGAGCGTTCACTTGTTCATTTAAAATAATCATCCTATCACACAAGGATTTGGTGGCCCCCCCTGCAGTAACTCTGAGGACCCCCTAGGGGTCCCAGACCCCCTGTTGAAGACACCCTGTGCTAAAACATTGCTAATCGGTGGTGACTCTCCGAAATCGGGATCGACATCAGACCCCAAACATCTGGCATTGTTCCAGCTCCCAGTTTTGTGAGAAAATGAAGATTGAGAGATTGTGCTTGACTGATTGAGTGCAAGAGTCCACGTACCGTAGCGTGGTTGCCAGGAGACTGCTGTACTGTAGGTGGATTATGAAATGCACGGGGGATCTTGAGCGGGCCAGTCACCAGGCTCGGAGCTCATTACAGGGTTGTTTGTTACGGGGAGGAAAATGTCAGCGGAGAGCAAGAGTGGTGGTGGTGGGGGGGGGGGGGGTTGGGGGGGGCGTCACAAGGGGTGGAAAAGTGGGACTGAGTTACTAGGGCCCAAGGTGGAGGGTCCTTAATTATTTTATACTTTAGCTATTGAAAAACAACAGATCTACAAGCTCACAGCGCGGCACCGAGTGCCGCGCTGCGAGCTTGTAGATCTGCTGTTTTTGAAAAGTCATGAAAGCGAACAATTGTGACTCAAATTTTGATTCCGGGGGGTCCCTGGAACTAAATAATTTGAGACGGGCGTCCGTGGCCAAATACATATCATTTTGGGGGTCCTTCACATGAAAAGGTTTGAGCACCTCTGACATAGAAACATGGGTTTGAAATATTCAAAGACTTGCACAAAATAATGTTCAAGATTTTTCAAAAATAGCAGATCTACAAGCTTGCAGCGCGGCACTCGGTGCCGCGCTGTGAGCTTGTATATCTGCTATTTTTCAATAGTTAAAGCACAAAATAATGCGTACTAATGTGTTCCTAGTCTAAATGGGTTAAACCCCTCCCCCTATGAAGAACATCCATGGGGGGCCCGCAGTGAATCCTTGTACCCAGGGCCCAGAATTTGGTGCGACACCCCTGGTGGTGGTGGTGGGGATGGAAAATAAAACTCGAGGCGACGTGGCCACGTACACACTGGACCGTTGACGAAAAGGTTAATTGAATTCTGTCTGTGGTGCACTCAACCGTGACAGCTAGTGGCACTTCTGAGATAGTTTGACAATTTCCCTCGTTGTTGCTCTTTGAATATTGTCTGACACAATTTAGTCTCTTTAGCAGATGCAGGCTATTCTCCAGCATGGGGTGGAATGGTTCCAGATCACATCTGGTCTAGCCTCGGAAACCCAGACTTTTATTGGTCTGATGATGGTTTGATTCAGTGGTTCTCAGAGTGGATTTCAGGGACTCTCAAGGTTCCTTTATGGGGGTCTAAATTGACCCTTACAAGTCTGTAACTTTGACTGTGTACAGATGTGTCCGTTTGGTTCCATTTGTACACTGTCAAAGTTAAAGGATTAGTTCACCCCCAAAATGACCTTTTTTCTATTGATCACTCACGCCATGGAGACTTAAGAAAAAAGTTAGATTTGAGTAAATTTACCCTCATTGATTCCAGATCCGGAATCAATGGGGGTAAATTTACATAAAATCTAACTTTTGTCGTAGGATTGTGACTAAAACAAAAACATATTATTGAACTCAAGTCTCCATGGCATGAGTAATCAATAGACAAAAGGTCATTTTGGGGGTGAACTACTCCTTTGAGGGGAGACCTTCACATTTCAAAGTTTGAGAACCTGATTAATTAACCTGGTCTGATTAATCTCCTTTTGCTCCTTACTTTGACAGCCAACATGGCAGACGTGGACACCTCGCCGCTCACCACCCCCCATAACATCCAGATATGTGAGGTGACCTGTGATTCCTTCCGCATCCTGTGGGACATGAGCCCGGAGGACACCGCCAGGGCCACACACTTCTTCCTAGACCTGAGCCGGAAGGAGAGCTCAGACGTCCGCTTCAAACACAGGGTGGGACAGACTCCACACTACTGAATGTACCTGCTAATCCAACTTTGCCTGGCGTTGCCAGCCTCTATCACACACTTCGTTTTGGGAAGAGAGTCTAGGATTTCAGGAAGAGTTTTCATTTCTGGGGTTTGCCCTAAACCACTTGCCCCAAGCCTACAGAAACCACGTGCCCCAAGCATACAACCCTGATTGGCCAACCCTTGAAGCTGGTTGAGGAAATAGAATCTCAATGTTCGGTCTGGTTTATTAACCAGGCAAAATCCAACTAACAATTGATTCAATCTATTATAAAAAAAATTATAATTAGAAATCGATCCGTATGTCATCATAGGTGAAAAGGCTTAAGTGGTTAATCTGGGTCTTTTATATAAAAAAACGTGCTTCTCAATTGTTCAATTAATTGAAAAAGTAATCGATAGAATAATCGCTCAGTCCTCTCCTCCGCCTGTCTTCTCATTAATTAACTTACTGCTGTTAAACCCTTTAAGGAATTAGCCGATCTACACGCTCGCGTGTCGTGATGCGTTGTGAGCTTATAGATATTTACCGCAAATATTCACCTGTTTCCAGTGGTGTGATATGGATTTTAGAAGTGTGGGTCCTCTAAATTCATGACGTCATGCGCGCACGCTGTTTTTATTGTTAACTAGTGTGTGCATATGAGGCGCGCGCGCGTGCAGCAAAATAAGTGTCCACGCGAGCCCATGGCATCTCACCCCTGCAGCTGTTTCTCAGATATTCATGACATGCCCATAGGAATGCTAGGGTGGTTAAAAGACTACTTCAACCAATTTCAACCTATTTTCATGTAATTGGTTCTGACTGATGTTCATTATAATATGGTACCAGTTCTGTCCACTCAAAATGTGTCTCAGAGGAGACAACATTTTATAGGCTATTTGTTTAAAAGTTTTATATTTATTGAATTTCTTTATTGTTTTTGTTTTTTTTTGGGGGGGGGGGGGGGTCGGCTATAATGACATGCTCAAAAAGGGCATGCAATTCCACGATGTGACATGTTGTAGATCTGCTACAGTATGTTTGCATGTCATTATGAGATGCATTGTGTACTTATACATTTATTTAAAAAAAAAATATATATATATATATATATATATATGCCTATATACTGTATATATATATACATTAATACGTGTATACTGTGTCAGAAATTCTCACCCATCACATGTCTAAAATATGCCAGGGTTAGAGTGTCTATGTCCATAAATCCATGTCTTGTTTTTCATGGCGAGCATAAATATGATACACACACTCACATCTTCTCCTTGAATGCCCTTTTGACATGAGAAACATGAGAGGATGGTTCGACGAGAGCACGAGACCTCGCATGGTGTTATTTTGCAGTCTATAGCTGGCTTAACAACACTTAACAGCAAAAAGAGCCTACAGCACCTACCTTGAGATGATGAGTGTATCTGACAATGCTCTGATGAATGATGTAATCTGGGGGTAGTGTTGATGCCGTGACAGTCACGTCCAATATACAGGCAAAATGGAAAATGTGCACAGTCAACAGCTTCAGGCCAGTGACTCACATCATGCGCACGTTGTTTTCAACATGAAGGGGCAGAAATCTGTACAAAAACATTTGAATCCAGAATAGCCACAGAATAGAGCTAGCGTTAATTCAACATTTTGTTTTGCATCGCATTTCTTCCAGCATGGCATATCTGTCAAGACTCAATACCTGCACATTATTCCATGTTTTGAAACACATCAAGCACACGAGTGAAATTAGTGTGAACTTAGTAGTGTGTGTTTGTGTGTGTGTGTGTGTGTGTGTGTGGGGGGGGGGGGGGGGGGGGCTTCCTCTGAACATAATAATACATTAATTATCGATAATACTTTTACATAACATAACTAATTAGTGACTGTAATTAGTTTGGATCACAAAATGAACAATTAACACTCAACAAGTATTGTTCACGCAAACAAAAAGATTAATAATTGTCTTTACAGTACAGAGACGTAATCCCAAACTATAAGGCCTTAATAAACCTCTTTGCACTGCAAAGAGATTTAGACATCTCTGATCACTAAACTAATGTTTTCTTTTTAATTGGCTGCGCACAGGGCTTTTGTGAGTGTTGTCTCGTCTCAGGGGGAAGTTATCTTTCATGCTATACCAAGATCCTTTCATCTAGGCAGAGTAAATCCATGATTTATTTTTGTCGGCAACTAAAACTCCCCCATATCTTACACTATTTTTTTCCTCTCTCTCTTTAGTTGATGTCAATTATAGCTTGCCCTTGTAAGTCATAATGCTTCATCTCTCAAAGCTTGTAGCAGGGGTGGAAACACAATATAACCATGATTGAAGGACGTGAAATTAAAAAGTGAGGAATACCAAACATCAGCCGTGTTGCCATGGATATGTGTGCCCCTCTGAGCTTGCTGTAATTAGCTGTGCCTCTGAGAAGCCATGGCCAATAGAATGCCACTGATTTGAAGTGCTGTGCATGGGCTTCAAACGGACCGCTGCCTGTGGTCTATGGAGTAAAACCATGAATTGAATTTAACATTTTTG
This sequence comes from Nannobrachium achirus, assembly GCF_963921795.1. Classification (NCBI taxonomy): domain Eukaryota; kingdom Metazoa; phylum Chordata; class Actinopteri; order Myctophiformes; family Myctophidae; genus Nannobrachium; species Nannobrachium achirus. Next base: position 58,976,656 of record NC_137832.1, read on the forward strand.
TTCGCTTGATTTGAATAACAAAAGAATAACAATCTAAGAACATGATTTACATTTTCTTTTGTGAACACATTTTGTTCAACATAGAGTAGAGTATTATCATCTTTTAAGGGACATTTTTTTCAACACCTTCTTGGGTGTCCCTCATTCTCTCTATGGGACAGTGGCATTTCTGTTTACATGCTTTGTGTCAGAGGTGGACCGTGGATGGTTTGAAAAATGAAACTGTGCATTAGGGCAGTGTTTCTCAAATGGGGGTACGTGTACCCATAGGGGTACGCAAAGGTACTTCAGGGGGTACTCAGAAAATGCCCCCCAAAAGAAAAATAGAAGTATAAATCATGATAATATTATTCATAGTTATATAATTTACTACAATTGAATTAGAAGAAGAAAAAACATTTACTGTTGTGTTTAATGATGACACTTGGAGCCTGATAGATGCTAATAACCCAAATGACATGGTACCAGGCTACTGGGGTGTGTTTGAATGTAAGTTATTGACTTGAAAACTGGACTGAAATGCCATGACCACGTTGAAAATAAATCTGCTCAGGAGGCACCGTTTGAAACTCTCACTCCCTTTCTTATTTGTGATGTTATATTCTTGAAAAGGGGCGGTTATCATAGATTCATATACCACTAGTTATGGTTTTAATTGCAGTTTTATAAGGGAAACGTTGTTGTCGGGTAAAGGGGGTACTTGGATTCAAAAATCAGGGAAAGGGGGTACTCAAGCCAAAAAAGATTGAGAAACACTGCATTAGGGCATTAACGACTTGTGATTTTTGCAAGTCGACTCGACTCAGTAAAAAGTTGAGTTGAAGTCGACTTTATCGTTTGATGACGTCATCACATCACACACGACCCCCCAATTATTTGGGGGGTACCCAGATGATTAAGGCCTTATAGTTTGGGATTACATCTCTGTGCTGTAAAGACAATTATTCATCTTTTTGTTTGCGTGAACAATACTTGTTGAGTGTTAATTATTGTTCATTTAGTGATCCAAACTAAGTACAGTCACTAATTAAAAACATTGTTTTCTCACTCAACTGTAAACAAACCAACCTAAAGTTTAAGTGTATAGAGGGTATCTGCACATTTCTAAAGTGCCAATGTAAGGACTTTTTAATACCTCTAAAATGGCAAATTAAACATTGTCCAAATTGTCAAATATATAGAGGCAGAAATTGTGAAAATAGCCGATCTACATGCTCACAACGCCTCGCATCGTGAGACGTTGTGAGCATGTAGATCTGCTATTTTCACAATAGAAAGTATTATTATTAATTTTTTTTTCAACTTCGACTTTCGACTTTCTCTGGTGGGAGTCGACTTGTGTAATGAAGTCGACGAGTCGCCTTGTCGACTTTTTCGTTAATGCCCTACTGTGCATATACAGATGTCCTCATCAGTGGCAATTTCAAACTGCATTTTGTTATTTTTACCCATTTTTCTCCCCAATTTAGCCAATTGTTTCCTCCCAACACACATGTCTGTGTCTTTATCCTTCTACTCCTACACCTATCAGTGAGGAGCCCCCACCGGGAGAACACAGAGCGTTCGTTCTGCTCTTCCCCCGCCCAACACTCCCTGCTGACAGGTGCCGCCTTGCCAGTAGGATTACGTGCAGTGCCAATTATCACTCTCCCTGCCCGGCTTCCCTCTCCCGAACACGGGCCAATCATGTTTGTGTGTGTGTATAGGCGCTCAATAAAGCCAGATGCACCGCCGTGGATTTGAACCCATGATCTCCATGGTGGCGGGCAGCTACTTTACCACTGCGCCACCCGAGTGCCCTACTACTTATTACTTATTGATGCAACTATAACGATTTCTATTTCAGCTTGCCAACATTCCAGGAATAGTTGTAGTTTACATTAGCTTGGAATCTCCGCCAATTATGTGATTGGTGGGCAGGTTTCAAAACAGCCCACAGCGCACCTCTGGCACACAGAGCCTGTAGATGGAAGGAAGAATATAATGTCTCTGTTTGGTGGAAAGCTTGTATGTTCACAACTGTTACTTTACAGCAGTGGTGGGCAACTTTGAAGATGGAGAGAGGGCCACTATATTTTCACACTCACTCCAGAGGGCCACATTGTATATACAGTCAAAAATAGCAAAAATAGCCGATCTACAAGCTCAAAACACGTCGCAGAGCAACACATTTTGAGCTTGTAGATCTGCTATGAATTGGAATCCTGAATAGTTTTTTTAAGCTATTTTTAAATTAGAATCGTGAAATTAGCATTTTTATTTAATTTCAAATGCATTTATATGTTCTTAACTTTATGAACTTAAATACAAATACATTGGACAATGGACATAAAAAAGGACTAGTACTAGTCATTAAGCTACTAGTATAGACTGAAGTAATTAACGAGGGTCATGTTTGCATGTTTGGAATTGTAACAGCTGAAATCAATAATATATCAATATTCTGATATATCAGTATTAACCTGCGGGCCGCATGTTCAAAAGTAGGAAACTTCAAAACGTCAAAACTTTCAACATTGTGCATCTGCAACTTTTGTGTGACACTATCAAGTAGGAGCATTAATTTACACAAAAAGTAAGAGATAAGAGGTTTCTGCCTGACCGCAACGATATCTTATGAATATAAGATTGAATATGAATATGTGTGACGTGTTCCCTTTAACAACAGCAGGCTGGTGGTGTGGTGTGTGAACTAACACCCTGCTACCCATGCATGTGCTCTGTTCTACAGGACGTGCCGACCAAACTAGTGGCCAAAGCCGTCCCTCTTCCCATGGCAGTGAGGGGACACTGGTTCCTAAGCCCACGGACAGAGTACTGCGTCGCCGTTCAAACCGCAGTTCGCCAGCCAGACGGGGACTACCTGGTGTCAGAATGGAGTCAGGTGGTGGAGTTCTGCACAGGGGGTATGACCTACATATGTCACTGTCTGTCAGAAAGTCAGAAACCTCCTATCTCCATATTCCAAACGTTCTTGTTTTTCCGTAAATTAACGCCCTACTCGATCATACTACAGCATCACACAAAAGTCATGCAGGGATTCCATCTTGCAGATCTGCTGCTTTGCCACTGTTTTTGAATTTGAATCCTGAAAATTAACTATTTTTAGACATATGAGATTTCTACTCGACAGCGACGATATGCTACTGCTTATGTAACATTAATGATTTCTGCATTCGGCTATGACAGTAAAGTGATACACCCAGGTGTTGAGGAACAAAGGGAACCTCTTCTGTGCACAGCAGCAGTCAGAAACAAAGCCATTTCAGCACTTTACATTCATTAGCATTGAAAAGCATTGACATTGCTGTCTTATGGGCCATCCATACCGAGCAGTATAAATATTGTATATTGTTGTTAAATGTCATTGAAAGTCATTCTAACTCAAGTGGATGGCGCCGTCCACATCACAACAGTGGTGAACGATATATTCATTGTTAAAGTTACAGTTTTTGGTGTGGATGAACATAATCTCTAACCCGGAGTTATTTGTATTCCTTTGTCGTGAATAATGAGCTGAACACCAAGGGGAATCATTTTTTATAAGAAGTATAAATGTCATTTTCATAATTATTTACACAGTTAACAATGCAATTTAACCTTTGATAGTGTAAAAACAGACCCGTCCCTCTGCAGAGGTGTGTAGTTTCAGAAAGGTGGAAACTGTAATTCTGTCCATGATTGTCGCCAAAATGTCTGTGCTGTGTTCACCGCCAGCACCGAATACTGTATTTACACAAAGCTCTTTTTTTTTTTTTTTATGTTTCAGATTACGCCATGGATCACCTCCAGCAACTTCTCGACAAGGCCAAAGACTCTGCCGGAAGGCTGTTGAAATTCTCTGTGTTCTATCGCAACCAGCATCCAGACTACTTCCACCATGTCCGGTCAGTGTGTGCCACGTTCACTTTTTATGGTGTACAACAAACGAAGCATCAAACGACAATAGTCACATAGTGCAGCCATTTTGCGCTATACTGTACATCAGGACCCCTTAGTTGAGAGAGATGACGCAGGGACTTTTTTTTCATAGATTCCATATAGTTTCATCGTTTGACAGCACAATCATCAGTGTATTTTGGATTCATGTCAATTTGTGTTTTCTGATATTTAACCACTTGAACTGTCAATACTTAATAAACTTGACATTTCACTTTGTACTTACTAGTCTGCTCTTTTTCCCCTATACACCAAAACTCTTTGCCGAAAATAGCCGATCTACAAGCTCACAACGCCTTGCAGCACGATCTGCTATTTTTGGCTAAAGTTCTCAGAATATAGACGCTAGGGTTCAAGTGGTTAATATAAAAAAAGGAGAAAAAAAGTCACACAAAGATTTGGAGGACCCCCTGTAGTAACTCTGAGGACCCCCTAGGGGTCCCGGACCCCCTGTTGAAGACCCTTGCTGTACATTATAAGGCATACAACCTTGGGGTTTCTTTACCACCCCCCAAATGGCCACACAAAATGACCACAATATGAGTATGTTCAATAATCCCCCTTTCCTCCATGTCTCTTCTGATCAGAACTGAGTGCGCAGGAGTCATGCGTCCGGCCCTAAAAGACAACAGCGGGAGCCACGGTTCCCCGATCAACGGCAAACTGAGCGGAGTTTTCCTCAGCTGCAACACAGAGTTTGACACGGGCCTTCCACCCAAAGACTCGCCCTATGGGCCCCTGCGATTCCAGATCCCTGCCGGAGCCCTGCTGAACCCCGACACCTGCCTGTATTTCGCAGACTTCTACTGCATGTACTCCGCCTACCACTACGTGGTCCTGGTGCTGGCCCCCGCCGGGTCGGAGGGGGACAGCTTCTGTCGCAGCCGAATGCCCATGCTGGACATTTCCTCCAATCCGTTCCTCACGTACATTGCCCCCGAGAGACCAGGGGAGGAGGCCCTGTTCTGCCACGCCAGCGACGTCATCCTCGAGGTGCTTTTCACGGAGCCGATCCACTTGGACCACGGCAACGTGGAGCAGATCAGCGGGCACCACCAGCTGATGAGTCTGACCACGGCCAACGCCAAGAAGGACCCCAGCTGCAAGGTGTGCAACATCAGCGTGGGCCGCTGAGGGAGCCGACTCCCAAGAAATCCATGACCGAACTCATCCTGTGCTACTGGGACGGCCTATTGCTTAATCTAGGAGGTACATCTTCGAATGATGGTGCCACGGACATAAAATAGCAGATCTACAGGTTCACAACGCGTTACATCGCAGCGCGTTGAGCTCTTGTAGATCTGCTATTTGTGACGCACAACGCCATCGTAAGATGGGTGTATGCATGCTGCTTTCCCTATCGTCCCCCTCCCTCAACTAGCATAGATAGTGTTAGAGGTGTGTTATTAATGTCCATTTGTCACACCTAGAATGAGACGTTTGTCAAGACTATTTTGGGGATTTAGTTGATATGAGAACAATCTGACCTCTTCATTAACTAGGTTGTGCACAGTAAAGTCTGGAGTGTTAATTTAACCCTTGAGTTAAATTGACATTACAGTGCACTTAATGTCCTTTTTATAATGTATATCCTTTTTTGCATTGATTTAATTATATTTGTGTTTATGGTGTTTTGTTTTTATATTTGTGTTTGACTCAAATTTGGTTACTTCTTGTTTCTACTGTATTTATTCTTACTAAAATGTTGTTCTAAAGGCTGGAATCAACAAAAGGTAAAATAATAGCCTAGTCTTAAAGGGAAATTTCACAATGGGTTTGTATAGGAGGTGGGCGTGTCTGATAAATGAATATCAAAAATACTGAATCGCGCAACTTAAAAACTGTCACGTGTTCCCAAAAGCCTGATTAGACGATACAATGACCAGAAGTTTTTTTTAAAGTGAAATATCCCTTTAACATTATAGGCTACAGCACAAAGTAAGTCATATCTCCGGTAAGGTATATTTATACGATTAATTTGAGTTTCTACAGTTTCTACCAGGGCAGGAATGTCATGGAGGCCACGAAGGCCATGGCCGTCGTTTGCCCCTCAGTTTGGCCTTGTGCCCCTCAAACCAATGGCATGACCTGAGGCCACAGTGGCCTTATTGCCCCAGCTGACTGTACCACTTTCTGCTCTGTCTCTTTCTGGTCAATATGTAGACAGTAGACAGACACCATTGTGTCTTTCTGGTCATGTAGACACCAGTGTATTTTTTTTTTAGATTTTTTGTTTGAGTCCCCATCTTTAAACCAATCCAGTGACTTTGATTGGTGCAGGGCTGAGCATGGATCAGATTGTAAATACCATCATTTATCTATTTCACTGCAGATTAGGTTATCGTCCCTAACCCTTAAATTCAACAAATTGTTTCAATGGACTAAAATCATGTTTTATTTCATGGCCTTCCTGCCCTGGCAGTTGGCATTTGTGCCCTCAAAAATGGACAACACCAAAAGCCAAGTGGCCTTGCCCCCAAAAATTATGAAATTCCAGGCCTGGTTTCTACATAGCAGCACTAAGTGACAAAAAGCCTCTGATTATTTTGTGTGTGACTATTATTCAGTGCCAACATATCATCATCACACTGTAGTCAATTCGGAACTTATGTAAGATTAGGTAATAAAGTTTACAGCTATAATAGAACATCACATTACTTCATAATGCAGGAAAGCCAACCTTGTGAAAGTAGCTTCCTCAAATCAGCTGTTGCGCGACTCCATAAACGGACGGCGAATTATGCTTTGTCATGTGGCAGAGTCAAATGGCAAGAATAGTCAATCTACAATCCGCAACTTGTTGTGAGCTTGCAGATCGTCTATTTTGGGAGGCGCGACTCTGTCACACAACAGATCATGAATCAGCCTTAAAGCTACAGTACAGTAAATCTTGTGTGCAGCAAGGCCCTTTAAGACGGTGTTTCCCAAACTTTTCAGCTCGAGACCTAAAAGAGAACAAATTAGATGTTTGCCCGGCGGGACCCAAACTAGTGAAAACAGTAGATCTACAAGCTTGTGAGCTTGTAGATCGGCTATTTTCACTACTTCTTACAGTACATATTTGTTTTCTAATTTATGGAATTTCTTAGATTTCTATTTTTTTTTTTTTTTTGTAATGAAATTACTTTGAAAAATCTTAGCATGAAAATGTTTTTATGATACTTTTTTTTTTTAATCATTTAAAAAAAGTTAGGAAACTAAACATTAAGGGACCCGTACAAATGGGTCCCGACTCACTGTTTGGGAAACAGTGCTTTAAGATAAGGAAAAGAGAATGTCAAAGGTCATGGCAGGCACTATCTGACTTCACACTTCAGTTCTAAAAACAGCAGTGCTGAGCAAAGATCGGTTTCACCTCGCCTCCCGTGGGTCTGTATTGTCGTCGACCGGTGTCATAATCTGTGACCTACAATCCTACACCACCATGCCAAGATGTAAAGGATGCCTGGAATTAAAGGGACCCCTGTCTGTCTACAAATGCACCGCCAAAAATATCTGAGCAGTGGTCAGGAATCACTTTCAGAGCCTGCATTCATGAAAGGTTGGCAGTGATCTTTGATTGACAATAGTTTATGAACATTTGATTAAAAAAAAAAAAGAAATAGAAATAAAAATGAAAAATGAAAACTAAAAATGAATGAACACATTGTATTTACTGTGGAAGATCATTTTTAATATTAAGCTTCACAGAAAATGAGTATGTAAAAAAAACATTAAATAAAAAATATACAATGCAAATGCAACTCGTGTCTTATAATGTCTAAACATTTAGGATGAAAGCATAAATAAAAGCTACAGGGAGGAATTATTATCTGACGTTCAGTTCATAGGAAACAAAGCAGTGTACATTTTTCAGCCTATCTTCACAATCATTCAAGAGCTCTGCTAAAGGAAATCTGATGCAATAAGAACAGCATTAGGGTGTGTGTGTGTGTGTGTGTGTCTGTGTGTGTACGTTGGGATGGTTATGCCTTTTGACTCTTGCTGTGGCAGAGATGGGAATTTACAGCCACGTGAATGCTGTAATTCTGTCCACCATTATTGTCCCAAAAGGGTTCGGTATGTCCGCCAGGCAAATACCTCAAACAGAACTCTATCTGCTTCTTTGCATCGACAACTTTTGGAATGGGAATATCAAATTCAAAGATGTCCGTCTGTGGTCCACCGTAGCGCTTCTCCAAGTACGTGCAGGGCACATCCTTGTAGTTCTGCCAGGAGTTGAAGGTGACGCGTGCACACACATTCTTCTTGAAGCTGATATTCTTCACCCGGACGGTACCTTGGAGGGCCAGGTCGCTCACACTACAGTTCTCCAGGATCACCATGCTCTCAGCCAGCCTGGCACGAAAGGCCTGGAAGTCGGCAGAGGGCTGCGGGAAGCCCAGTTTGAGCTGGGTCCCCGGGCAACAGGTGCTAACGGTGCAGCTGTAACTAACATCTGTCATGGTCCCCAAATCCTGGAGGGACGGCTGTGGGCCCAAGCCACATTGCTCCTCTGCCTCGGAAAACACCCGAACTGCGGTGAGAGATAATCCTTTGGAGTCGGCGAAGACCACACGTTTGTTCTTGATGATGGGCATCAGCAATTCGTCGTCATCCATATCATCCAGGAAATAGGATGAGCTCAGAAACGCTTGGCTTAACATGTCAGACGAGAGCTGGTCTGAAACGGGAGCCCGCAGGCAGGGTCGCTGGGGCTTGAGGATAGGCACCCATACATGAGGGCACAGTTCCTTGCGCTGGTTCAAGCACAGCGTCACAGCAAGCTCCACCAGCCCTGCCGAATGTGCCATGGAGCCAAACCCATACATGTTGGGTAGGAGCCTGTGTGAATAGACAAGTGATGTCAACAACTGAAGGGCATTCTCCCACAGCTACAATGGCTCCAAAAGGTCAATTTTAATGAAACATGCCAGAGGTACTCTACTGTACTGTATGGTTCAAATATAGACATAGCCTGAAGATTTCCCTCAGTAATTAAGGCGATGGTGGGTGGTGTGTGGACATAATAAAGAAAGCAATTTATAACACGCTGAATGTCAAACGGATGTTTGTTTAGTGATAAGACTTTTTTTCAGCTCTTAGGGATGACTTAGTGTAGGTCAAATTAGGTGAACCGGTTCACTTTTAGAGATGAATCAATTCTATGCCAGAAACTCTTTCTCATACCAGCAGACTCATAAAATCCTTCCTGTCAGGCACTTACGTGGTGCTCGTCTTGTCCATGCTTGTACGGGGCTTGTGTCGGGTGTTGAGAGACAGACGCACCGCTCGCGGTCAGCCAGGTTGGGTTATTGTCTACACAAAATAAACAGACATTTTCAGACACACTTACACTATGTAACCATTATTGCAGCATGCAACTTCTTTCAAGGCTACAATATACTGTAAGTTCAGGTTGGTAGTAGTAGTAGTAGTAGCAGCAATAGTCGTTTATTTATTTGGGTCATGTTTTAAACAATAGTTAAACAATAAAGACAACACGATCCCTTTGGGACGAAAAGGTATGGGCTGAAGCTGAAGCTTATTTTGCCATTACCATTTAAAATTAATTATTACAGTAGCATAACGAAGGAGCAAACAAACGAAAATGAAGTATCAAAAAGCTTCAAATATCACACTTTGGAAACAATTAGAACATACTAATTATATTATAACAATATTTCATATCACTAGCAGCATATTTACCATCACTATTAAAATTAAGTACTTATTTTCCCAATTAAATTACATATCAATGTTTATTACTGTTATGATATAATGGTAACTACCATATTACACATTACTGTTGATGAAGTTTGTGTAAGACTTCCCTATTATTGATATAAATATATATTTCAATAACACACTTTCCATATAGTATATGAAGTGACTGCTTCATACATACAATCTCTAAACTATAAACATATAAATTCACATCTGTACATAGATGGGGGGTATTTAGAAAAACGCAGGCCATTTTGACGTGTTACTTACGTTCAACAAGCTATGTTGAGGAGAAGCAGGAAGTTGGCTTCTGAAGTTGTCATTCCTCTCCAGAGTCTGTGTGGTGTAAACCCTCCTATTTATATCATGAGCTCAGCAAACCACCTGATAACACAGGCTCTCTTCTGGCCAATCAGCAAAGCTTTAGTTTTATTGTTGTTTTGGGGAATGAATGGTATCGAGTTTCACTTTTAACGTAATATTTGTGTATCCTGATTTCACATCATTTATATTATACTGTATAAACCAATGAACTTAAAATCTTAGTTTCAGCTTTCTCTCTGTTCAACAAATAGCTCTACCACCACGTAACACTATTTGTTTTCACTTTTCACGCCCCCAAAACGGCATCAACCACCAGAAAGATTTAAACGCATGGATTCACATCTAGACTCCAGCCAGCAGTGCATTGATCGCCGTGATGTGCTGGGGGGATGATGTATCAAGTAATTCAAAACCCTGATACAATGTACTGTAGAAGGAATCTATTCCTGTCAGGCCACGTGCTCTATTCCTGGCTCTGTTAATGGACTCCTGCATGGTCCCATAGAGACATGGTTTATGATGAGGATCCAAATCTTCTGCATGTCAACGAGGAGAGCGTGACCTGCCGCCAGACACTCTGTAGCAGCTAAGCCTAGGTAACACAGTGCTGCGCTCAGTGTTGCTGTGTTACGTAAGCATCTCAATCTAAACATGCAAGAGGTATGGTTCAAATATAGAACTAGCCTGAAGATTTGCCCTCTGCAATTAAGGTGATGATGGGTGGTGGTGGTGGTGTGTGTTATGACATAATAAAGAAAGCAATCTATAGCACGGTGAAGGCCAAACAAATGTTTGCTTGTTTAGTGATGTTTTCAGAATGTGTCCAGGTCTTAAGGATGATTTGGGTGAATTGATTCACTTAAGGGATGAATCAATTCTATGCCAGAAAATCTTCCTCACACCAGCAGACTCATAAAATCCTTCTGTTGTGCAGCTAAATCTGATTGCAGCAACACCAACACCAACTTCAATGTGACTGAATATAGTCTGGGATCACAGCGGAAACCACAAAACGTCATGTTGTAGTACTCAAAGGACTACAATTTGGCCGGAACTATCCACCGGAAACAGTTTTAACCCAAAATAATTCCCCTGCGCTCAAGGACATACTTTTAGGGCCTACCTAATAAAGTCCTTGATGCGGAGTAGTTTTGCTTTTGAAAAATGTGTTTGGTATATGCATCTTTTAGTCCAACTCGTAGCGACTGGAAAGACTAGGCTACTCGAGCATTTTAATAGAGATTGGGGAAACAAACGGAGGGAACCAAATCAAAGCGACGCCGCTTCTTCTAGTGGTTTCCGTGCTTTAGGGTTAGGGTTTCTCTCAGAAAGCCTGGTAGGCGAGGTTAGACTGAATGAGACCAGTGCATTTTAACACACAAGGGCAACATAGAGGTGTGCATACATAGTTGAGCAACAATGCCAAACTTTGAAATCTTTTTATTTTATTTTATTTTTTTAACATTTAACCAAGAGAGCCTCATTGAGAATACCAAAACTCATTCAATCAGGACACTATCATCATGATAGGTTAATTACACAATTAACGCTGAAGCATGTATATTTTGCAGTCTAGTCTAGTGTTTGTTATGTTTTGTTATGTCTTTTCAATCAATACTAAATGATACATTACAAATATCAGGACACTAATTCAATAGCGTCCTGGCCAAGACTGGCAGCAGCACATTAACACTCGATTGCAGTCTTGCAGACAAGCTTGAGACATCACCCCCCCTGAATTGACTCAAAGACGGAAGTGAGCAGATTTTTAAGGACTTCTGGAGCTCATTCCAAGCAGATGGACTGACAGAGAATGCTGTCTTGTCTAGCTCTGTCTGAGCTGGAGGAACGGTGAGCATCAGAAAGTCACTCAAGCGGGTCGGGTAGGGACTAGGTTATTTCTCCAACATAGAACAAATATAATAGGGGAGCATTCCTGAAATGGATAAACAGATATACCAGTGCTTATCACGCCTCTCAGAGACGGCAATCTCACAAATGGTTGCAATGTGAGCTTGTAGATGTATTTATCATACAACGATGAAGTAAGTATATAGGGCTAGAATCATAATTTACCATCTTGACCTTGACCGCAAAAAAACAGTTTCAAGGACTGTAATTTGAGGTTGATACGGCATATTGTCATTGTAGACAGTGACATACTGTGTATACAGAGAGCCTAATTACAATAGTTTTACTATCTTTTCACAGCTGAGCTAAAACCCCTAATAACCATAATGATAGTCCCACATCTGACTGCATCAGTCAACAGAACAGTGAATTAGTTGCAATCTCCATGTTAACGTCTTCGACCCATAACGTCATTGACTGGGGTGCCTCAGGGGTCTATACTTGGCCCCCTCCTTTCTACCCTCTACACCAAATCTATTTGCCAAAACCAGCTGATCTGTGGCACGTTTGGAGCTTGTAGTTCTTCTATTTGTCTGCTGAATTGGTACATTGTAGTTGTGCTTAAGGACACTTTATGTATATATATATATATATATATATATATGTATATATTATTTGTTCCCTCTCTTGATGTACCTTGCTCTTTACTGTACTCTGTTCTTGTTTTTCTTTTATCTTTTTCTTACTTCTCTGTAACTTTGTAAATAACCTTATACTGCTGTCTGTGCTGCCTCTGGGCAACTGATTTCCCCCCTTGGGATAATAAAGGTATCTATCTAACTGAATGTTTGCCTATTGGAACATGCCCAGAATAGGGACGTCAGAGTTCATGTGGTTAATGTAGTTAGTGTGTTGCTCCCATTTTTACACTGCAGTTCACAAAGATGACAATGTGCTGAAAGTCAGCTATATTTTTGCTGCACAGAGCCACTCTCTCTCAATCCTTAATTAGTTCCGATGGCTTGGCAATTTGTGTTAGGGAAAATACAACAAGCACTGAATACCCTCAGTATAAAAACCAATGTGATTAGGCTACCACAATTAGTCTATCCGTCACAGAAGGCATTGTTTCAAATTATCATATTGCTATTAAATACAGGTTCATACCATGGTCATGGTCTGACATGTTTACCTCATGTTTCGCTCCTGTCCGACATGTTTAGCACACTGACTAGACAACTCATGATATGAATTACTTATACCATTACCATTTGCAAAGCATGCCGTGGTTTATAATTTAGCAAGCCATTGGATTACATTTATTTCAGTACAGTACGGAAATCAACTTTCTGAGAATTCAAACTTGCTTATACAGGTATGTAATCCAATAAACTTAATATAATATAGATTTCAAAAGTCCAAACCTAATTTATGCGTCCATGGAGGAAGTATGCCATTTAGTTTTGTTTAGCCAAAATGGACTCAATTATTCAGGTAAGCTTAGTAATATAATGACGTTGGAAAGAATGTAAACAAAGACAAAATGACGTTCATGTACGGTACAATATCCAGTCAGAGCTGTGAATAGACTATGACATGTACCGGTAATGCTTTATGCACCGGTAATGCTTTATGCAACATAATGTGTCACACCTTTGCCCAACTCATATATCTACCACCGTTGCTCCTATCCATGCCAAACTTTGCACATACACTCCTTGGCTGCCAAACCACAACCTCCACCATTTCACACATGCCCCTCTTCTAGCACTACCATGAGGCCGATTCTTGTGAAACACATTTTTGGACACTGCTCCTACAGATTTTGGCCTAAAATCACACAAAGCGGTACACAGTATCTCTAAAGTCATGTCATCAACATGGATCTGTCCCATTTTCCATATTCCCTCCTAATCGGCTACGATTGCCTTCAAAAGTTTGTGTATGCGACCTGACGGTCGCTTATCTCCCGATTCTTACTGGTTATATTGCCTGTGTTATCTCAGCAGTCTGGTATGCCATATAGACTAATCTGGCATGTCAGATGGTTAAATGAAAGGGCAGCGGCGTGTCAAGTAGCACGTAGCACACTCCACTGGTTCTAACAGTTGAGTCTGGATGACACGGCTGGCATGCGGATGATAGAACAGATTCCATTAATGTTTTCTTGCCCACTGTATGCATCATAGTAAACAGGGTTAAATGTATCATCATGGCAATCATTACTTTGTCTTTATAGGTCCTGATCATTATACTGATGCAAAACATTATACTGATGCAAAACGCATTTGTTTCTCTCGGCGGTGCATTCACATTTACACGTACTGTATGACTTGATTGTTTCAGAATGAAGAAATTAAGCAGTTTCCCAGTAATGAGAATTTTCAGGTTGTGTAATTCACATCTGATGCATCTCATTAAGCAACATTCATTGCGTCAAGAAAAGGGAGGTACAACAAAGATGTCACAGATATCCGGTTAAACCTGCTTCAACCCGTTCCAAAAACCCCAAACAACAACATGCAGTCACTTTGCAACATTTAACAGATAGTACTGTAGTAGGTTATGAAACAGCTTCTTAAAAGGGCCATACCAGTGGTCTGACATATTTAGCCCATTGACTGCAACTCAGTATACAGTACTTTGTGGGATGAAGGAGGACGTCTGATTTAAGTCATACAATTTAGACATTTAACAGATGCTCTTAATCCAGAGCGACTTACAATAACCAAGGTAAACATGAAGTAATACATCAAATAGAAATAGTAATCTAGGATCATAGGTAAACCCCAAGAACCAGTCTAAACAGTACAATATCCACACAAAGAAATCTATAATCTGTACATTGAACATATACTGAATCTGGCATCCGTCCACATCAGTGGTTCTCAATCTGTGGGTCGGGACCCTCAGGGGGGTATACACAAATTATTTTGAGGGGTCCCCAAATTATTTGGGTGGGTCCCTAGATGATTGACCTACTGTGCAACATTGTTTCACTCAACAGTAAACAAACCAACATAAGGTTTAAGTGTATAGAGGGTATATGCACATTCTAAAGTGACAATTTAAGGACTTTTTAATACCTCTAAAAAGAATATTGGCCAAATTGTCAAATATTAGAGGCAGAAATTGTGAAAATAGCTGATCTACATGCTCACAACACCACGCAACGCGTTGTGAGCATGTAGATCGGCTATTTTTCACAATAGAACCAAGTTATACAAAATATAATGCATCAACTCTTGGTGCTTGTCAGGTTGGGGGGGTCCCCAGTTAAAATATGATTATTTGGGGGGTCGCGGCCTGAAAAGGTTGAGAACCACTGCTCTACATAACATGCTATCTAAACGACCTTTTAGCCTTTGCATAGGCCTGCAAGGCAAGGTCAAGGCTAGGGCAAGTGCTACGAGCTACGTGGAGTTGAGGAGGTGAGTCTTCAGATTACGGTGGAAGACTGGGAAGTGGTGCATACACTTTCACACGTACTGTATGACTCACTTGACTCAGTATAAAGAAATTAAGCAGTTTCCCCGTCATGACAACATTCAAGCAGTGAGTCTACAGTTGTAAATGGAACAGGGAGTTTGTTATACAGTAGCTATAGACCAGATCAGGATGTGTGAATATTTGTCTTAAGTGTCCCGTTATTTCAGAAATAAGGTTAAAGGAGCTATAGTCAACTTTTTCTTGAAAAACAGATGATAAAATAAAAATGTTTCGAAAATATTTTATAAAAAGATAAGCTTCATATTATGTGTTTCTATTCATAAATGACCACAAAAAGCGTAAAATAATGATAAAATAATTATTTTGGCCATTGTCAGACCGACACTTTGTTTACATTAGTCTATAGACTGTAAACAAAGTGTCGGCCCTACAATGAAAAAGTTGACTATAGCTCCTTTAATGAACAAAACGGTTCCAATGCAACGCAGCCCACGTCATCTACCAGGAAATATATTTTTGTCTGTGATCTGTTGATGTCATGATGATTTGATCTGCAGTTTCTTGGCAAGCAGCCTGTGTGGTTATACTGTATGACTTGCAGGAAATACATTGTTTGACCTTCCCAACAACTGAGCCCGTTACAACTTGACATTACTGCTGACCATTTCCCAAAGAATACTGTGGTTTTGTTAGATTTTTGAGGGAGCCACCGATTCCATTCATGTCAATATTCCATGAAACTGCACTTGCAGAGACTTGAAACTTGCTTGAGATATAGGTAATTCAACATGCTAAACATTATTGGATGTTTTTCCCCCCATGTACATGTAGGTGAATGTGGACAGCAATATTCAGTTCTCTGTGAGATCTACAACCAGAACATGACTTTACAGACAAGCAGGGGCATAGCCAGGATTTACCAACTGGCTAGGCCTGGCACAATGTGGGTGGCCACAGATGCAAGCTTGTACATCGGCTATTTTAAAATAGCAAGCATTTAAATATTTACAGGGACATTATACAGTCATTTGTCCTGGAAGTGGACTTCCCAAACAATATGGAGACGTTTTAATTTTACAGAGCACAAAAGCAACATCAGAACTAAAAACGAAAATTCTCCTATAATGTAGCTAGACACTTTAATAGCATAGGACATGACATATGTACTATGAGATATCAGGGCATAGAAGTAGTGAATCCCCTTAAAAGAGGAGGAGACAGAGACAAGGCTCTACTGCAGAGAGAAGCCTTTTGGATCCATTCCCTAAACACAGTGTTTCATTCAGGCCTCACAGTTCCCTAGAGGCCTGAATGAAGAATTAATGTTGAATTGTTTTTTATAAATATCGTGGATCTAGTTGTTGTGATTCCTAGAGAATTGTTATTGTAACTTTTGTAATGTTGATTGTTTTTCTTTTTTCTCTAATGTCTTTTTTATATTGAATACTATTGTTAAGCACTGTGTAATTAGTCTGTGACTATTCATATGTCACTTCCGTTATGAATATTCAGTTACACTGATGACGGCCTAGCCGAAACGCATCTGTTTGCCTGCTGCTGCTGCTGAAATTTCATTAAAAAAAGACTCTTATACCTGACATTGTGAGTGCGGATTATAACTTTTTACTTGATTATACTCCTATGCACCCGGAACCCCCTAAGACCGCTTCCTATAATCGAGTTGAGCTGACCTGTCCCTGCATGGAGAAAGTTACGTTTTAATTTTAGAAATCACTTCATAATTGACTGAGCCATGATCAAATCAAACTGTGGTGTTTTTCTTTGCTTCCTAGATAGTCGCACATCGCACAGCACATTTTTTAGTTATTTTTGGGTGGGCACAAAAACAAAATGGGTGGGCCTAGGCCTATCCAGGCCCACCCTTGGCTACGCCCCTGCAGACAAGAGACAACAAACATTACATTTTCAACAACACTCACACGGTAAAAGATGCTCCTCATTAAAGATCTGGATTGGGTCCAGATGAAAAGCGCTGATGAAGTATTTAGGATCACACCGGACATTGTTTAATATCTATGTGGGCGTCTTTTTGTAATTATCATCAACGTGTTTTGTTGTTTGCTGCTTTTGCATAGTGTGTCAACCTTGAAGCAGAGAAGTGCACGAGATCATTGCTGCTTTTATCCCACTGTCCAAGCAGATGAGTTGAGAGGCTCGTTTCTGTCCCGAAAGACAAAGAACATTCAATGTCATGGTGAATCATCTGCAATTAGACTTCTAAATAAAAAAGTTAGCAGATAGATACATGAAGCCTGTAGGTACATGTTTTAAGCACTTTTAAGTACAGAAGACTGTATTGTCAGTATTTAATGTTGGATGTTGTTTGTGATTTTATGTTTTTTGTACTCGCACCATTGGACCAAATGAATTTCCCTGAACGGGATAATAAAGTTTACCTTGAACATGGTGGAAAAGATGGTTAATTGTGGCTATCGGTGCTTACCCGGAGCTGTATGATTTTGTTACTTTAAAAAAAGTAGCTATGAAAGAGACCGCTCCTGTGTGATCGGGCAGAGGCCTGAACGTGAGTGACCGCTGAACGGTGCGTAGCTGGTTGCCTGGCAACATCAAGATGGAAGGTGCTGCAAGCCGCTCTGCTTTGTAGACTAAACTGTGCACACACCCTGCGTTTTACAGCCTGCAAACGACATATGGTGTGATTGGCTTCTTGAGGTGTTAAGAGGAAACAGAGTGTTTCCTCAACTATAAGCTGATTCAGCTGTCCAGCAGGAGCCGGTATATTTTCTGTTCATATGAGTATTGAATATGGTTTGGACTGAATGTGTCAACATTGTCAACAAATTGTCTCTACAGTATGTGATGTAGCTGGGTCAGAACATTTTATTTGCTATATATGGCAGACCAAGGAAGCATAATTCATCTGTGGTCTGAGACATAACCAATAGGCCAAGACGGTAAACTATGTTCCTGACACATTAGCTCAAGTTATTTTAGCAATCATTGTAAATCCTCTACTTGTATGATCATCACCAGTGTGCCTCCATATAAGCTCAGTGGCCTTGTGGTCAGCCCTGAGATTGGAATAATAATATAGTATTGGCACCCATGGCGTCCGTGCTTGGCAATCAAGCATCAAGCCGCCCTGTAGGCTGTAGCCAGCATAATGCCGGCTTTTGCTACTGTATACCGTTTGTGATATTATTCCTTTTTGCTGTACCTTTCTTAATCTGCATCTGTAACTTAACTGCTGTGCTGCCACTGGAGAGTGGCGTCTGAATTTCTCCAGCAGGATCAATAAAGGGCTATCTATTCTTCTCCCACCGATATTTTTGGGGCTTTTTCGAGAGTGGCAGGCAACAGGAGATAAGCTGGTTGCACACTGCTGCGTTTTTTCGCTGCAAAATGCCTTATTCATGGCAAGGAGAAAGAGAGATAGAGAGCAAGGGACCCACCCAGTGGTCCGAAAATGAATACGAAACGGGCGGCAGTGTGCAAACGGTGATTGACATTACGTGAGCTTGATTTCTTTATTTACGTGCTCCGAAATTCGCTCCTATATTCGGCCGAAAAAACCCAGCAGTGTGCAACGACCTATAGAGACAGGGAAAGGAATGACACGCAGCAAAGTTTGTCGAGCTCAGGAATCGAACCTGCGACCAACTGTCAGGCTGCAAAAGAGCCTATACTATGTGCCACGTGCCTTATACACTAGGCCATCTACTTAAAGTAGCTGTTTACCTTCACAATGTAAAATAAACACCAACTCACAATGTCCATTAGTTTATTTTTCTATTCATTTATCACACGTTATAATGTCATGTCCCTTTACCCCCCTAGACCACCAGTCCGGGACAAGACAAAAGCCATGAATGGGGAAATCGTACAGCTGCGGTAGCTGTGAATAAACAGTGACATGTATTGCTGCTGGTATGATGGTCCTTTTATGTGGCGTCATAAAGACAGCCTATCCAAAATTACCGTTCTGATTGGAACAGAACACCACCAACCAACGGCACATCAAACTCTTAGCAATGAGAAAATGTCTACAGATCCTTCTCGAAAAATGTGAATATTGTGTAAAAAAAGCATTGCAGATGCCATCGCACCCCAAATCATAACTGACTTCGGAAACTTCCCACTGGACTTCAAGCAACTCTGACTTCAGAAGGTTGACATTTCTGTTATAAATCCTTGTTTTGAGTGGTCTCGTGTAATATTGTAATATTCTGAAATATGGACTTTTGATATTCATGAGCTGTATGACATAATCTAAGTTTTAACAAAAAAAGGGTTGGAATAATTCACTGAATGTACCAATGTATCTAGAACATATTAATGTTTCAAGAAAATGTACTTTTACACAATATTCTAATTTTTCGAGAAGGATCTGTATAATGCCATCCTTATTGTTTGTTTCCAAAGTTACAGTGTGGTCATATTTAACATGTTCTACTTCACTTCTGAAATGCTTTGCTTCCAAAGACACAGAGTAACTTCCCCTGTGTTGACTAACAGTAACTGCTAGAAGAGCCAATACTTCAGTCTTGGTCCAGTCTTGGTCCATAAGTCCCATTTCCTGCGTTCACAAAACAAGTCTCTTGTAATTGTTGTCTCATATGTCAGCCTCCATAAAGACACTGAAGAGAGGGTGCTGGTGAGAGATGTGGGGTGTCCTTGCAGAGCTCTCATAAGTCACGGGTCAGGCATTCCAGTTCAGTTCAGAGTTTTTTAAGCTCGGGCGATGAGAAAATGTCCATTCCTCCTGACACAAATGAGCATGCGCTATATCCAATAATTGTAATAATGTGTTGGATAACAGATTCCCATTGACACAAGGACCTGAAATAAAGAAAAACAAAAAGCTAAAATGTAAAATGTGTAAACTCGACTGTAATAACTATATCCCCAACATAATTGAGCCACACTGCAGTCGACTGAAAATGAAAATTGCCTCCTATTATAGCTTTAATAATTGAGTTTATAAAGAAGATAACTATCAAGTAAAAATAAAGAGCTAACAATAAAGTAAGAAGACAAAGTGGCTTATAACATAATAAATGTGTTGAGGTATCTTGCCAAGTTAATTTACACTCATCTGGAATTCACCTAACTGTTAGGAGCAGTGGACAACTACTGAATATCACCACCCGGAGAGAAGTTGTGTCTTGCTCAAGGACACTTCGACACAAAGGGTCAGTTTATGCTTCGGGTGTCGAACGATGCATCATCACTACATGACTCAGGACAATGTGAGTCATGAATTATGTATACTGTCTATGACTTGCCAACAGCATCGCCACAAAAATGTAAACAAGGAAGGAAGTGAACGTAGTCTGTAGTCTTGTGCATCCATCGTAATGGAGCATTGGAGCTTACATTGTTTTCCTCAACAAATCTACAAAAGTATGCCCAAACATTATTTTTTTTTTTTTTTATAATCTATTTTTTGGGGGCTTTTTATGCCTTTATTGACCAAGGTAGGTCCAGTAGACTGACAGGAAATGGCGAGTGACATGCGGTAAACGTCGTCCGGATCGAGAATCGCGCCGGCGACGCCGCGGCAACCATGCCTATGTGGCGGTGCCTATGTGGTATGCGCCTTGACCAGTAAGTAGGCCATCGGACGCCCCCCAAAAAGTATGCAACACTTTCTAAGGCATATTTCCAGTGTTACGCGACACCATGCGTAAAGGTCCTACAAGACACGTGTGTCATTTGTGTCATGCAATGCTTGAGTCGACACCGTGTAAACTTGTCGACCTTAAGTCATGTGGAGCCGGGGATTAAACCGTAAATCTCCTGAGCCACTGCCACCCATACTGTATACTATTAAGTATTTCAATTAATTCAAAACAAGGTTTTATAGGATTCAAGGAGTTACAGTATGATTACCTGCTACCTACCTAGGGGTGGGCGATATGGTGATAATTATCATGGAGACGATACAATGTCTCCACGATATGCCTTTTCAGAGATATCGTATAAATCGTGATACAATTGAGGGAGCCTTGTAAAACATCCTGTTTAATCGTTAATACAGAGATTCATTGCAGAATTCAATTTAAACCTGCATTTTGGTCAAAATCAGTAGTTCTCAAACTTTAAAATGTCAAGGTCTCCACTTAACTCTGACAGTATACAAATGAAACCAAATGGACCCGTAAGGGTCCATTTGGTTTCATTTGTATACTGTCAGAGTTACATACTTGTCTTGTAAAGTTCAATTTAGACCTCCCGAAAGGAACCCAGAGAGTCTAGCTTTTGTCAAGTAACTTGAAAAATAACCATCAAAACCAACGTGAAAAAGAATCGTGATAAAATCGTGTATCGTGATACAGCTTGGGAAAATATTGTGATATTGTATTTTTCCATATCGCCCATCCCTATACCTACCTCCACTGTTAAATCAACTGCACGGCTCCACTTGACACTAGCGGAGCTATGGTTCTGTACCGCATCAGATGCTGGGAGCCCTCCTCCAGATCTACCACATACTCTCTGTGGAGACACAAACCGTTTGGAAAGTGGACATGTTAAGAAAGTCAATTCATTGTTATTCAGTGCCCATGGTGAAATCTGCATATACTGAATGCATGAAGGTTAACACTGCCACCTGCTGTATCTTAACTGGTTGTGGGGGAAGCAATTGCATGCCATGGAGTGTATTCATTTCTCTCTTTTCTTTTTTTCCCTCTATTTTTTCCCCATTTTAAGAACAAATGATTTCATTACTTTGTTCCACACTCTCTGCTTTAACGCTTCCAGTGCCAGCCCCTAGAGGGCACCAAAGAATGCCAGACTTTCTCCCATAGGGGACTGCATTAGCATCCGGGGGCTCACGTTGCAGTGACGCGCGTGCTCACATTCGTGCACGTCATGGAAAGGTCCCGGATGATAATGCTAACAGAATAGCTATTCCCATTTTGTCATTTTAAAGATCATTTTTCGGCGATTTCACCGTAAACAAACCACGCGCCACATCCCTAAAAACACAATCCAGAGATATGGGCCTCCAAAGATGTGGTTTTTCATTGGATTCGGCGGCGATTCGCGGCGCCGTTCACGGCTAACGGCCGGCATGGCGGCCCCCGGATTTGGAACACTGGATTTTAAATTTAGGCTCAGGCTTCAGAAGGCCTCGGATCATTTTATTCATTTCATTAAAAAAGCCGAACATGTTCGGGATAGGCACACTGGACGTCGTTCCGGAAGCGGCGCTGAACATTTGGTGAACATTGGGGGGCTCAAAAATGTATTTTAAACCATTTGTAATGGAATATATCGTCGGACCATGTAAAATGGCTAGCTGGCTAGCGTAGGACGAGCCAGGACCACCCACGACTCTACAAGCAGCTCAGGGTAAGTCAATTAATAAAAAGAAAATTGTATTGGATTGAAATAAAGCCGAACATGTTCGGGATAGGCACAGAATGAGTTAAAAGCAGCCTAGTCACAAAGTGAAAGTGTAGTGTCAGGGCTGTGATGAAAATGCTATGTAACTGAATACCACTGACCTAGATAAGAGTGGGAAATATGATCAACTTGTAACGATGACGAACAAAATGACCTCTGACCTCTGCTCGTCTGTTTCAGGCTCCACCATGATGTTGTCCTGTCTCTCCTTGACTCGTAGAAACACAAAGGAGTCCAAGCAGGGCTCAGGAACTGGGGGGGGGGGGAATATGGAATAGCTGAATTGGTGTTCAGCTTGCCAAAACACAATTTAAAAACAAAACTATATGCAACAGTGTAATGTGATATTCCTCCATGCCCTGGTCTTTACCTGCTTTCTGCATGTCCACTGACTGTAGGTTGGGTGGCATGTGTTTCAGAGCCACGGCCTTCAGGTAGGTCTCCGTGTTAGCAAAGTATCTGCACAGAAACCAACACTTTTATGCTTTATGTGTGTAGAGCATACATGGGCAACTGGCAGCCTGGGGGCCACATGCGGCCCCCACCTACACTTAATACGGCCCTGAGATTAATACCGGAATACTGATATATCATTGATTTCAGCTGTTACTATTCCAAACATGACCTGCTTTAGTTCCTTCAGTCTATATTAGTAGCTTAATGACTAGTATAGTAGTACTAAAATGTTTTTTTTTTATGTCCAATGTATTTGTATTCAAGTTCATAACGTTAACATGAGTATATAATTAAACGTGTTTGAAATTAAATCAAAATGTTACATTTCAGGATTCCAATTCAAAAATAACAAAAAAATATTCAGGATTCCAATTAAAAAAAAGCAAAAAATAGCCGATCTACAAGCTCAAAAGGCATCGCAGCGCGATGCGTTTTGAGCTTGTAGATCTGCTATTTTTTGCTTCTTTTGTATGAGATACTAGAATGACAAAGTAGGACGTAGCAATATGCAATGTGGCCCTCTGGAGTGAAGGTGGAAATATAGTGGCGCTCGCCATCATCAAAGTTGCCCACCCCTGGTGTAGAGCATCAGGAAAACAATGGAACAACAACATGAAATAAGTCAAACAAAAAGATAGAATAGGTAAATATCCCCTAGCAAACACCCACAGCTATCCCTTCTCACTCATGTTCCCATCATAATATGAAAAATGATATTATACTCACTCTTTGGCAAAGGCAAACTCTTGGGGTGAAAGGAATGATGGATCTCCCTGAGCTCGAGACTTCTCTTTCTCAAGGACATGAGGGAAGAACTTCTCGATCTAAATAAATACAGGAACAGAAGGTTGCCATGTCACATATGGCATTAATAATAATAATAAAATTAACCGTATATAGCACCTTTCTTTGTGCTTTTCATTATTTGTCTCTCTCAGTTATGTAGCCAGGGTACGATATGTTTCTTGCGACAGTAAGAGGTAATTGCAATGATGTGCGAACAACATTAACGATGGTGCATGTTAGTGCCAGTTAAAATTCGGTCTGCAGCTTTTCGGATCATCTGAATTGGCAGTTTGGAATACATTTAGCTAATGACAAAAAGAGTAAAGGAAACAGATGCAACAATCTAGACAGGAGCTTGTGCAAGTATTATTTGTCCTCTGCACCCTCAAGGCCTCCCGACATGTTTTGAGTCACTGGCGGGGCTGACCTTTTGCAGGCGAGAGCGCAAATAGCTGCTGAGGACAAAGCGTATCCTGTCTATCTCCATGCGATGCACACTGGCCTTCATGTCCCCTTTCCTCACACGTTGCAGGTTGGCCTCCTGTGGAAGGGAAAGGTTGTGAGAGGTGGGAGACTCGTGAAGCTCTCATAAATCAGACGCACTAGGTGTTTGTGTGTTCACAACATAGCCAGTAAAAATAGACTGCCTGCAGGACTACAGCAGGACAGACCTCTACATTGTAGTAGGGCTGTCACAATTATTACATAATAGTCTAATCGCAATTATTTGACATAATCGCAATTATTTTTCATAATCGTTTCCATGTTGAAAAATGTTCATATACATTTTTTGAAGTAAAAAATAGTGGAAATAGCAGATCTACAAGCTCACAACGCGTCGCATCTCGTAGATCGGCTATTTCCACTCTCCATGTTCTTTCTTAAGTATAACGTTGTCAAATATGTCAGTAATTTCTTTGTATATTTAGGTTATGTGTCATATCTGCCATGTGCAACTTCAAAGCCTAAAAGCCAAACAGAAATGTAATTGTCAACGACAAAAACACAATTAAATCGTTAATCGCAATTGTTTGAGTGACAATTAATCGGCATGTAAAATGTCATAATCGTGAAAGCCCTACATTGTAGACTTCGCGTTGCAGTGATGCACGTATCATTGTTAAACCCAGCTGTCCCTTTGGCAGCATAAACATAATCTATCTATAACTGATGCTTTTTTGTTCTACCATATCTGATGTTACAACAGCAAATAAATACAGTACATTGTGCATAGCAAATGTGCTGTGATTGCTGTACTAATAAAGACATTTACTTTAACAAAAAGATGTGTTAGAGATTTAAGAAAATAAATATATACCATAAGTTTTTGGAGCTGTGTGGAACACAAGCTCCCTATACGTGGCCGTGTGTGTGGGTATGTCTGCGTGTCTGTCTGTCTGTCTGTCTGTCTGTCTGTCTGTAGCCTACAGTACCTTTTGTGACCACACGAGGGCGCTGTTGTTCAGGCCAGGCCAGACACCCACCCACCCACCCACCCACCCACACCCACACCCACACACACACACACACACACACACACACACACACACACACAGCTCCACTTCGAACAGAGGTTCGATTTTTCTATATGGTTGAATGTCAACCAAAATATAGTACTTATGTGGCTTTCTTCCATCTTTCCGGATAAACTTTATTTTGCTGCACTACTCCTCCCAGTTTTGGTGGCACGCATTTGGGCCATATGTCAAATTGACAGGTTTCAACGGAACTAGTTTGCATTTTGCTCAGATATGTTTTTTTATTTTTTATTTAGTTAATTTTTTTTATTAATGGAATTTCCTAGATTTGATTGTTTTTGGTTTTTAAAATGTATAAAAAAAAAGTATATCATTTAAAAATATATCTTTTGAAATATATAGATTTTTTTTAAAGGAAAAGAAAATGCGATGGGAGTCGCGACCCATAAAAATTGGTCCGGGACACACAAATGGGTCCCAAACCCACTGTTTGGGTAACAGTGTGCTATACTGTAACTCATAGACGAGTACATTACTAGATTTACCATATGTGTTAGTTGTTCCATCACACACTCCACCAGCTCCGATTTGTTCTCCAGCAACTCAGGAGAGAACTTCTCATTCAGCCAAGCCTGTGCAGGGAAATGGACATTAAGTGAGTTTAAACAAACCTCAAACCTATACTTGCAGGACGGTATCTAGCCTTACACCGGTTCTCTGTACACTTCCATCAAAAGCTAATACAAGATGCATGACCTTCCGGTCCAACATGGCTTTTCTCCCTGCTGGCGCTCAAGTTGACTTCTGGAATGACCTCTCCCCAGTCAAGACTCACACTCCTTAACTTCCTCCAGTCTGATAACTTCCTCCAGTCTGATAACTCACCTCTTCAAATCCCACTTCACCTCCTAGCACTCAGTCCTCATTCCTTATTACTTTTTATCGCCTATTTGTTGATAGATGCCAGTTATTTTGCTGTTTTTTTTTTTGCTTGATCACAGATGCTAAGCAGTGGTGTGATATGGATTTTAGAAGTGTGGGTCCTCTAAATTCATGACGTCATGCGCGCACGCTGTTTTTATTGTTAATTAGTGTTTTTATTGTTAATTAGTGTGTGCATATGAGGCGCGCGTGCGTGCAGCAAAATAAGTGTGGGCTCGCCGAGCCCACGCGAGCCCATGGCATCTCACCCCTGATGCTAAGTACAGTGTGTTATTTATATACGTAATAATTAACTTCTTTGCATTCAATTGACACAATCATTTACCCCGCCATGTACCGAGTTTGTGCTTTTTTAGGAGGGAAGACCACGACAGCCTTCCCTGCAAGTAGCAAAAGTTGGTGCAAGGCCATCTTGCGAAATCAGTGTAGCCACATAATCCAAGAGCTGGCAGGCCATGAAGACCCCGGCCGGTACAGGGCGTCCTGACCTGTGTACGGGCACCGGGCCCGGGCGGCATCTCAACTGTTGAGGAACAGGGCCTGGCAGTGCTCCACTCCAGAGATGCCATAGTGATTAGGGATCCGTCCGTTTTACAATCTCAGTGTGAAAAGCGTACATGTGACGGTGTGCACTGTCTGTCGATAATCAAACCAGTTTTTTGTCACTTATTCAGTGTGGGTGTGTGTGTGACAGTTTGATGTCCAGGCTGTTTGCGACGTTTAAACAAGTGGTTCATAATTACGCTTTTTGTAGTTTTATGTAGTCAGATAGAGATAGTCCAGAGGTTTGCTCTCTCTGTGTATAAAATAATTAAAGAATAATTATATTGTATTAGCATTGCAGAGTACAGGCTGCGTCACAACAGTGGAAGGTGCAAACAAATGAGTGCATTTCGTGCATGTATTGGTATTGGTTTCGAACTCTGCCTGGGGTTGACGTCAGTGAGGGCACAATGTGTTCCTATTAACGGCAAATCAAATGGGTTGAGGAGGAGAGATCTGAGCCTCCTGCAGGAGGCACGTCTGAAGCCTGTCCTGGACAGGAGTCTCCAGACGTAGAAACGGATGATTGATAGTGTATTTATTTAAGGCTCCTCGCTGCAGTCTTCACTCAGTAAGGGCCTTGCATCATCGTCTCCCAGACAGCTCTGTCTGGCCAGAAGAACCACAGAGAAACCTAAGCTCAGGCTTATTGGACACCGAGAGCGCCATTTGCTCACCTCAGATTGGAGGTTTGTTTTACCACTGTCTTTTATTCCATCAGAGATAGAATTTTTTTTGTTTTGTTTTTCAAACAAAATGGGACTGTGAGCACCTGTAGATGTGATTTGAACATGCAAGATACATCGTTATCAGACCTGAAATGTACTTTTCCAACTTCTTATACCCAAAATGACTCGATGATGATCCGCAGGTCTCCACTTTTTATCAAACAAAATGGACATATAATATAAATAAATGTTTTTTGTACTCCGGTTACCCTGTAAAGGAGTGGTTCTCAACCTTTTCAGGCCACCACGAGTCCACGACCACACAAAAGAATCCTATTTGAAGTGGAGACCCCTCACCCTGACAAGCACTTATAGAATTGAGGCATTACATTTAGTTTGACTCGGTTCCACAGATAAATATAATAAAAATAGCTGATCTACACAGTACACACTCACAACGCCTCACTCTTTGTGAGGCACTGTGAGCTGGTAGATCAGATATTTTTACAATATTTGCCTCTTCCTTGTATCATTTGACAAGATATGATTATGGACCCGTTTTTATAGTGGTTTGTTGATTACTTCTGATGCAGTATTAAAAGGGTCTTTTCTTACAGACCATGTGACCCCCCTGGGGGTCCCCATCCACAGGTTGAGAACCACTGGTCCAGCAGCACATACACTCACGACTCACTCACTCACTCTTTGCAGCTTTCTGAATGGCTCAACAGTCACCTACCACTGAGGATAGATAGGTGCAGTATGTCAGTGGTTCTCAACCTTTTCAGGCCTCGACCCCCAAATCAATCATATTTTAAATGGGGACCCCCCAACCTGACGAGCACTAAGAGTTGAGGCATTACATTTTGGTTCTATTGTGAAAATAGCAGTTGCGAGGCGTTGTGAGCATGTAGTAGATCTGCTATTTTCACAATTTCTGCCTCAAAGACAATTTGGTCTACGTTTACTTTGTAATTTTAGATTAAAAAGTATTTAAATTGTCACGTTAGAAATGTACATACAGTATACCCTCTATACACTTAAACCTCATGTTGGTTTGTTTAATGTTGAGTATTATGAGTAAGAAAACAATGTTGCACATTAAGTTAATCATCTGGGGACCCCACAAAATAATTTGGGGACCCCCCCTGGGGATCCCGACCCACAGGTTGAGAACCACTGCTGTATGTAACTAACAAAAGCGTCACTTGAATGACTGGATGAATAAATAAAGGGTCGTTTTAGTGACAGGTTATAATATTATATAAAATTATAATATTCTAAAACAAACCACTTTAGCCCCCCCTTGGCTACCAAACATTTTTGTACTTTTGGTACTTCAAGTACATTTTGATGCTAGCCATAAATTATCCAGGAGAGGGCGCTAATATTCGGACGTTATGTCTCATAAATAGCCATAATTTATGGCTATTTTGATGCCAATATTTTTATACTTTTAGTTTTACTCAAGTACATTTGAATTTTGCATAGTTCTACTTGTAACAGAGTACTTCTACAGTGCATTATTGATACTTAATCATTTACCTCTTCTAGTTTATCGATCAGCTCAGCAGGAGTCATCACGTCCTCCTGGCTGTCATCCTGACGGCCGCTGGAGTCGCTGCCAGCATCAGACAAAGCGTCCATAGCAGCCTGGTCAATTACACTGGGGAAGCGACGCGTGTAGACTAAAACATTAAATATACCAGACGTGGTTTAAAGACTGATTTACTTTAGTTTACAGCCTTGAACGCGTTATAAATTAGAATACTATATCGCCACTAACAGCAGCTGTAAACAAAACACATTCGCAGCTGCAGAAGCTTCCTGGTTCCGGTTGATACTCGCGCCACAGAAAAAGTAGCTTCGTGGGAATCAAAAATGCGCAGAGTTGCGCATGTAGCAAAGTTAAAACGCCCCTTTCCCCTCTCGTAAAGATTACATTTACCAAATAATTAATCAGCTAATGTTCATGTCATGACACTACTTGGTTAGGCTACTGTATAATTGTTCTTCATTTAAAAAAAAAAAAGAAAGAAAGAAAGAAAAGAAAAAAGTCCTGAAAAAGTGCACTAAACTTCTTTTGAACACATAAGGTTTATAATTAGAGTTTTTTTTATATTTCATAATTTAAAATAAATTAGAGGGGCCAAATATTGTACTTACGGTACTTTGTAGAAACCACATGTTATAGCAAAACATAGATAGAGAGCTTGACTGGACAGAATAAAATAACCATGCAGTTGCAAATCAGTCATAGCCTATTTTAAATTCATATTCATATTATTCATAGTGTTGCTGTCACATAATAGTGACACAACAGTAACTTGTATGCTGAAAACCTACCAACATGATTCAAGTTCATATGGGTTCAAATCTGACAGTTCATGTTCAAAAGGGACTCATCCCCCAACACATGCATGTGCATACACACACACATCGACACATGCACGCACGCATGCACCCATGCACGCACTCACTCACTCACTCACTCCATACTGCATGACAACCTGCAGGGAAAGTGTGAGACTGCCTACCAGTTCCATTTACAGCCTGCAGGACTAGGCAATGTATTTAAATTTTCAAATGAGCAACTGAATTAATTGTCCAAAACTAAAAACCCATTCTTAGGAATGAGCCCCTGGTAATACTAGAATATAGAAGAGCTTGATTTATAGCCTGGAGTCTGAACTATTTGACATCCATACTGTACAGCAGTAGCTGAACATGTTACATAAGTGTCCCATATGCACTTAATGTACAGCTTACACAAATAGATGCATGCGTGCAGCTGATGCAGGCCTATCACGCAATAGCTTGTCTAACAATGCTTTACAGTACTCTATGTGCTATCCTGAAATGCTGATAACTTGGTAAAAACCCTGATAGATGCCATGATGTGGTGCTTTGGCTGGTATGACATGAATCTTATAGGCTTGTCCCTGTCTTTTCCTGTGTCTACACATAAAACAGCAGTCTATGTAGGCAAAATATCATGCCTCTACTTTAGGTTTATATTTAGGTCTTAGTCGTTGTGATTCTGCAGACATGTCGCCTTCATGTGGCCTACAGTATAATAGTAAGGTTATCTTCCCTTTATTATGTTGACAGCCCTGCTAGAAAAACCAGCACAAGACCAGCAGTAAGACCAGCACCAGCACCAGCACAAACCAGCACATGTTGTGTTTTACTGCTGGTCTGTGCTGGTGCTGGTCTGTGCTGGTGCTGGTCTGTGCTGGTGCTGACCAGCAATAAGACCAGCACCAGCACAAACCAGCACATGTTGTGTTTTACTGCTGGTCTGTGCTGGTCTAGGTTTAGCTGGTCTAGGTTTAGCTGGTCTAAATTGCTCTTTGCTCTGGTGCTTGAGTCCTGTTCTGATGCTCTGCTCCATGGGTATTTGACCATAGTAGATTGTGACATTATTTTTGACATTGTGAGTGGGATTCGAACTCACTACCTCTGGCGCTTCAGTCCTACACTCATCCTCGGCGCCATTGGAAACTGTTAGTTAAAATGGGTGTTTGTCCCTATTTGTATATGACCAGCTTAGACCAGCACCAGCACAGACCAGCACCAGCACAGACCAGCAGTAAAACACAACATGTGCTGGTTTGTGCTGGTGCTGGTCTGTGCTGGTGCTGGTCTGTGCTGGTCTATGCTGGTTTATGCTGGTTCATGCTGGTCTGTGCTGGTGCTGGTCTATGCTGGACCAGCACCAGCACCAGCACAGACCAGCAGTAAAACACAACATGTGCTGGTTTGTGCTGGTGCTGGTCTGTACTGGTCTATGCTGGTTTATGCTGGTCTGTGCTGGTGCTGGTCTATGCTGGTTCATGCTGGTCTGTGCTGGTGGACCAGCATGGGACCAGCACAGACCAGCATAGACCAGCACCAGCACAGACCAGCATGAACCAGCATAAACCAGCATAGACCAGCACAGACCAGCATGAAAATTGTGCTGGTCTGTGCTGGTTTTTCTAGCAGGGTCTAGGCCCATAGTAAAATATAAAATCAGCAAAAAAGGCTTGCACACTGACCAGAACGACATGGAGGCTGTAAAAATATGAATGATTTGAGGACTCAAATGTAAACAAGCCAGCTTTCTTGGATTTAAATCCTATATAGGCATATTAGTTGACCTTGTATCTGAACTGTACTGACCTGTGCTTTTCCTATTTGAACTGCTAATAAAGTATTCAATCAATCAATCAATCAAACCATGAGTCCTGATGTCTGTCATTTTGGTCAGTGAGGGAGCCTTTTTTCTTTTGTTGATTTGGGATTCTGCACTGTAATGCTGGCCCTTGAACCTTATCTGTGTTAAGCCTTGAGTTTAGAGCGCAAACGTTTCTGTTTTATTGCCAATAAAAATATGGTAATGAAGGTTTTACCCCCAAAAAAGGATTATTGACTGACATCAGCAGCACCTGCTGGGTCCACTCAATTCACCAGTAGGAGACAGTGACCCCCCCCCCCCCCCCCCCCCAGCAGACATTGGACATTATAGCCCCTGTACCTTTTGATTACAGATGAAATTCGATCAACAACATGCAATTTGGGGACTTGTTTCGTTTGACACACTTCTGCACAAAGTATATGGGGGAAAAAAGAAAAAACGTAAAGTTTATTAAATACATTAATTCCAAGACATAACACCCAAAACTTGGTAATACAGTAAATAAAGATAACACAGATGGCTGTACATAAATTATGCAATGGCTCAATAGGTTTTTGTCTGGTCTTCTCAAAGTGCATAATGTTTTTTTTAAGTGTTCCTTAGACCATCATTATAAAACAAAATGCAATGAAAAGGATTTAAATCAATGGTATCAAATACTGATTCAACATTGTCCTGGATCTCCCTCTACCATAGACATGCTGGAAATGTCAGGTTAAGTCACTCAACATTGGTAGTTCATTTCCAGGCCACAGGGTGGAGCTTCTCACACACAACAATCACAGCATTACTTCTTCAACACAGAAATGAGTCTAAAAGCTGAATCTTCATTGATTTATTGCTTTGTGCATTCACCAACATGTCAGAGCTTGTGAGGATACATGGAGTCAGGTAGACTGTATGCTGTTTGGGGACTCCACACGGGAATGTGGTAAGGATATGAATAGATAGCAGACCCAATGAGGGCCGAGTGATGGGCTGGACCCACTGGCACCTGTCGGTATACTGGATGGGAGAGTGGCAGTCTCATTCTGCTGTGTATAAACGCTGGTGGTATGGGGCTTTGGTGCCGAGAGTCTCTCCCTGACCTGTCATAACCCGTCAGGTAGTAAGACACCGGCGGCAGGGCGGTGTGGGAATAGGACAGAGGGTGCTGGTGGCCACCTGTCAGTGGTTTTGCATGTGTTGTCCTTGCCTTCTCCCTTTTCTCTGTGTGATGAAACCAGGGAGCCACATTATGCAGTTTCTTTGCACAGGCCAGTGAGTCGTCATGCTGCGCCGACCTACTCTGGTGGAGCTTGTAACTTGGGGGAAAGGGAATGGGTCGTAGAGGTTGTGCTTTAGGCATCACTTTGGTGAAACTGGAGGTCGATGCCGGAATCCAGTCAGACCTAATGGGGAAAGAGGTGGATGTCGACGACGGCCACAGATGAGTGGGATATTTGCTGCTCCTTTTGGAGGAAGGCTTCCATCCTGGGTCTTTGCTCTGGCCTTTGAAGGAGCCTTTGTTTTGTGATCCGGAGCAGACATAGGGAACATCCTTTGATTCTCTCGTAAGATCTTTGGACTTTGGAGTGCAGCTCAAACGCTTGTTCTCTTCACTGCAGCCAGATACATCATTGACGATGCTGGAAGCGTTTGCAGGTAATACCGCGTTTGATCCAGGCTTATCTTCAGTAAGTACCAGAGAGTCCTCTGATGAAACCGAATAGGGGGACGGACTGCGGGAAGAAGGCGGGGAAGAAAGAGGCAGCGGGGAACCTTCCGAAGAGTTACAGTTACGACTGGAACAAGCAAGGCCCGGAGACTGGGAAGAGTGAATGACAGAGGGCCTATCCTTCTCATCACAATGCGGGCTTGGTGGCAGGCCGAGGCTGGCCTGGGCCACACGCTTCTTCTTCTCAAGAGGAGAGATGACCTCGCCGGCGACAGCAGAAGAGCTATAACCACTCCAGGGGCATTGCGTAGAGACCTGGACCAGGTGGGCGTAGGCATGGGCTGGAGCAGAGAGATTGTCAGCACCTCTGTTTGGCTGCGAGACATCTGGATGGGGTCTGTCACAGGCGATAGTCCATGCAGAGGGAAGAGCACGTGTTTCTGTCTCACACTGGCTTGCAGCCTCAGTTAGCTCCAGAGTCTGTAACCAATATGCAGTACATACACAGAATAACACAGGGGTCACTTTCAGAATATGAATGAATAGTATATGAGCAATAACCCGAGATGCGACATGCAAATGTGGCACTTATGGCTTTATGAGAGTGGTGCGCTACCTCAGAATCCGTGTCCCTATCTGACTGAGTCCTCTTTCTCTTCCCCTCAGCCTTGCTGATCTTGCCGTCCAAGTTCCTCTTATACTGTTTTTGTGGTTTGCTCGCAGGCAAGGGCTTGTCCTCTTCTCCCCTCAGGTGTCTCTCAAACGGCAGCACCAGCCTACCATGCAACAAATACAATAAAAGCCATTATCTTTTATGATCAGGAATAACTGCCTGAGGATGTGGAAATGATTCAGTACAGGGGCAATATCTTCACCTCTCATAGTGTCTGCGCGTGCACGTGGCAGCGCTGGTGCTCCCAGGGCTTCCTCCTAGCTCGTCGTACACGTTTTTCCAAAGACGACGAGATGTTACCTGTAATGCAGGGAACGTCATGGTTAGCAGGTGCATTCAATACACTGCTACAAACCTAATTAATTTCCATTCAAGGAAAGCTGACAGTTGTTCAATAGCTCATCACTCGAGACATGGTCTTCTTGCATAACACAAAAAACGCTTTTGGCCTTTTACTCGTGGCATTTCAATTAAAAAAAGCATTGGTTCTCTGAGCATGTCATGCATGCATGGAGAGTGGAAACATCAACCAGTCATTGAAGATCAAACACCACTGACTACACAATGAGAACTCAATTGGCAATAGCTTATCTAATGTAGCCTAGTGGAAACTGGTGGTTTGCTGTGTCTGGCCCATAGCTTATTTTCCACTGACAACCCGCTATGACACCGAAATGACCTTTTGCAGCATATGGTTAGAGTAGAATGCATTTATTGACATTGCACAATGCACAATGAAATTTAGTGGGACCCCCGCAGTGGTACCTACAATATAAATAGATAACAATTGTGAATATAAAAATTATGATTGATAAAATCTGTATCTTCCTCTATCATACATCAGGTTAGTGTAGTATTTCACCTTGACTGATTAACTCAATGCATGATAGTGCAAGATACAGATTTGATTAGTCATATTATTATATTCATACTTGTATAACGAATCGCTTTGTTTACTACAAACAAGCCAACTATAATACTCACTGATTCGTAACCTCCAAGCTTCTCCACTGCTTTGTAGATTCTCCATAGATTAACTACAAGAACAAAAACAAACACAAATACATCAGAATTACTTTAATCATTCACAATGAAATACATTGTTTATTAGCTTTTATTAGCCTGCTTCCGTGATTCGGAAATAGTCAATCTACAAGCTCACAACGTATCATTATATGATGCGTTCATTGCGTTGTGAGCTTGTAGATCTGCTATTTCCGAAATGTAAGTATTTTCTTTAAAAAAAGAAGGAAAGAAATGTTTTATGTTGAAAACTGTCAAAATCTTTGCCTATAAAGATATGCCCAAAATAGGAACACCAGCGTTAAAGTGGTTAATGGTTTCAATGCAACAGCAAAGCAAGTGCCTACGAATGCGGACTCACTCTGTTTGAAGCCCAGGTGTGGAATCCTTTCTATGGGTGTGCCTCTGTCCTTCATTAGACTGTACAGGCTTGATACAAAGGCCTTCTCCTCCATCTCCATTTCCATTGGGCTGGGCCTCGCTTTCGCCTCACATTCACCAGGCGTGTCATCGTGAAGTTCAATCATGGAAGAAGCCTATAGGTCAGAGACAATACACATATGTTCATGAAGACTGCAAAGAAAAAAATATGAAAGACTCACAGAGCAAAGAGACTGAAGATACTGTGTAGGCACAATGTGAAATCAAGATGTCTAACTACACTTCAGTGGAACAGTCAGTGGTTTTTACTTAAGTAAAAGCATCAATACTGCAATGTAGATACTCTGTTACAAGTAAAAGTCCGGAACTCATAATTTACTAAAAGTAAAAGTACAAAGGGCTTTTTTACCACGACTTTCAATAGATAACCACTATGCATCCTGTCTGTCGCTAGAGCACAGGAGGGTTTTCAGTCTAGATGTACAGCAACAGTCCCTGATACAAAAGATGTCACATTGAAAAACAATAGGTTAGAGGCGGCATAGCTCAGGGGTAGAGAAACCGTTATTAGAGCACGAAGGGTTCCCGAAGGGTTCCCAGTTTGAATCCGGGCTCCCCCTGAGCTAATGTCGAAGGGTCCTTGGGCAAGACTCTGAACCCCACATTGCTCCCGGTGAGCAGGTTGGTGCCTTGCATGGTTTCCTCCGCCACCGGTGTATGAATGTGTGCGTGAATGGGTGAATGTAATGCACAATCTATGTAAAGCGCTTTGGATAAAGGCGCTATATAAATGCACCATTTACCATTTATATTATTGGGGGAATATATATATATATATATATATATATATATATATATATATATATATATATATATTCAGTGGATCCCTGCACTGCAATGTCAAACCTTCAAAGGATATCAGATTCATTAACCATATTTGGAAAACAAAATATTTGCTTTCGTTTTATAAAATCAATTGGTCAGCAAATGCATTCCTCTGAAGTGCATAATAGTTTCTCTGTAGATGTCCTATTTGGAATTTCAAGTACGACAAAAGACACCCTTTGTGGTTTGCAAGAAATGAGAAATGAAACCGTGTAGGTAAGCAGAAATCAGTTTCAAAGTGATTAAGAGGAGAAGTGCCCTGCATGAAGCTACTGGTGCAATAATATAATATCACACATTTCCTTTTGTATTTCCAACCAGGCAGAGGTGTCAATTGGGTATGGCAAGGTATGGCAGCTGCCATACCTTGGCAACAGGGGGAAAAAATGTAATGTACTTCTTAAAATAATGTCATCATGCCTGTTGCTAAGGTATGGCAACATGACTGGTGTCTTGTACCATACCTTAGCTTTTGCTGAACTGGCGCCACTGCAACGAGGCCTATACTACTGTATAAGTCAAAGGAAAATATCACTCCATTGTAAATGACATATTGCATCAACTCATTATATAGGCCCACATAGAAATATCAGGGAAATGAAAGCGATAACTTGGCATTTCTAACATGTTTGTTCGGTATGAATATGGACATAATCCAGAATCTGGACATCCAGAATAGTAGATTTGCTTATTACAGACATGCCTGTGTAAGTGATTTGTTGTTCATTTTGTACATTATTGACGCCGGGGGGGGGGGGGGGGTATTCATTTTGAAAGATGCAGGATATCAAACAACACCCGAATGTCAATATCTGTTTGAACTGACACATTTAGAGAACTCACTGCTGTGTGTTTCTTGTCACGCCGAATTTGTATGACATGTCTCCTAAACATAGTTTCATATTGAATCAAGTTCCTCTCTGTGGTTGCTTGGTTCCGAGAAGTGGGCCTCTCGAGTCTGGGGTGAGTAATAGTGAAGGTGTTGGCCTCTAACCGAGCTGGTCCTGGCTGACTCACAGCACTATACAGCTGCTCCGTGTTCCCAGACATCACACACACCGTCTAGTCTCCTTCTTTGCACTGTTACCTTATAATGCTGCTGTCATCAGGCCCAGATTCTTTACCTTTTCTCACCTTCTTAAAATCCATTTTGTATAATGTAGACTCCCAGAGGTATATGTACACTACACTACGTGTATACATTACTACACAGTTTTACAATATTAGAGTGTGTCTCTAATAGTACAGTACAGCATCATTATGACAAAGGTGCTATATAATGTGGGTGTTATGTCAAAAGAGGTTCCCCAATGATTACGAGCCAAATAACAACCTTTTGTGCTATTATTTAGCACCAATTTTGTAAACGTTTGGTTTGTTCAATATCTGGGCAACACAACACAACAGCTTGGTGTGACAGTGGTTTCCCACAGGAAGTATCTGCAGTCTGTTAGCCCCAACTCTTTATCACACTCTTGATGGAAGAATGAATATCACTGTGAGAAATTCAGTTAATTTCCACCACAAATGATCTTTTTTTTTCTTTTTTCTTTGCGTGGGTCGTGTTGATGACAGCATGTTCATAATATACAACTCTCACAATGACTGTTGGTGGCATGTTGGGTCGATGCAATCAGCAGGTCACCACAGAAAGTGTGGTTTTGATTTTCCATCTCACTGCTCTGGAAATTCGATGAGCTTACTTTGTAATTTCTCATATTCTGATTACCAGAACTGCGCCTGTGAGAAGATCCTGCAGTTTCTATATGTGTGATCCAGGCAATGAGAAATAGCGTTATGTGCTAGACAGAGCAGTGGTTCCCAAACTCTTTTGGCTCGGGTCACCCCTGTAAGTACGGTAACTTGTTTTCATCCACAGCACCCCTGAATTTCATTTATGTCAGATTACGGTACGAAAAATACATACGGTACGAGATACGGTATGTCATGAGGAAAACTATATATATATACTTGACGTTTAACCTCTTGAACTCCAGCATTCCTATTCTGGGGGGGGACATAAGCCAGATATAGCAGATCTACAAGCTTACAGTACACTTTCACAACGTGATGCGTTGTAAGATCGGCTTGTAGATCGGCTTGTAGATTGGCTATTTTTGGCTAAGAGATTTAGTGTAGCAAGGACAGTGCAACTTAGGTCCTTTATCAGTATAGAGGGTATAAAGGGGTGTTTGTGTGTGTGTGTGTGTGTGTGTGTGTGTGTGCGCGTGTGTGTGCGTGTGTGTGTGTGTGTGTGTGTGTGTGTGTGTGTGTGTGTGTGTGCGTGTGTGCGCGTGTGCGTGCAGCCGTGCATGCGCGTGCACACTCGTGTACTGTACAGTATGTGATTCATGTCTTTTGCAGTTCACAGAGATCACTAATTCTTTATTCCTCATTTTAAAAGTAGCCACCATTGTGCCAGCGCTCCGAATTCACCACAATCTGACATTCAGTGAAAAGGGGAAACACATGTGCAATTTAAGTTCAACACACCCAAGATATTAAGTTGGTAGTAACTGTAACTTGCTGTTATGGCTATGTGGCCTGTTAAATTCCTGTCAGAAGACTGAATGACATTATATTAGTAAAAGGTCTTACTATATACCTGGCTTATATTCATTCTCTCATCATCACTGGTAGCTCCTTGCTGTGACCTCTCACTCTGGTCCTCTTCTCGTTCAAACATGTGACCCAAAACACAAGACAAGACAGGAATAACATGACACATTTATCATGAGTCTCAAAATAGGCAGGTTCATAATTATGGGTTCAAACAATGTTTTGTTGTTGAACCATTTCTGTTCTGAATAACCTCTATGTTGACTTCACTGCTTTCTTTGTAAAGCTCAAACATTAATGAACAGAAGTGAGTATCAAACTCATTTTTCTGATAATTCATACATTTTGCCGAACATTCCTGTCACCTCTACACTCAGTGAAATTCGACAGAAAACCACAGTTTACCTAACCACTTCCTGCTTGTGAGCCAAAACCACTCTTGTGTGGTAACCTGTATAATAATATGAATATGATAAACTCTACAATACAATTTTAATCTACTATCTATTTATTTTTTCTACAATCAGTAGCAGCATTACACCATAACGCTCAAATGAAACAATAAACTAGTGGTCGCCGGCCACAGCTGTGATATAATTGTCTGCAAAACAAATATTCTTCTCTTTTGATATCACTTATTTCCTGTGCTGTGGCTTGCACCTTCATTTCTGCTCTCAATATCTGTTAACTTCTCCATTTCACAGGTTCCAACTTCTGTTACGCTAATATCAGATTGAAACGAATATTGACTATTATTTTTGTTGTATTTTAGAAGATTATTCAATTATTTATTCTTATTTACATTGGTTTGGCTCTCATATTATTATTTACTCTCACCTCCATTCTCACTGATGTTACTGTTATGATACCTCAATCAATTGCCCTCCCAGGATCAATACAAGTTATTAATCTTATAAACTTCTAATTCTTAATAGATTGTGTTAGTGTTAGTGAATGAATTTCTGAAAATGCCTTGAAAAGATAAAAAAAAAAAGATTAGTTGTAGCTAATATTTGCACTTCATGATTAAATGTTTATGATGATGATGATTATTACTAAATGAATAGCAATTATGCTGGCTATATGACAATCAGCAGAGTGTTTGCTATTATTGAAAAAAAAAAAGAAATCTATGCAAAATATTAACATTTACAACTAAATCAATAAAGATTCTCACCCATTTCAAGAGGATGTGTTGCTTACAAGTGCTGAGTCGACAGTGTGTTCTTCGAGTAGCTCATGCGCCACCCTTTTCAACTTTTAACCACAGAATAGGAAGGTGTCTCCACAGGACACTTTCATTGGTTGACAAATAGCAGAGGGTGGGTCTGGGAGATTGAGTTTTCTTTGTCCTCATGCACTGAAGTCTCACATTTTTCATTTGGTCCTGTGGAGGATCTCTTCTTACAAACAAACATATAAAAAGGTATGATTTTCTTTAAGCCTGTGAGTAGTCAAACAAGCATAATAATACTATTGTG
Organism: Nannobrachium achirus; assembly: GCF_963921795.1. Lineage (NCBI taxonomy): Eukaryota > Metazoa > Chordata > Actinopteri > Myctophiformes > Myctophidae > Nannobrachium > Nannobrachium achirus. The sequence continues at coordinate 59,017,033 of NC_137832.1, forward strand.
CTCTGATTATATATATATTTTTTATTCAGTATTATATACCAGTAAGACGCCTACCAAGCGATCTCGCACTAAAGGGCGAGGTCACGCCATGTCTTGGCCATCTGGCCAGTGATGTACTGTATATCGGAACAGTTACCCATATATGGAGACCCCTGGTACCCATAAATGGAGATCCATGTACTGTATATGGAGATATGCTGTGAGACCCCAAACATGCTTAATCAGTTATTCGTTATGTGAAAGTCCTATGACGTCTATGACATCTGACATCATACATACAATCCCTTTTATGCCCATACATGGAGATTCCTGTCTGCCACACAGATATGTCTTCCTCCATATATGGGCATTCCCAAATGAAGTCCTGTTAGATATGGGCTTAATATTGACGACATCAGGGATCTCCATATATAGGGCATAAAAGGGATTCCGTTAGTGTGGTTCCCCTGACATCACAGTGATGTATATTCATAGTCATAGCTATTCCTAGTCATACAGTACAAACTTTGTACTGTTTGTATTACAAAGTGACAGTGATGAGAGTACAAAAGAGTGTATGATACACAGTCATAAAGCGACGGTGCTAATGTGATGGCCTATATGTCGTCAAGACTGACATGGTAACATGGTAACATGGTAACATGGTAACATGGTAACATGGTACATCACCTGTTCAGGCCTGTTTGTTCAGCAGCCTGACGGCCTGGTTGTGAAAGCTGTCACTGTTCCTAAAACCTTTCCTTTCCTTACATAATAGAATAGTAATTACGACCCTGCAAACGCTGATCAACAAATCACTTTCTACATTTCTTGAATGTATGCTATTTTGTTGATCAGTAAGCCATATTTTAGAAGAGGGGTCAGCAACCTTTTTGAAATGAAGTGCAATTATTTTTATTTTCTATTATGGTCAGTGTGCCATGTCATTGTCAACATAAATTTTAAGGATGTGCCATAAAAAATTCAGACATATTTTGATTGTCAGGATATTGTTAAAAGGATCATTAGACTCACACATATCTCCCCAGAATTTTAATGAATGAAGAATTATATGCAGGATGTAATTTGCAGCAAATTAGGTGACTTAATTTAAAATCACATTTAAAACAATATTTGATTTTAAAATAATAATCCTCTCTCTTACACTTCTGCCAGTGTGCCAGTGCACACCCTCCCCAGTGCATAAGGTTGCCTACCCCTGTTTTAGAATATAGGAACTAGTACAGGGTAAACTGTTAAACTGCGTCCTTCTTTGTCCTTTGTTCAGGGTTGACTGCAGTGGTCTCAAAGAGGGTCAGAAAAAGACTTGCACTCCACAAAAACTTTAAGGATGATCCTTATCATGCTCTTTTATATCGTCGGTCCTACTATAGTATAGAGAAGATGCAATTCTTAATTAGGACTACACACTAGTCTGTGGACACTCAATCATATTTATTTGTTTTTTAAAACATTATTACTTACTATAATGTCTAACTAATTTAATTTAATTTAATTTCTAGTAGTAGTGCCAAAGATCTGTACTTTGAACATTTAGTACTATCTTTATGCAGTACAGCAGGGGTCTTCAACGTTTTCAGGCCAAGGACCCCTTAGCTGAGAGAGAGATGAAGCAGGGACCCCCACAACCTTTTCGTAGATTCATAGTTTCATCATATAGTTCCATCGTTTGACAGCAAAATCATCAGTGTATGTTGGATTCATGGCAATTTGTGTTTTCATATATTTAACCACTTGAACCGTCAACACTTAATAAAGTTGACCTTTCACTCTGTACTTTGTCTGCTCTTTTTCCCCTCTGCACCTACCTCTTTGGCTAAAGTTCTCAGAATATGGATGTTAGGGTTCATGTGGTTAATATAACAAAGGAGAAAAAAAGGTTTCTATCACACAAAGATTTGGAGGACCCCCTGTAGTAACTCTGAAGACCCGTGCAGTACAGTATGTTGGTGCAGATAGAGTCTGCCACAATAACGTTTCACTGCTCATACAAGTATGAGTGCGTGACAAATAAAGTCGTTCAGTCTTTGAATCTTAGCAATGTGGGTTAGAATTTGCCTCTGTATCAGTATTGTGCCATCCCTCTTCTAATCTCACTTTCACATCTCTCTTGCAGATTCTTACTGGACGTCTAAAAAAAAAACATTTTAGCTACAGTATGGCCCTACTTTAACATAAGATCCTGCACTAAAATGGTAAAAAACTGTAATCTAATGCAACACTGTTGAACTTTGTTGTTTACAATGTTAAGTCTAATTCGTGCAGCGCTCAACACTTGATCCAAGTTAGCTTGACTTGTTGTTCTTGATCTCACTGAAATGGGGATGCCCTATTTTTCCACCTGTTGCGGATAGAGTGTGACATTTCAATTTGATCAACATTTAAATGTCAAATATTATTCATATTCATTAGTCCTGGTGTCAGAGGGATTTTTTTTTTTCTGCTTGAGAAACCCAGAACAAGCTTTATTGTGTGAGTGATTCAGTGTGACTTACTTAATACTTATACTTTGTTTATATTGAGAAAGGGCGAGATCCCACAGCAACGGATCTCGCCCTCACTGTTTATATTCAACCCTACAGATCCTATATTATTGAATTGAAACAATTTATACTGTTTCAATCAGGGCAGGAATTTCATGGAGGCCATGGCCGCCGTTGCCCCTCAGTTTTGGACTTGTGTCCCTCAAACCAATGTCCTGAGGCCACAGTGGCCTTAATGCCCCCAGCTGACTGTGCCACTATCTCTTCTGTCTCTTTCTTGTCAATATGTAGACCGTAGACACCAGTGTCTCTTTCTTGTCATGTAGATACCAGTGTTTTTTTGTTGAGATTCTGAAGTCTTAACTCCCCAGAGTCCCCATCTTTAAACCAATCCAGTGACTGGTGAGCATGGATCAGATTGTAAATACAATCTATTTCACTGCAGATTAGGTTATCATCCCCTAACCCTTATATTCAACAAATTCTTTCAATGGACTAAAATCGTGTTTTATTTGATGGCCTTCCTGCCCTGGCATTTGGCCTTTGTGCCCCAAAAATTGGACAACACCAAAGGCCAAGTGGCCTTGCCCCTAAAATGATGAAATTCCAGGCCTGCTTGCAATAAAATGTCCTGATAGGCTGCCTATACTGCAAGTATTCAATGAAAAGTAGCCAAGTTTACAAACAATAAAAAAATAAATAAAAGACAGCTCAACATTGAAATCACAGCTTCCCTCAGATGAATACAAAATGAGATTTCCATTGAATTGCATGTACCTTTAATGACATTTTTATGTCACATCAAATTACAAAGCTATTGGAAATTTCACTTGCACTACTTTCATTTCACAATACGATCACTCTAAGAAGTGCTTCCTACACTGTGGGTAAGAGTTCTTATGAGATGTCTCTCACATACTGTAACCAGTGCAGGTAAACGTACTTGCATGTTTTACTAAGTAAAAGTATCAATATACTGCAATAATACTCTGTTACAAGTAAAAGTCTGTAATTCAAAATTGACTTGAGTAAGAGTGCATCATAATGTAGGCAACAGAAAGTACCAAAAGTAAAAGTACTCATTACACAGAATGTTCCATTTCACAAGCAGATCTACAAGCTCAAAATGCTTCGCATCACGGTGCACTGTGAGCTTGTAGATCAGCTATTTTCAAATGGCCAAAAATGTATATAGGGCTGAAGTGGCTGGTGTATGTTTTGTAATAATAATCATTATTCCATCTACAAAGTAACTATAACTAAAGTGTTAACAGAGTACGATATTTGCCTCTGAGATGTAGTGGTGTAGGAGTAAAAATAATGGAAATACTCCAGTAAAGTAAAGAAAATACCTCAAAACTGTAAGTATAAGGTCTACTAGTAAATGAACATAGTTACTTTCCACTACTGCGTCTCTCACATTCTGTAACAGCAGCATGAGGTCAGAACGGTGTGCTCCAGTGGCTGTGAAAAAAAAGAAGAAAAAAGAAAAACGTCTGAGAAAATCCCCTGCATATTCATTTGAACCTTTCACTGATACAGACATAGAGCATATGGGTTATGAGATCAGGACAGCACAAGTTTTACAACGGCTGTGATTCCAATCAGCATGTCTTCAGGTTTGAGTCAGTGTCCTAGGAAAATATCTGTTCCTTTCATATAGCCTATACAGATTCAGATTCACTTTATTTGTCACTTAGATGCACTGGGTACATACATGTGAAAATCTTACGCTCGGAAGCTCCAATACAATAAAAACATGATAATGAAGGCATATGAAATAAGACCTACAGTAAAAGTACTTAATAAACAAACACATGGCAATAATAATCAGTCCAATAAAGTGCAAAGAGTTATTGCACATTTCTCACTTTGCATTTAAAAGTCTGATGGCAGTAACATTAAAGAGAAATGCAGAATTGTGAAACCTAAGCAGTCAAACTAATTCAACATCTATTGTACTTACAAGTACAGTTTTAGTTATGCAGCTTTAATAACAGAGTTTGTTCTACAGTCAGAACAATGGGGAAACCTGAAAGCTGAGTGGTACCAATGCCTGACAGTTACAACCTGGTTGGTTTGATTACTTGCCAGCCGGATCATTTGCTGCATGTCACTCCCCTACTATTTCTCTGTTTCCTCTCTCCCCACTTCACTGTGACTAAAAAAAAGCCCTCCAAAATATCAAAATAACACTAAAATAAGTCAGAAGAACCCAATGGAACACAGTTTTTTTCAAGGTCAAATTCCAAGGTCTCCCCGTAACTCTGACAGTGTACAAATTAAACCAAATGGACCCCAACGGGTTCCACTTGTACACTGTCAGAATTAGACTTGTATGAGTCAATTTCGACTCCCCTAAAGGAACCCACAGTCCCTGGAATTCACTTTGAGAATTACTGAGCTAAACTACAATGAAGTGAACTTCTAATAAGTTCCTTGATCACTGTAATCAAAGTTTCAGATTCAGCTGGCTTTTCCCTACCAAAATGTTAGTTTATACTCTTACCTTAATCATTTATTGCTTTTTATGTTCTAAAGTACAAAAGTAGTATAAAAAGTACAAGTATAATTGGAACAATACTCTTTGGGCACTCAGTCAGCACTTTATTTGAAATACTGTAGTTTGTCTCGACTCTTGATGGATGTGGGAAAAGTAAAAACGTCTGTGTGAAAGTGAAACCTGTGAAAAGGAGGTGAAATCCCCTGTCGTGTGCCTTCATGGTCCAATTCCAGTAAACGAATCTTGAGAGCAAATATTTATCAAGTTATTGTACAATCTAAGTTACAGTTGATTCTTTGAAAGTCCCTCAAATCGCCTGGTTTCGTACAAGAATTGTGCAAATTCACATACTTCTCTTAACATGCAACAAATGCTATGCATAAAGCCCTGAGAAAGACGTCACAAAACAAACTTTTTATTATTTTTATAATGAAGAATGTCTCTGCATTACAATATACTCTGGAAAAACAAAAAACGGAATAATATAAGTACATGCCCTTTTTTATTCACAATTCATTTCCATTCATCACAGGAGCACAATGCTTCAGATGACAATGATTTAGATATAGGTTTGGATTAAAACACTGAATTTGCATGATTGTTTCCAAATTATTTATCGAATATTATAGACAGATTAACGGTTAGATGAGTCTCTCAGAGGATATTGCCCCCATTCAATTAGACCCACCCTGCCTGTTTGCAACGTTCCCATATTGGATTAGTGCTCTTTGTAACCTCTTCATTCATGGCCAATGGCAAACATGGCCTGTCAAGAACAAGGAAACAGGTTAAGAGCAGAATTATGCTTTAAGTATTACGCTTTTCCAACCAGTCCCTGAAAAGTTGAAATATTTTCACACGGAGGGCACAGTGGATTCTGCCAACGCCTTTCAATGGGAACAGAGCGTCTTTTTTTTGCAGAAATCCGCATATAAATGGCAACAAAGTGCTCCTTTCCCATTGAAAATCATTGGAGGAATCCGCCCTCAATAGGTAGAATGAACCCATTTAGGCCTAGAATTAGTGAATGCTTTAACCAGTGAAAAATAGCAGATATACAAGCTCACAGCGCGGCACCGAGTGCCGTGCTGCGAGCTTGTAGATCTGCTATTTTTGAAAAAGTCATGAAAATGTGGGCAAATCTTTGAATATATGTATTTTCAAAGCAAACGTTTGTAACTCAAATTTTGCTTCTGGGTGGTCCCTGGAACTAAATATTTTGAGATGGGGGTCCGTGGTCAAATAAATATCAGTTTGGGGGTCCTTCACATGAAAAGGTTTGAGAACCACTGACATAGTAGTCTCTCAAGAACAGACTAACTGAGCTCCTGACTAACTGACCTTTTCTTTGACGATGGCTGGCCAGATTGCTGACATAGAAACATAGGGTTTTTCAAAAAACCTTAGAAGGATTCAAAAGACACTTATAGAATGGGGTCAAAATTCAAATTTTCACAATTTTTCAAAAATAGCAGATCTTGCATATCTGCCATTTTTCAATAGTTAAAGCAGTCAATAATTCTAGGCCTAAATGGGTTTTAAACTTTGGTGCAACCGTGAGAAAGGAGGTGATATGGGTGTTTATGGAAACAACGGCTGTACAACGAAAAGCTCATTTCACCCATGAAGCACTGAAGTCTGCCACCCACAGCACGGCAAATGCAACTGCTTTTTAAATATTCGATTCCAATACTAAACTATTTGTTTGAAAAATTCACACAGGATTTTAGTTCAAACAAAAATAAATCTCACAAAATTATTTTCACAAAAATAGTACAAAAACAAAAAAAGGGGAAAAGAATCAGTCTTCTTGGAAATAAAAGGCAAAACAAGGCAAAGATCAAACAGTAGCCGGTACCATTGTGTGTTGATTTTTTTTCTTTTCCTGAAATGTACAGGAGCAACAACTACAAATAAGAATAACGATATACCTGAAATCAAACGGAATTCACTCATTTAAGGAATGTGAAGTGCCATCAATGCTCACAATGGAATCTATGATCATACCATTAATAACAAAAAGGCTGACATTTTACTGCATCACATTTATAGATAAAGGTATTCTTTAGGGATAGGTGTGTGTGAGAGGGGTGGGTGTAGGCCAGCCTATTTGGTCTTTCACAAATCCCTAAACTATCCAATCAAAAGGTTTACAACATCATCAACAACAATGCTAATAGCTTTCTTGTTTTGTTTTTCTTATAATCTATCTGGCCCATGATTACCAATCATTCACTCATTGGTCCATGATATGGAGGCTTCGACCGGGCTCACGACGGTTAGGGCTGTCACGATTATGACGTTTTACATGACGATTAATTGTCACTCAAATAATTGCGATTAACGATTTAATTGTGTTTTTGTCGTTGACAAATTACATTCCTGTTTGGCTTGTAGGCTTTGAAGTTGCACATGGCAAATATGACACATAACCTAAATATACAAAGACATATTTGACAACTTTATACTTAAAAAAAAGAACATTGATAGTGGAAATAGCCGATCTACAAGCTCACAACGCGTCGCATTGTGACGCGTCGTTGTGAGCTCGTAGATCTGCTATTTTCACTATTTTTGAAAATGTTTGAAAATATGAAAGTTTTTCAACATGTAAACGATTATGACAAAATAATTGTGAATGTGTCAAATAATTGCGATTAGACGATTATGTAATAATTGTGACAGCCCTAACGAGGGTGGCAAGGTCTGGTTTGGCTGTGTGTTGTACGGTCCTCTCTAGGCCTGGGCTGCCAGTGCGCTGGTATAGTGAGTGCACTGAACTGAGCTTTCAGACAAGCTCTACATAGTTGGCTGGGAACATTCCAAAATGGCCGCCTGGGCCATAGCCTCGCCACCAACCCTCGTCGATCATTTCGATGCCAGTTATGATGTCGTCGGGATCGAATGAGATCTCGGTGTCGTCAGCTGAAAAGACACAAAATGAGAAAGGAATGAATTTCTCCGCAATATCACTCTGCCCCCTCTTTCATATTTGATAAGCGCTATAGTCGTCATCATCAGTAAACTATTTTAAGTTTATTACATGAATATACATTTTTGAAATCATGTAAAAAATAAATCACAAGTATTTTTTTTAAACCGTGAAAATGTAATTTTCATTGTGATACCGCTTAATAGAAGCTTCAAGTTTATTGTGTTCATTTCACTGATCCATGCTGTAACACAATCGATTAATTGATCATAACATGCTCTGAAATTGTACGCAGCGCAGCCCACAAGTGTACCCATCGAAACGTTAGTAAATGGGATTCCACAATCACTGAGCTCAGCTTGTAGGTTGGCTATATTCATTGTCACCACTAAGTATATAGGGCTGAAGTGGTTAGCATCATCTGTCCCTTTGCAGTGTGTCAAACATTGATTTTCAAAACAGCAGTGATTGAACAGAAGACATACCAGCCTGGTAGTCATACAGGGCTCTGGCACAGATGCCTCTATCTGCAGGCACGTCATCGGTGTTATTCTCCTCCATCTGGGGGAAGAGGTAAGGAAGGTTACCACACAAACAACAGGCGTTGAAAAGAAAAAACAGCCTTTGCATTTACTGCAAACCCATCGTTAAATGATGTCAAACTGTGTATTAAGTAGCGAGGTAATCACCTGAGGGGGCTCTTCGTAATGTTCATTGACGGGCGCCTCTGGGACCGGTGAATATTTCGCTGGTGGCTCCTCTGAAACAACTGACACATGACAAGACATTGATGGTCAATTATTTTAAACTAGCATGGTCTTATTCTACCAGCAGGTGGCAGCAGCTGATCCTGAAAGCAGACGATCTGGGTTGAGAGAGAAGGCAAGTATGGTCATGGAGAAAATAAAGAGGCGGATGGATCCATCATCCACTGATGGGAGATCTGATGTGTATGTATAGTGTGTGTACAGACAGAGACTGGTGTGTGTTTAAAAAGGCCCACTTCACCTCTGGGACAACTAGATCTTATTTTATTGTTGTTTGGGACACGATCAACACAATCCTGAGTTACAAAAAATAACTCAGGATTGTGTTGAATGTGTCCCAAACAAGTGAAGTGGGCCTTTAAGGGTGCAACAATTAAACAAAGGGATTGATTTAAATCGATTATTTAAAAGAAATAATTTAGACTTAAATAATTCAATTTGGCATTTTTCTTTACAAATGGTGCAAACAGCAGATCTTTCAACGTACGTATCACAACGTGTTCTATTTTTCACCTTTCTTGCGTGAAATTGTTGTACAATTAGATAGTGACTTTAGCAAACTATTTAAAAAGGCCTATTCGATATATGAAAATAAAATACCTGCTTCTCGATCGTTCGATTAATCGTAAAAGTAGCCGACAGAATAATAGCTAAGAAAATAAACTATGGTTGCAGTCGCAGCGTGTGTGTGTGTGTGTGTGTGTGTGTGTGTGTGTGTGTGTGTGTGTTTGAGTGAAATGGCTCCCACCTTGAGGCGGCTCTTGGGGAATGGGAATGGGTTCTTGGGGAATGGGTTCTTGGGGAATGGGTTCCTGAATTTCCTGTTCATCATCATACTCACACCCGGTCAGCTCATCATCCACATCAGGCTCTTATCACCGCAACACAAAACACAGACGCACAACAACATACACACAACCAACACATGCATGATGAACTTCACGGAATACACAAACACAGGGACATTCTTTCCTGGCTGGGACCTTTTTTCATGTCGGTGCAGATGAGACTTTTCTGGAAGCCGGCGGACACAAATTTAGTTTGCGCAGAATGGACAGAACACGGACAGGGCGGATGAAGTCTGATGCTTAAAAAATGAGGATGACGTTATGCAGAAACTACAGAGAAATCAAATGAAGCAGATTTTGATGATTATAAAAAAAATGTGTGTGCACGAGCCAGCCTCCAAAATCTGTTTAAAAACGATGTATTCTTTATGCAGGACGTGCATGTAGTGTATTTATTCACGCACGTATATGCATAAATAATATGCATGTGTGCCTTCTTGGCATGTACATGTATTTATGCACACGTATCTGTATTGTACGTGTATGTACGTATGTATTATTTGTGCATGATATGTATTTACATGCACTGTGTGTATATACTGTGTGTGTGTGTGTGTGTGTGTGTGTGTGTGTGTGTGTGTGTGTGTGTGTGTGTATGAGTGTGAGGCCCTGTTTAGACGACTACGTTCTCTAGCCCATTATGGACAGAACACAGACAACTTAGGTCAGGCTTACAAGGCGTTTTTAGAATCGGCCAAAATAGTGAAATAGAGAAAACGGCCAAAAAGTACACAGGTGGTTCTACACATGCATGACTGGTCTATCTGGCAGCGCGTCACACCGCCATCTAGTCACCTGGCACGCACACTACAGCGTTTTCAATCACTGTTGCGTCTCCGTGCAAACGCAAAATAAAACATGATAATGCAGCGGCGCGTTGTCGTTTTCTGTTCTGATCGTTGCCGTGTAAACGTGGCCGGCGCGTGTACGTGTGTGTGTGTGTGTGTGTGTGTGTGTGTGTGTGTGTGTGGGCTCACACCTGTGGCAGGAACAGGAGAGACGGAGCCTGCGGGCACAGGAGAGGCTTGGCGCACAGGTGATCTGGCTGGCTCAGACTCACATGCTTGCTTAGAAGAGAAAAAGGGGCTTTGCAGGCGCCCTGAGACCCGCCCCCAAACGCACACACAGGTGATGAACAGGACAGGAGAGGTAAGAAAGAAAAAGAAAAAACAGAACAAAAAACAGAGAAGATTTGCAGAGAGGTTGTCCAGAGAAGCAGAAGAGACATACAATGAATGGCTTGAGGTTTGGATGAGTTAAGAGTCAACGATGACTATGAGACAGCTAGACAGTCTGATGGAAAAGTTGAAGCTCTGCAAAAGGGCAGCGTTAAAGAGACAACAATCTCCTCTAGCGTGTTCCGACATGGCTGGCCTGGGACGAGCGCTTGACAGGCCACACACCCTCCCCATACCTGAGCGCTGGGGGTTTAGAGTAGACCCAAACACCAAAAAATCTGAAGGGAAAAAAAAATCTGGAAATCTTATAGAAAGAAATCCCATATTTTTTCCATTTTTTCTTAAAACATAAATAAATAAAATAGGCGATAATTTATCGTGATATCGTCCTCCGTCATGTCAATTCACCTTTTATTTTCCGAGCAGCATATCCGGTACCACTTAAACCCTCTATAATTGGTAAAAGGTACGTATAATATACGTACTTGATACAGTCTTTTTTTCACTCTTATCAAATTACTTTGCCAAAAAAATAGCCTTATCTACAAGCTCACAACGCGTTGCGTTGCAACACGTTGTGAGCTTGTAGATCAGCTATTTTTGGGCAAATGTTCCGCCCCAGGATAATGGATTTTTATCATCGCAGCAATATCGTAAATCGCAATTTATTTCGTCGCAATAATCGTGATATGACATTTTTTATATGGTCCCATCCCTATAGTCTAGAGCTTAAACGTTTGGTTTGAACAGCCTTGCGGTAATGAAAAGCTGTTTTGCCATCTCTCAGCTACACAGAGAGGGCAGTGTGTGTACACGGGGGCCCTTACCTGGGCTTGCGGGGCCGGGGGCAGCAGCAGGGGCCTCTGAGTCACTAGGAGTCATGCCCCGCTCCCTCTGTTTGAACATCTCTCTGGGGTTCATGGAACGCTGAGAGATGAGAGAGGCCGCCTCCTGAAACCAAACAGTTGGAGTTGGAGGTAAAAATAAGCACGGGACAGCAGTGGCCTATGAGTGGTGTGTGATAAGAGATTAGACGATACGCGATATTATCGTTTATCGTGATAAAAATCACTCACAATAATCGCATCGTGGAGATTTAATTTATCGTGATATCGTCCTCCGTCATGCACTGGGATCAATTCACCTTTTATTTGCCGAGCCGTATATCCGGTACCATTTAAACCTTCTATAATCGGTAACAATCTTTTTTTTCACTCTATCAAATGTCTTTGCCAAAAAATAGCCGATCTACAAGCTCACAACGCGTCACGTTGTGACGCGTTGCGAGCTTGTAGATCTGCTATTTTTTGGCAAATGTTCCGCCCCAGGATTATGGATTTTGATTATCGTGATAATATTGTAAATTGCGATTTCTTTTGTCACAATAATCGTGATATGACATTTTCATATTGTCCCATCCCTAGTGTGTGATGCTTTTTATTACCGGGAGAAAGTGATTGTGACTCCAGTCCAGCAATAATGTTCACAAAGCCGACGGAATAAACACTAAATGATAAAAGAGCATAGCCGCAAATTGTAGCTGCCGACACAAACCTTAACGTTTTGGGTATTTCCATGTCCGAAACGCAGGTCATTTTGGTCTCGGGTGTCTGTCCACAATAAATTGCACCGGCAGCTACGAGTGTGTGGCTATTTATTCTGTTGGCTGGCACCTCACAAGGATGTGCTGTGCACCTTTTGATAACCATAAAATGTTCTAACCATGCATTCTCTCTTCTCTGTAATGTCTGTAGACTGAAGAGCAGGGAGAAACTGAATAGACAGTGTGTGTTGTGTTGTGTGTATTCTCTAAGGCAGGGGTTCCCAAACGTTTTTTTTTTGTCTCAGGGCACCCCATAATATGTTTTTAATCCGAGGCACCCCTACATTATAATCTTCACTCCCAGCACCTTATATTTATAGCATATTGTCCTTGTCGCGTGGAAACCTTGTATGTCCAACATCGTTCGTTTTGTATTTATCATCTATGAGATGTACTAAACTAGTGAAGCGAGGCGTTGTGTGCTTGTAGATCGGCTTGCTTTACCAAAAGACGTACACATTTGAAACTTGGAGATACGAGGTTTCTGCCCGACAGTGACGATATTTTAGTGATTATTTTGCGAGGAAAACGTTGAGATAATAGCCATTTTGGTTAGAACTGACTGAAAATAACTTTGTACTTCAAGTTTAAAATGATACTAAATATTTTTTCAAGTGTCCACATAAATTCCAAATATTATCAAATTATCTCGCGGCACCCCTGGACTGCCGTCACGGCACCCCAGGGTGCCCCGTCACCCACTTTGAAAACCCCTGCTCTAAGGTGCTTGACTCCGTTCTTGATACAAGTGATGAATTGTATTTGCAGTGTTTAAGACTGTATGTGAATGTAGCACTAATTGATCCAGGATCACATCCAGGATTGGCCTTTAACTAAATAAAGCAGTCAGTCCAGAGGTAGGAAGGGGGGACTCACGTTGGCCTTCTCCACAGATTCACCTCGCTTGACTCCTCTCTTCTGGGCCGCCTGGAACTCCTGTTCCTGCACCTCCTGATGATGTTAAAGGAGCAGTTTATTTACATATTCCTCATCGCCGCCGTCTCAAACTCTCAAAAAAAAAGTCAGAAATCATATTTTCTATCATGGCTATACTGTTAGTTTGCCACCATGGCACTCTGGAGTCTGGATAAACAATTCCCATTTGTAAATGACAAATAAGCCTATGCTCGGATTCCACAGTAGAGTCAGGATGGATTTAGGAATGCACCCTGGATGAGTCACTAGATTGGCTATTTTCACTACTTCTTAAACATTTGTTTTTTTTAATTTATGGAATTTCTTAACATTTTATTTTTTCATGAAATTACTTTGAAAAATCATTGAATTTGTTGTTAATTCATGAAAGATTTAGCTTTTTTGGGAATCAATGTTTTGAAATAATAATAATTACATTTTAAATATAGGAAACAAAAGAATAAAGGCCGCGACCCACACATGGGAACCAGTGATGTAGCCGAGTAGGGCTGAGGCTAGTCTGAAACAAACGTCTACTCTCTCACACACACACACACACACACACACACACACACACACACACACACACACACACACACACACACACACACACACACACACACACACACACACACACACACACACACACACACACACACACACACACACACACACACACACACACACACACACACACACACACAAACAAGACAGCGGGGCAACACTGCAAGTCACAACCAGACAACTCACCCATTGTTTCTTCTCCTGGTCTCTGTTTTCAGCTTCCTGTTGCTGCTGGAACTTCCTGTCAAACAAATGGCTATTTAAAACCCATTTAGGCCTAAAATTATTGAATGCTTTAACTATTAAAAAATACCAGACATACAAGCTCACAGCGCAGCACCGAGTGCCGCGCTGCGACCTTGTAGATCTGCTATTTTTGAAAAAGTCGTGACTATGTGTGCAAATCTTTGAATATATGTATTTTCCAAAGCGAACGTTTGTAACTCAAATTTTGCTTCTGGGTGGTCCCTGGAACTAGATATTTTGAGATGCGGGTCCGTGGCCAAATAAATATTATTTTGGGGGTCCTTCACATGAAAAGGTTTGAGAACATAGTAGTCTCTCAAGAACAGACTAACTGAGCTCCAGTTAAGTGAAAAGGACCCTTTCTTTGACAATGGCTGGCCAGATTGCTGACATAGAAACATAGGTTTTTCAAAAAATCTTGGAAGGATTCAAAAGACACTTAGAATCACATAGAATTGGGTCAAAATTCAAATTTTCACGATCTTTCAAAAATAGCAGATCTACGATCTCGCAGCGCGGCACTCGGTGCCGCGCTGTGAGCTTGTATATCTGCTATTTTTCAATAGTTAAAGCATAAAATAATGATACACAATACTGTGTACCCGTTCTGAATGGGTTAAGTGGCTGAACGGTTTGCTGAATGAGAACTGCTACACAAGCCATGCTGCACTCTGCAGGTCAGCAGTGGGACACCTACTTCTCTTGATCAATTTGAGAGGCTCTCTCCTTTTCTCTTTTGTCTCTCAGCACCGACTCCTTGGCATCGTTATCCTTCCGTTCTCTCTCAAGATGTTGGCGGACCTCGTCCGCCTTACTCCGGTCCTCCTGACGCCTCTTCTCCTCGTCTTTCTAAAAAAAAAAAGAAAAGAAAAAAAAGGGCGAGTGCGATTGGTAGGGCTGTCACTATTATGACATTTTACATGGCTGATTGTCACTTAAATAATTGCGATTAACGATTTAATTGTGTTTTTTGTCGTTGACAATTACATTTCTGTTTGGCTTTTAGGCTTTTAAGTTGCACATGGTCGATATGACACATAACCTAAATATACAAAGAAATTACTGACATATTTGACAATGTTATAGTTAAAGAAAAGAACATTGATAGTGGAAATAGCCGATATACAAGCTCACAACGCGCCACAACGAGTCACATCGCGACGCTTTGTGAGCTTTTAGATCTGCTATTTCCACAATTTTTGACTTATTTTTAATATATGATCATTTTTCAACATGGAAACGATTATGACGATTATGTAAAATAATCGCGATTATGTCAAATAATTGCCATTAGACGATTATGTAATAATTGTGACAGCCCTGGCGATTGGTTGATTTACTGTTAACTCATACTGTGCCTGGGCCACAAGGTGCCGCTAGAGTGCCAGACATTTCTGTATAGGCCTTCGCTCTAACATCCATCTACAGAGGCAGTAGTGGCTTGTGATTTCACTGCATCCACTGTTATGGATGACGAGAGGAGGAAGTTAGCTAACAGTTAGCTATTAGCTTCTTTATTTTTTAGAAGCCCGATCTGAAGCTATTTTAGTCGCAAAAAAACTTTGTCGCTGCACTGGGAACACAGTTCAGAGAAAAAGGTCTCTAAAGATGTGAGTTTGTATTGGAGTGGGCAGCACGGTGCGGCTGCGTTGCCCGATTACGGGCCGATGTAAACAGAGTCGCGGCCCCGGCCATGGATGGAAAATTAGACCGGGGCTTCGTTGAGGCCTCCGATTAATTAATTCATTTTATTAAATATCCCGGACTAGTCCGGGATAGGCACCCCGGAATACGTTGCACCGCCGACAGTATAGATTGAGTTTTTTTGGGGGGGCTCTAAACTTTATTTTAAACCATTTTCAATGGAATAAATCGTCGGACCATCTAGCATCACTCGTTGGAAAGCGTAGGACGAGCCAGGACCACCCACATCTCTACAAGCAGCTCAGGGTAAGTAGAATAACAAGAAAAACATTGTATTGGATTGAAATAAAGCCGAACTTGTTCGGGATAGGCACAAAAAGGGTTAAAAAGTGAAGAAACTGCACACATTTTCACATGGTACCGTATTATATTAGGAGCAAGATTTAACGATGCTTTGGGCTGCAGGGGTCTTCGTCAGGTCTGACCGTTTATGTACTTTTACCCCTTGAAGTTGTTTCAGCCCAGCACCATTTTAGATGTGTGTGACTACTAGACTTCTATTTCGGAAAAGGCTCAGTTAGATTATATTACAAGATTTTGAAGGGAAACTCCCAAAAAAATGAAACATGCAAGGAAAGTTTCTGACATTTTCTGTTCATTTAAAGCATAACGGTTGCGCTTGGCAAAAACGTCCAAGTCACAGGAGGACATACATTGCAATGATTTGTTTATTTTGTGCTTTCTTTTATGATTGGCTGTTTACTAGGGATGCGAATCTCGACCACTGAGGCGATACGATACGCATCACGATACACTACCAGCGATACGATATAATTGCGATACATTGAAATTTTGCCGATACGATACATCACGATTCACCCCTGACCCCGATACGATGCGATATGTTTCACGATACTTTGCGATACACCCCTGGTCCTTACGATGCGATACGATTCACGATTCGGTGCGATTCAACACAATGCAAAGGATTTATATAAAGCCCATGTAAATCCCCCCCCCCCAAAAAAAAAATTACTAAAAATGCATTACATTTAATTTCCAAACAATTTATTGTTTCACTGTAGTACTAGGCTCTGTCTAACAATCCAACTTATTGAAATCTGGGAGAACACTCCCTGGCTGGTAGAATTGTTTGATTAATACTATATCATTATATCATTATTATATATCATTACATCCTCAACAGGTGGTCAGGGACCCCTAGGGTCCTCAGAGTTATGTGAGGCGGCCAAATATTAATAGTTAGTTGTTACAGTAACCAATTGAACCCTAGCAAGTAGCAACCCTATAGGGGAACATTAGCCAATACATTAACACTTATTGAGGGTTTAAGAGATAATAATTAATGGATTATAATGAATAAAATAAATCCATCATATTAATAGAAAAGATAATGTGTGAACAAATAAACACAACATAGTAATGTATTAATGTCACTGATGATATAGTGCTGTCAAACAAGTCTCTGACAAGTTTTAATCTGCAACAGTTTTATATAATAGCCTACAGTAGTCTAACATAGCCTACAGTGGGGGTCCCTGCTTGATCTCTTCTCAGTTAAGGATCCTTGACCTGTATTATTATTATATTGTATGAATATAATCTAGGATTTTGCCATTTCTAGTCAAAATGTTTTAAAACGTAGATATTTGAGTCACAACGCGTTGTGTTGTGAGCTTGTAGGTCTGCTATTTAGGTGCGTGCGCGACACCGTCGAGCTGCCATGTATAAATCAGGCTCCAGCCTGAGCCTCTCTTTGCAGAGGGAACAGCAGCAGCCTGCAGCTACAGTAACAAGTTGTGAAACAGTGTCAAATACTTTGTTTTAATCGCTAGTTGCACGCCCAGTATCGTTGTTGTAGTTCATACGTGTGTGTAGTTAAAGCGTGGAAGCTTCTGCTTTGTTTAAATCAATTCCGTCGCAGACTCGACAAGAACAAACGGGTGTGGAATGTGGATCATAATATCACGCAGCGTGCTCCAGTCCAGTGACACAACAACGGATCACATCAGCGAACATTGGACAGGGATGTTATAAAGCTAAACGTGGTACTAATCTTGCATGTTTAACCAGTGGGCTCACCGCTCACGACTCACGAGTGCTGTCTGTCTGCATTCGGTCGGGTCGGGTGTTCACTGCGCTCCGCTGAGCAGCTCAGTGCTGCTGTAAAAGACGCATGTCTGTAGAGTCGCTACAAGTGCTTTTTGGGGGAGGGCTGATGGGGTATTCAATGCGCCTCGGAAACACAGGATAGAATGAAATACTATTATGCAAAAACCGATCCAACCGTGGAGTGTACCGATCCACACTCTCACGATACGATACAATCACGATTCCAGCCGTCAATTGTACCGATCCACCCTGAATGAACCGATTCACTCGTGTCGCGCACGTTTGTATCGCGATTACGATCCGTATCGGTATATCTCCGCATCCCTACTGTTTACTACTGTGGTATGGCTGTTAGCATGAGAACGTTTCAGTCCCTGTGATTTTCTTAGAGAGAGAGGGAGTGTGTGTTCTATGGTTCTATGTTTTGTGATACTACAGTATATGTAATGAATGGTTCAAAACTGCAAGCTCTTGTGCCACATTTGCTGGTAACTCCTTATTTTACAATTACAAAATTAACAGATTTCAGGAGGAAGTGGTTTGAGATACCCTTCCTCGCTGTGTTTAACCCATTTAGAATGGGTACACACAATTGTGTATCATTATTTTATGCTTTAACTATTGAAAAATAGCAGATATACAAGCTCACAGCGCGGCACCGAGTGCTGTGCTGCGAGCTTGTAGATCTGCTATTTTTGAAAAATCATGAAAATTTTAATTTTGACCCGATTTTATAAGTGTCTTTTGACCCCCAAAATGATATGTATTTGGCCACGGACCCCCATCTCAAAACATTTAGTTCCAGGGACCACCCAGAGGCAAAATTTGAGTTACAAACGTTCGCTTTGAAAATACATATATTCAAAGATTTGCACACATTTTCAAGACTTTCAAAAATAGCAGATCTACAAGCTCGCAGCGCGGCACTCTGTGAGCTTGTATATCTGCTATTTTTCACTGGTTAAAGCATTCAGTAATTCTAGGCCTAAATGGGTTAATCTGAAACTTTTCATAAATTGAAAATGTCCAGTACATTGACGTACCTCTGTCTGTGCCCAGAAATTGTCTTTGTTGGTCCTTTTGATTTCTGACATGGCATTGGTCTTCTGGTACACTGACCCCTGTGAAGAGAAGAAAGATGATAACGACTGGCTAGTCTTACTACAGCCAGACTATCTCTTCCACAACCTTCAGATGCTACAGAGTCTGCAACACCACAGCACAGATATAAAAAGCTAGATGCCTCGTTCACCTCTGCAGTTCATTGGAGCGACGTGCAACAATTGCAGTTCGCACATCCTGGAAAAACCAAGGGAACGCTGCCAGTCAAGCGACTACTGGCCAATCACAGCGCGACTTTTCCGGGACTTATCCAAGGACTACAATTCAATTCAACAGAGCCAGTTCCGATGTCGCGCGGCTCAGCTGTTCTTACAGGCTGCGTACGTAAAGACCCTCCCCCACCTGCCTCTGATTGGCCTAGCAACTTCCCGTATGTGTGACCCACGTGGAAGCAATGCACACGGATTCCCTTGGTCCCTCGATGCATAAGCACCAGAGCCGAAAGGAGGCGTCTACCTTTCTATGTCTACTAGACCTTACCCGTTCGAATATATGTGCTGCAAAATATGTGCAGAGTGTGGGTTATGGGGAAAGTAACTAACTGCATGGTGCGTGCGTGAGAATATGTGGGAGCATCATAATGTAAGGAGCAGCCCATGGAGGAGTGTATATTTATGATTGATACAAATAATTTAACAGCAAAATTAGGTGAATAGAAGTATGAGGATGTATTTGCTCCACATAATTTTTCTATACCCGTTGGAAGATGAGACACACATCACCCGTTGCATGCGTGACCCATGCAGAGAGAGAGAGAGAGAGAGAGAGAGAGAGAGAGAGAGAGACTGCAACATTCCTAACTGTGAGAGAGGTGTGTGGGCCCGGGGCTACAGATCCCATGGCCTGGAGGAACGGACCGTAACCCTGACAACAGGCTGTAGAGCTGTAGAGTGAAGAAACGCTAATAAATAGCTAGAATTTGGGACAAATGAAATTCGGGCTCCGTCACCATGTGTATAATGCTAATGGCCAATGCCATGTTAAATTTGAGATCAGTCGCTGAAGCGAGTGAATAGATAATGCATTTTGTGACTGACCTCCTACTGACTGACTGCTCTCCCTAATTATAGTATGGATGTGCAACACTGCCAGGTAAAACGTGAGAATAGGAAGCGGTCTTCTGCACCTCAGACCACAAGGGTGAAGGGTATTCGACCAATCACAACATAGTGTTCATGAAAATGCATTTTAAAACATCCTTTTGAATTTCAATTTCTGCTAGGTAGGCTTTGACTCATTTGGTTTCAACTGCAGAGGCGATAAGCGTTATGCTTCTCCCGGTTCCCCTTTTTTCTTGGCATCTTGGACACCTTATCATGTCAAATTGACTGAACAACTTGTGCCTTGGACCTTTTGAGATTATGCCTCATTTCTAAATGCATTGATTGTACATAACACAGACATGTGTTTTGATGTCCAAAAGTGCTGAAAAATAAACGGAACTGAACTAAGCAACACCTAGAAAAGCAATTAGGCATAAGTATAGAGCATCGCAGCGGAAGTGGATTGCCTGGGGTCACTTTCACTTTCACCATTCATTTTCGCCATAGACTTTTACAAAAACATTTATAACAATTATGTTAAGCCTCGAACCAAGCCATCCAGGATGGAGGTGAATCATGACCATATAACCTTTTTTTCTATGAAAAGAACATTTTGAAAATCGCTAAATAAAGGGTAGTTATTAAATGTAGTATATCAAATAATGTAATATTAAAATATGTTTTCACATAGGATCAAAGGTTATATGATCATGATTCACCTCCATCCTGGATGGCTTGGTTCGAGGCTTAACATAATTGTTATAAATATTTTTGTAAAAGTCTATGGCGAAAATGAATGGTGAAAGTGACCCCAGGCATCCACTTCCGCTGCGATGCTCTATAAGCAATACCTAGCAACAAAAAAAACAGAAGTGAAGTTTTTCAAATGACAGGGAGAAATGACAGGGTAAAAACGTACATGTTTGTGTCAGAAGAATATGACGAACATCAGATGTGTTCTATAACTGACTGACACGGCCAGATGGCTCAATGTGCTGAGATAACAGTCTGAGTTTGTGTCTCTTGCCCCAGACCAGTACAATCCTCATGACTGACTGCCACTAACTAAGCCACTGAATTCTAGCTGAGTTACATCATTGTAAACACCACACCCCCGTTTAGTGACAGAACTTCATACATGCCAAGCTAGGCTAATTATCGCACTCAAATCTTACGGAGTAAGGGGGTCTTTATACCAGGACGATTGGAAACGCTGCCGGTCTCGTTTTGGGTTTATTACCCAAAAAACGTCGCGTTTACACCTGGTTGTTGGTTCGTTTTTCTGTGTTTATACGACAAGTTGACAACGCATGAATTCAAGCAAAATGTGTCATGTTCCCAGCCTACATAGGCCTATACTGTGTATTTACCCTTCAACTATAAAATAGGTCTATATATTGTTTTTAATGAGACATGCTTTGTAATTAGGCTATGCTCCCAAATCCATATTATTATCGTCTGTTCGCATATTCAATGAGTCCCGCAAAAGGAGGTTTTTAGCGAGGTGAAGTGAATCACCAACAAAAGTCACCTGGAAGATGAAGGTCGGAACATTTATAGCCTATGGAGCATATTTCTGGACATTATCTACGGGGATGGGCTATATAAAGTGAGTTCTGTCTTTTTTGTGATATAAGCCGTTTCTTTTATCTGTCTGTCTGTCTGTCTGTCTGTCTGTCTGTCTGTCTGTCAGCATATTCATTACTCGTGTGAGTAGCCTAATTGCAAAGCATCTGGATAAGTCACAATAATTAGGCCTTGAGTGCGCTGCATCTGTGACGTGATGTAGTCCACATTTTGAAGAATTAATCCAGTTTTTAGGTAAAAACAAGGGGAATGCATTATTGCCTGGAATACCATAAATGTTACATGATAAAGTGTACTCCTCGCTGTCAATCAGAACAGCGCACGGCTGCACTGCAAGTGTATGGATCGGCACATGAAGGCAGAGAGGGACGCACAACTATGGGCTTTAATAATCATTAAATGGTCGGTCTCTTGGAAACTCGGAAATAAATGGATTTAATAATTAGTTGGCTGAGAATGGAATACTGGTTTAAAGTAACTTTGATGAGAGGAGAGCTGTTGGTAGCCTAGTGGGCTTGCGACTCCAGTCAAACGAGCTGTATAGTAGCCAGCTGCGCTAAATACTAAATTGATCCCACCTACATAATCTTTACGTCTTTTGCTGGCAGTTGTAATTGATTGGTTTGGAGAAGGATTCCAATTGTAGGCTATAAACATTTTTAAAAGGCTTTCATATAGGCTAGCCTACTCCTGATATTTTCCAAATGAGGTTTGGGCTAATAGATCACTATGTGTTCAGTTTTGGCTATTTTCTGGGTTTATTTTCTGGGCCTACAACAACACAAATAATAATAATACATTTTCGGTTAGTATGACAGACTGACACTGTATGCAGCAGGGGAGGGGGAGCAGGGGGCTATGACATCATCGCACTCTCCCTCGCCGCCGATTTCCTATATTACACCGGTGCGAAACCAATGCGAAACCGCAGAAATGCACTTTCAGAGCCGAATTCCGAAAAGTATCGGTTAGGGTCATGAAACCGCGTCTCCGTGTGTCAAAATGGCCGAATCAATAGTAAAAACTATCGTCTACAAAAAAATCGACCTCATGTAATGACCCCCCTCTCAACAAATCAGATTCTTGCCGTAGGATCGTGCCACGGTGCCAGTCATCTTGGCTGCTGCAGTGAATAATACATGCTATGACAATGGGCTTTAACAATTTTGCTGCCAAAAAAATACCCCTTTGTACCCCTTCTCTGCCATGCCCGTAGAACCCGGAGATTTAATAAGCTTTAATTAAAAAAAATGTTTTTATCGAAGCGGAACTAAAATAGGCCGGAACTAATGCTCCGTGATCGGTTTCTACACGGACACATTATTGAGCGGACCACTTATCATTGAGCCCGTGAACCGGAAGCTGATGGTCCGTCGTCTATTTTGGCCCGTTAGCTTTCTGTATAAACTCCGCGGCTTACAGATGGAGAACGGATTGATCAATTGAAAAAATTTCAACGGATTTGAGAAGCTGATGGAATACGCGAACACACGATGCATAGCAGTGTCCGATCACGCACGATGGGAACTGGATGAGCGCCCACGTTAACAGGTAGGAGAAGCCGGCAGTGAAAGACATAGAGAAATCTCCGGGCTCTACGGCCGTAAACTACGAATGAGTTAATGAGATGAAAGTTAAAATCAATGTAGCTTGCAATCCTATTAGGATTTTGAAATCAGGGTCTCAAGACTTGGACTTCAACTCTTAACACGCACTCCAGCACCAGCCCATCCGCCCCTCGCTGGTCTCAAATGACCTCGATAGGATCTCTGATGGAAGATTAGACGACTGGAGGGTCCAGAGAGGATTGAGTACTGTGCAGTGTGTGTGTGTGTGTGTGTGTGTGTGTGTGTGTGTGTGTGTGTGTGTGTGTGTGTGTGTGTGTGTGTGTGTGGATGCATACCACAGGACCCTGAGGACCAGCGTCTCGGAAGCGGTCAGATTCTTTGTGGAAGTTATAGTTTGCTCCCGATGCCTTGGCCACCTTTTGCATGATCGCCTCAGGCTCCACGTCCTCGTCTGCCCTGGCGTTTACTGTGACATGGGCCCCCTGGAAATAAGGCAGGCATTGTAGCTGTCAAATCACTGTTCCTCTAACGCTCAGACAAGCAAACAAAGAAACGGGGCCAATTTATCGCCGTTATCTTGGTTTATGGCAGGCATCGCCCAATTGCCTGGTCCGAGATGGCATGATATAAATTACAATCCAACATTGCTTGCTGCATGATGCATGGCATTTGTATCCATTTTCTTCATATAATATCCTGTTGTCATTCACATGAGGAGCCAGTGGACAAAGAGGTAGATGAACTCAAATATTCAAACAAAACTAACATGATCATAGTATGCAGAGTACAATCATCACCTTGAGAAAATTTGCCATGGAGCTGACATGGTTGGCACACATCCCTTTTCTGGCATCTTTCACTCCTTCTCCAGTCTGGGGGAAGAGAAGGGAAAATAAATAATTCTTCAACAGTTACTACAAGGACAGCTCCAACAGAGGAGTGTAGTAGGCGTGGACTGGAGCTGACAATGACAAACTGACCCAGTTGATGAGGACATATTTGCATAGGCCAGAGTTTGGATCCTGGACCCGACAGAAAGCATACATAATCTTCCCGCTGTTCAGCTCCTCCACCATCTCCTCCAGTCCTCCATCTGAACCAAACACAAACATACTGTTTGTTGTAGAACTGGAGAAGCCTTTTTCCCCCCTTCAAAATATTGGCTAGAGGAAGCCTCGGTCAACAAACCTACATGCTGACAGTGCAGCTGTTACAGTTAAAAAGAAACTAAACAAGTCATGACGAACCAGTTTTGTGGCAAAATGCTTGGTAAGGATAAACAATACTCACCCCCCTTCTCTGCCAAACGGATGTCATTACTGTTTCCCTCATAAGTGAACAAGACCCTGTTGATAAGAAAAGCAGAAGGACACAGAGAGACCAAAATAAATAAGCCCACAACAAAACACACAATCAGACAAGACGGTAACCCATACACAAGAGGATTACATACATTGCAAATTGGAAACATGCTGTGAGGAGATATTTTAAACAAGAAAAGATCCATGTTTTTAAAATGTGCATGTTTAAAACAGCTGTTATGACCACCATTGTATATCTTATTCTTTATATATGACAGTTCAACTACATATCGTAAGCCAATACATGTTTGAATTAGCTATCCCTGTGCGGACCTGTCACCCCATTGGCGAGCTGGGTGATGTTAAAGCCCCTTGCACACAGGCGCGTTTAACCGCACGGATAAAACGGACAATATATTTTTTTGAAAAGAAAACAATGATTCTCTATGACCTCATGCACACCGGCTCCGAATTAGCCGTGCGACGAGTGGCTGCCGCCGTGCGTTTTTTTCTCGATCGAACCCAGTTCGATTTGTGCGTCGTCGCATGCGGTAAAAAACTCATCACTCCTTTTATGACTCCTTTTTGGATCCGCAGCGCCGATTCCGCACATCCTTGCACACCAAATCCAATGCGTTTTATTCATGCAGCAAACGAAAAAAAACGCAACTGTCCTGTGTGCAAAGGGCTTAAGCCATTTAGGCCTGAACGCAAATCTGTGTCACTTTAGATTGGAACAACTTTAACCATTATTTTATGCTTTAACTATTAAAAGAAATCGTGAACATTTGTGCAAGTCTTTGAATATTTTTGACCCGATTCTATAAATGTCTTCTAAATCCTTCTTCTAAATCAGTGGTTCTCAAACTTTTTCAGATCAAGGACGCCCAAAATTACATGTATTTGGCTGCAGACCCCCCCCCCCCATCTCAAAATGTTGTTACAAATGATACAAAAATATCAGATCTACAAGCAGATCTACAAGCTCGGTGCGGTGCAGTGAGCTTGTATATCTGCTATTTTTCAATAGTTAAAGCATTACATTATTCATGGCCTTAAAGGAGGAAAGATCAAATGTGCCACAGTGGAGAACTAGAAAGCTAAAAAGCTGTGTGGAAAAACTATTTCAACAACGTCCTGTCCACAAAGTCTGCGGTCCAAGAGCTGACGAGAAGTGCAAGTAGGCTACGCTCTAGTAACAGGAAGTGTGGTTGGAGAGAATTATTAAACAGTTTCATCATGAAATCATGTAGAAAATAAGAGTGATACTATATTTAAATGAACGACGTTAGTATAAATACCATTGCAATAAACCACTGAAGCCATTTTCTTTTGGGCTAAAATTATGTGGAACAAAGAGAAGTGTAGTCTTGAAGATACAATCCATACGTTTTGTCTCTCCCGGTATACGTAATTGCAATTAATTAGTAAAAAAAAATGCCGAAGCATCTAGTGTCCAATACGATGTGCCGTCCGCTTCAATAGCTTTATTGACAGTGTCAATCAGTAGGTGCCCTACCCTACCTAACAACCACTGCAAATGTACCATTTTATTATACTAACATACTCTGTACAGATTGGTTAATTGTATTCATTATAATCCTAAATTGTAGCTTTCATTTCAACAATGCAAAAAGACTCATATTCCATTTCCCATGGAATGCTTCTACACCACCATGATTCTCTGGCAGTGGACATTCCCCTAAATAGGAGATTGCTGACTGGTCCAATACACTGTGACTCTACTGGAAAGATCTCCCTTTTTTCTGCAGGACATGTTTTTTTCTTTTTGTCGTTATGCAACTCCTACTTAGTCTGACAGAATTCTCAATTATTAAAAAGGAGCTGTTTTTGGATTTCCGTTATTTTGGAGTGGACATGAGCATCAGTACAATATCATTTAGAGTGTTTTTTTAAGTGCACTTGGAGCTCACAGATCAATGCCTTTATGCACAAGTTTTCTTTGCATTTAACAAATCAACAGCTTCATCATGGCCATTATCTTCCTCCCAGAATTAAGACGTGACTGGTTATTGCTGACACTGAACCCCAATCAGTGCATCAGCTTCACATCTGCATGTGAGGCCCGTCAACAGGGTGGGGAATTTACAGTAGCCACAATTTGGCAGTGGGGTTGGTTGGTGTTCAACCAGCCAACAGTCATATCATATGGACTGGACAGGACCTAATCTGTTCAGTCACTGAAATATTTCTGAAGGTAAAATGATAATAGTGGCTGGCAATTCTGGGAAGGAACCGGCATATTCCCATGATGTCATATCAATCAGAATACACTTCACCAGTTAAGTGGATTGTGGATTAATCCATCATAAAAGTAATTTTATGAGTGCATGTGGAGCCAGTGATACTTGGCAGAAAAAGAAATGCAAACCCATAGAGACACAGCGGCTCCATGAGATTCATTTATTCGGGTCATCTTTAAACACCATCATTCATTCATGGCCAACAGGTTTCAATCCTAGCCATTATGCAGAGATAGGGAATCATGTTCCTCATTGCTTCCCCAATTACCAGGAAGTAGGCTCATAACAATGAGTGTCTGTCTAAAGTCTATATCTGTCAATAATGATAGAGACACGCTTGACCAGAAGCAGATGAAGAGACAAAGGAAGGCTGCAGCAAACTCCTTTCTAAAAGCCCTGCTGCTGCTGCTGTCGACTTGTTGGCTCAGATTACAGAACTTGTATGGATGAATAAGTTTCTACTTCAGGGCTGTCTTGTCCTGTAAAGCCATCTAATCCAATCTAACATCCATGTCTGAAAGAGGAGGTTAATGTCAGACATAATTCCACATACTGCTTAAAAGTTATGGCAACCTAGATACTGATACATACCACAGATATATAACTGCGGGGTAGATATAGATCACTTCACAGATAATCAAGTGGACTGCCTACTCTGCTGATTCGCTGCTAGCCAACGATGGTAGCTGAGCTGATCCTAGCTAACCCATATATAGGCACAAGAAGAACCATTTCATTTGCCTGTTTCTGCCATCTTACCAGTTGGTGTCTGATTTTTCGTCCACGACCTCTTTGTATGCAGCTGTCAGAGCAGGGCCATTCTTGCTGAGGTTAACTGCCATTGTTTTAAACACAGTGAAATATAGCTAGCCAGCTAGCTATCCGGGATGCGCCCTTCCTCTGTGGAGGTGTGGCGACGGGCGGTGCTCTGCTCTGCTCTCTCCTCCTCCTCCTCCTGCTGCTGCTGACTAGAGATGGGACGTTCGAACGAATCGAGTATTTTGAACGGCTCTTTGAAATGAACGATGGGATCCGGTTCGCAGTAGGTAGGGAGCCGTACTCTTTTCTAATGAACACAACAGTGATGGGAAAAGTACTCAATTTCTTTACTTATTATGTAAAAGTATCAATACTGCAACGTGGAAATACTCTGCCACAAGTCAAGTAGAAGTTTGGAATTAAAATGTAGCCTACTTGAGTAAAAGTACAAAAGTATCGGTATCAAAATGCACTTAAAATAGTCATTATGCAGAATGTCCCATTTCACAGTTTTTCCAATGTAGAAAATGTAGAAAAATAATTTGAAAATAGCAGATCTACAAGCTCACAATGCGCCGCAACGCGACGCATTGTGAGCTTGTAGATCGGCTATTTTCAAATGGCGGAAATGTAGCCTATGTATTTGGCTGAAATGTATAGGGTTGAAGTGAATTTGTAATTATAATCAAAATCTACACAGTAAAGAGTAAATAGTAACTAAAATGAGCCAGTCTTTCGAACGGCTCTTTGAAAGGAACGAATCCCAGAGATCCAGCTCACTTCAAAGAACCATAAATCCCATCTCTACTCCTGACTTCAAAAGTTACATCCCACAGCCTGGAGGGCCCCCTCACACTGTGATTGGCTAGTTGGTTGCCAGGCGACCACCAACGCAAGGAGGAGACAGCCAGGAGGAGGAGGCAAAATCTTGGATAATTTGGTCCAAAAATGTGTCCCCTCTGGTGGTGATGATGACAGGAGCCAACTTGACAGTTTGTGTGATGTCACTGTGAATTCTTCTCAGTGGTTCTCAACCTGTGGGCCCAAATTATTCTGGGGGGTCCCCAGATGATTAACTTAATGTGCAACATTGTTTTCGCTCTCAACAGTAAACAAACCAACATAAAGGTTAAGTGTATAGAGTATCTGCACATTTTCTAAAGTGACAATTTAAGGACGTTTTGATACCTTGTTTAATACCAAATGAAACATTGGCCAAATTGTCAAATATTAGAAGCAGAAATTGTGAAAATAGCAGATCTACATGCTCACAACACCTCGCAACGCTCACAACTACCAAGAAGCCACGTTGGTTGACCTTGTACCAGTGATTTGTGCTGTCATGAAACTGTACTTTTTTCTATTGCAAACTTCTAATAAATTCATCAATCAATCAATGGCCCATATTTGTAGGACAGAGAATAATAGATAACAACAACAATACTCGTTCTGCCATCACGAACTGGATTAAATCCTTCAGCACATCCTATAGTGGATATAGACATTCATTCCTGGATACACAGTCATCAGTTACATTCATGGTGGTGGGAGGACAGTTGATATAGTTCCTCAACTGAAGGTTGGCAGCTATACACAAATAATAACAGACCAGTAAAACAAAATGAGCTTTATTCGTTTGTTTTTACAGTCAATGCTGGATATTTGTCCATATTGTGTGTATGCAAGGAGTATTTCTTTCCCTTCCTTTCTTTTTTTCTTAATGGTCAAGCACATAATATTCCAATATTTTTAAGATGCATTTATATTCATGTTAGAAGGCTGGTCCTGTATTTCAGAGAAAGCTAGGCTGAACATTAAAAAAAGAATTAATAATAGTACTATTTAAATAGTTTTATAGCAACTTGCAAGTCTACTTATGAAATGAAACACCCCTTGTAGGGTGGGGGGAGGAGGGGGGGACAGCCCTGATAGCAAATTTACATTTAATGTTCTCTGTATCTATATACAAGATGAGGGTTAAGGCTAAGATTTACTCAGAGGTGTCAGGCAGATGAATTGTAACGAAATCCCTGATATCTGGCAAATGGCTGGGAGAAGATTCTCCAGAGTGCAAAGCATGCCAAGCTGCCTACATGAGCTCCATAGTAGAGGACTCTGGACAAAATGAGCTCAATCTAGTTTAGCATCACTCACACCAGGCTGTAAATGGGGGAATACAGGGACCGAGGAGGCGCTGCCAATGCTCTCAATCGTACTACTGGAAGATACACAGCTTACAAATAAATAAATAAATAACCACACAAAGCAAACAAAACAGATGACAAGGTTTTCAAAGATGGTCGGGGCAGCGAGAGGATTCCTGGCTGCATTCAGAGTGGAGTATATAATTTAGGACATCCAGTTCAGATTTTTCTTTTTTTCCCTCTCTCTCTCTTTGCAGCTCTTCCTAATGGAAAATTGTATTTG
The DNA here is from genome assembly GCF_963921795.1 of Nannobrachium achirus. Taxonomy (NCBI): domain Eukaryota; kingdom Metazoa; phylum Chordata; class Actinopteri; order Myctophiformes; family Myctophidae; genus Nannobrachium; species Nannobrachium achirus. The sequence goes on from NC_137832.1 coordinate 59,046,920, forward strand.
GCGTCAAAACTGTGAGCTCAAGTCTAACAAGGTCCATATACGTTTTTAAATGTTTATAGCTAATCCCTTCTCTATGAATCCATTGAATAAAAGGTAACAGGATAGGTGGGCACCAAGGAAGAGTGGGCTCCTCTGTGTTAAATTGGCTATTTATTCCAAAATGTTAAAAATGTATATATTTTGAGAATGTTTTAAAAAAATAAAGAACATGCTTAAACACCTGTATATACACACAGCCATTCTGTGGCATAAAAAAAAATAAGTTGAAGGATAAAATTAAGTCTGATAATGATGTACCTTGCATGTTCACATCATGTACAGTATACTTAACATTACTAAGACCATTTTTCAAACATTAAATTTTTTAAATAGCCAGTTTTTACATCAAGGTGCTCAGATGTCCCTAATGCCCACATGTCCTGTATCCGATATAACACCAGAAGCATTTTGTTATCCCTTTCCAGCAGAAGTTTCAACTCCCTTTATATTGGCAGCATTTCGAGCTCCATAGGCTACTTTAATTCAAATACCTGGAGTATGCTTACAAGTCAGTCCAGCACCAGCACAGGATTATATTTAAACCATTATTACAAGACATACTGTATAACAATCATGTTCATTTCCTATGACAAAAAATAAGCTTTTGTATAAGATTTCAATCAAAATAAAAGGTTGTGAATATTTCACCTAGGCAAACTTGTTTTGCTCTTTAGATGTTAATATACTAAAACAAACCAACAGACCCATGGATAAATAAGATGTGAACATGAAAGATGAACGAAATAGTACAATGCTTCATATGATCAGTTACTATGAATTGAATTAAGTTACAATGACCTATGTTAAAACCAATTAAATCATGGACAACACTAAGAACGTCCACAAATACAAAGATCTTTGCCTAAAGTAAATATTCCCAACATTATTTCAAAATCCTAAGGTCTGCAAAGAGTTTGTTTAAGTTCCCATCTTAGGGTACTGTAATGAATGACCCCCAGCATAACCAAAGGACTATTTCAATTTTCAAAAACAGTAGCATGTACAGTACACGTTTGTCAACGGCGCGAAAGCCGTTTAAAAACATTCACATCCAAGTGTTGTTCAAAAACAAAGAAAACCTGTGGCGATGGCGAGAATAGTGAGCAGGAGTCCCGTCTCAAAAGGAAAATGAAAGTACTTCTAGAACTGTAGTTTTGTGCAACACAGTTGATCAGGGCCTATATGCACCAAGTATCTGAAGAGTGCAGCTCTGACATGGTTTGACACCTGTCATAGCGTGGTTTCTATTTTGTCATGTAAACTGACCACTGATACCTAAACCTGTACCGTTTCGTTTCTTTGAAGAAGTACAGTATGATATGGGCCCTGGTCATTGTTCTCACCATGGGTCACGGTAACGCCGTTAAAAGGCTGATGACTTGGCTAGATACCTGAGCGATTATATTGAGGTGGCACACGGCTGAGTTGTATGCCAAAGTGAAGCTATGTTCAGAACTACAGAAAGAGACAGACATAATACAACAGTAGGGGTTTGTGTACTATAAACACCATCAGCCATGGATGGGAATTTAATATGGCATACAGACAATAGGGCTGAACAATTTAGAAAAAATAATTTTCCAGGCGAAATATTGCGATTTGATTTGCCATTTCATCTTTTAGGTTAAGCTATTTTATTTACATAATTGCCATACAGTACAGTATAACTACATTATACTGTCAACATTTATATTCAAAAGGACCATACTGCTTTATTGCCCACTGAACCTAGCCAAATGTCTCTACAAGGCATGAATGTTTTACATTACTATTGACAGTTTCCACAAACATATATAATTCTTATAATTCCAAATTTAAGGCAGTTTGAGTTGTAGCTCAAGCTTCCAGGTGATGAAGTCAACCATTCATTCATGTCCATGATGAAGATTAAGTAAATCCACCCCCTCAACTGCATAAAAATGCAATATTAATGGAACTGAGAAAAAAAAAACTCTCTGCAAGTTGATTTGCATAACATACTGAAATAAATGGACACCAATGGCTTTGTGGAAGGTCACAAAAATGGAAAATTGGTCAGTAGAAATATTAAGTATACAATGTATGACTCCTAGACAGTGAGCTAAAAATGCAACATGTGGTCCTTTTGGTAGGGTGAAAATATTGTATGTGATTCAAGAACCACATATTAACCAAGCCCCTAGAAAACCTGGTTTAAATTAAGTTCATTCCCCTTTATTCTATGCAACTCATTGTAGTTTCTGATTTGGAAATTGCAGTAGATCATATTGCAATTTTTGATTACTTTTCTACCAACTGTTCAGCCCTAAAGGACATGGGTGGGACATTCCCATTGTCTTTTGCCAATTAAAGCCCCACAAAAGCCAGAGTCAGCTAGCTTCTATAGTAGCTTTCCAGTCTCCTCAAAATACACCAAATACTACTGCATCTCACAAATGCCATGTATGATAAAACAAATCCTTCTTTTATCTCTTTCACATTGTTTTGGGGGCTAGTAGAGACAGTATACAAGCAAAACCAGTCTCTGAACGTGAGCAACAGATCAACTGCTGGTTAACAGCCATGCACCGCATTGCGCTCCACAGTGAAACATTCTGCCTCAATTGCACATCTAAATGTCTGAAAACAATAATACAGGAAAAAAAAGGCCACTGCAATGGAAAATACAGCAACACAAGAAGACATCCAGTGGGACACAGTACCGTTGACAATGAGGGAGAAACGCCAAATCTCCTGCCATCAACCAAAAAATATTTTAACCATTCAGTAACACAATGATATGACATTTATATCCACAGTGATCATGATAAGAGTATGTCGATTAACACTGATAGTAATAATCACGATAGCAGTAGTAATAGATTAAGTCTGAGTGTGTGGGTGGTGATAGTTGTTGTGGTGGTGGGTGGCGTTGAACCGTGAGCAGGTGGTTCCTGTAATCCGTATGGGAGGGTGTTCAGGAGTTCATTGGGGTCCTGCTCAACAGATTCCATAAAAGTCATGGAGAACAGCGAGCACACGGCAGCAGCTCAGCACATGGAAGCCAGGTGGCGCTGTACCTCATTGTACCGCCTCCTTAATTCTGGCCAATAGTGTGTAGTGTAATTAGTTTTTTTTTCCCCCTCCCTTGCTCATTTGCCTTGCGTTATATCACAAACATGTTTCTTTACTTCTTTTCTCTTTTTATATTTTGATTTCACCACTGTTCTCACATTGCATACTTCTGTGTCCATTCTCTTGCAAGTCTGTTGTACCTGGGAAAGAAATGTAACAACACATTCAAAGTTCATACAATACAATTATAATAAGAGTGACAACATTGCAACTTATGTTGTTAATATAAGCCAGAGGCAGACAACATTGATAGAGGCATATACTATGTTGTACACTCACTTTTCCCTGTCAGCTTTGTATGTGTGAGCAATCTCTGGTACCAGTGGGTCGTCCGGATTTGGATCACAAAGAAGAGAGCAGATAGACAATAGAACTATAGACAAAAGAATATGATTAGAAATCAAAACACAAGATTGCATAACAAATGTGTATGATTAATTAATGATGGAGCAGTATCTATGCAGACATGCAAAAAAAAACATTTTCTGTTAAAACCACCTACGTTTTGAAATATTCTAAACACAAATGGTCTCAACAGGACTGAGCCGAATGCATCCACGTTTCCAAAGCCTTGTTCATTGGATTGAGATTCTAAATTCAGATTGAGCTTGGCTTTTAGCCTCTTTGTTCACGTTTGTGTGTTTGTTTTTTTCCAGTGTAGAATGGTATGTAAAGTCAGAGTATAAGTAGCAGCATTAGCAGCAAGTGGGTAGAAAAAAGGATCAGTGGTATAGTGACATTCAAATGCTACACGTGTCGCAAATAAGGTAAATGGTCACTAAATCAGGTTAGTTTAGTCATGACAGCTTCCAGCATAACATAACTAAATGTATGATGATTACAAACAACATGCTTTGGTGTAATAAACACCAATAATGTGGCGCTGTTCATGCCAACGTTCACAGTTTCACAGAAAGGAAAACATGCAAGTGTCAGCTTCCTTGAATGTGTTCATCTCATGCATGCACCATTCATCTATGGACAGTTCCCTCCACACATGCCGTGTTTGTCAATGGATGTCAGTAGTTTATCCCACAAATGCACCGTTTTACCATGCACATTTTTAAGTTTCCGCACTATATCACAAACATGTTTTGTTAATTCTTTTTATATTTTGATTTCACCACTGTTCTCACATTGCATAAATCTGTTTCCATTCTCATGCGCTGTTTATCCATGGACTAAATAGTTGGTGCCATGCATGCACCGTTCGTCCATGCACATTTGCAGGCATGTGCCTTTTCTGAATTTAGCGTTGTATGTCCAGTGCCCATGGCATGCCTGGCAGCCACCATGGAAGAAATATGTTAATATTCTATTACAAACAAAACTTCTGACAATTTATAACCATGCTTTTAAGTGTAATAAAAGGGGGCATTCAAACACTCAGTCAGAACGTGTATGGACTATGGGAAATGTATATTTTGACCACCCTATGTTTAAAAAGAAACAATATTATTACTGGGTATAAGTTGGTTATCTTTGGAAGGTTTCAGGTACTGAAAGCTAACTTCAAAAAATATTTTCTTGCAGAATAATTGCAACCATTAAACTAAACCTAAACCGTTTACTGAATACAACCTTGCTGCACTTTTGATCAATTATACTCACACCTGCCAATAAATAAATGTTTTGATACACAATCCAATACAAATACTTCCTTGTCTATTCTGGATTATGGGACCATCTTTAACATACTGTAGTTAAATAGTTAGGCATGGACAGGCATGATGACAATAATAAATCCCATTGCTGAATCAAAATACCAGATATTTACGGTAAACACCCCATCATGACCTACCTTTTGATACCGTTAGCGCAGGTGACCACTGTGATCGCAGTATATCCAGACAAATACTTCCGTTGCTGTTGATGTTCGGATGGTAGATTTTTGTTGTGAATGCAACCTGTGATGGAACAGCAACAGTATTGTGATTTATACAGGTAACAATCTCTTTTAGATTAGCAAAATTATTTGTATTTTAATTGCGACCGAAGGACGTGTACACTTTTTCACGCTCTATGGATTTACCGCTCTGACATCATTGTGATGTCAGGGGAACCACTATAACAGAATGGTTTTGCCGCTCTGACATCACGCTCTGGCTTCACTGTGATGTCACACTAACAGAATCCCTTTTATGCCCAAATATGGAGTTCCCTGATGTCATCAATATTAAGCCCATATCTAACAGGACTTCATATGGGAAAGCCCATATATGGAGGACACATCGGTCACATACCACACTAACAGAATCCATACTGTATATGGCCACGACAGATGGCGAAGACAGCCCATATCTGTGTTCTACATACAGGGATCTCCATGTATGGGCATAAAAGGGGATGATCTCAGATGTCATTTCACATAACGAATAACTGAGTAAGCATGTTTGGGCTCTCACAGCATATCTCCACATAAAGTACCAGGGGTCTCCATATATAGGTAACTGCTCTGATACATCACTTCCCAGATGGCCAAGACATGGCGCGGCGAGGTCGCTTGTCGCCCTGAGGCGTCTTACTAGTGTTATTTATATTAGTAATAACAGAGAACACCGGCACAATAGATGAAGGGAGAGAACAGCTCTTGAGACAGACTAAATTATGATTTTGAAACTGAAATGATCTTGTATATGCATCAATAAGACTGAGTCACCCACCCAAGCAGAATTTAAATTTGATACCTACATATTTATTTATCCTATTTTATACTTCTCTGTATGATGGTTTTATGTGACAAAAATAGCTGATCTACAAGCTCAGAATGTATAGCATCGCAAAGTGTTCCAAGCTTACAGGTCTGATATATTTACCATTTTCAGAAATGATATATCACCTTTAATGATAGCAGTCCATTTTACTTACTTTTGGTGGTTTGAAGGGGTAATCGGTGGGGAAGTGAATGGTGAGGAAAAACACGCCACCTTGATAAGGGCTGTCGTTCTGTTAAATTAATGTAAAACCATGGTAGTTAGTGAGATAAATCATAATATGTAACATCTGCTACATAATGTACTTAGTGTAAGTGAACAGTTAGATTCACTTACTGGACCCATTATTGTCGCTTGCCAATGAAACACTGAAAAAATGAAAATGCAGGTTATAATAACATGGCATCTAGTCAAGGCATGTATTCACGCTACACTGCAATAACACAACTGCACACGACTAGTGCGGGTGGCCTCTGTCAAAACAAATCCCTGGTTCAGAATGCATTCTGAGAATAAATGTGCCTCTCAAGAAACCAAGCACTATATAGACTTTGATGAAGTACTGGAATTAGGTTTATGCGTTTGCTTAAAGATGAAGAATTGATTGTGTTGTTGTTGTTGTTGTTGTTGTTGTTGTTACTTACAGTCATCTCCAACTGGTCCAGCAGAACACTGTGCAGGTGGGTCCCTCTGAAGGTCTGTGAGTTCCTATCCATAACAAAATTAAGACAGTAAAACAGACTCCACCATTAATTACACAACACTAATTCCATTAGATCCCTATATGGGGCAGGCATTGAATTCTGGCTATTTTAAACTATGTAAACAACTTCATTGTAATTATTGCCAGAGAATGAGAAGGGGTAAAACCTGTAAACCGGTAAAATCTGTGCTGATGCCAGCATGCTGATAATCAAATCAAATCAAATCAAATCACATAAATAGAATGAAAATACATGGGAAATCTGTTCTCTTAAGATTAAAAAAAGAAAAGTAGGCAAGAGATATCAGTAAACAGAGTTTTAACTGAATTTTTCTTAAATTGCAAAATGCAACTTTGACATCCTTATTCTCTACAAAGATGCAACTGTCTTGGTAAGTAGACAGGAAACGTGTAAAAGTTAATGTCCAAGATGTAACAAAGCTCAACCCCCCTCACTCCAAGATGTACAACTGTTCAATACCCCTCCACCACCATCAACATATTCTAGGCTATTCTTTTTTCTTTTGGGCTGGGCTGGTAATTTCACAGCAATCGAATATTATTCTAAAACTCCAACTCTAATCAATCATCCGTTTTCATGTTGATGACATCATATTGATAACATCAGTCTTGCCAAAATACAGACGGCAGGGCAGAGAATCTGAGATTATGATCAATTCACAAAACGTGAAAAACATTCTCACACGGAAACTGGGGATTTACTTCCTCTGCCTATTGGCAGCGTGCAAGGGTTTTATTATAGGCCCTAAAAGTATGCCTTGAACACAGGGAATTACTTTGGGTTAAAACGGGTTCCGGTTTGGTAGTTCCGGGCCAAAGTGTAGTCCATCTGATGACTACAACATGACGCAAGCTGTTCCCGACCGGATCAGAAACCCGAAAATGGTAGTGATACCAGGCTAGTCCACTTGGAACAGATTTGCTAAAAACTTGGTAGTTTGGTACTGGCCAATCAAGAACTGGTTATCCTTTTTACAGAGATTGGTGAAATAAAAGGGGGTGTGTGGCAGTGTAGATTAGCACCTGCCACCTTAGAGGAAAATGAGCTCTACACACTGAGAACATTTTATATTACAAGTTATTATTGATAGTCCTTTATTTAAGTATAACAAGTTTGAATGGAGAATTATGCACATTTAAAATGAATGTTACACAGTCATACTGTGTGTAGCTAGTCTATAGACAAACTTGACTATTTCAAATTCCAGTGGCAGCCATGTTCATTCAGTCCACTCCAAATTCATTCTCGGTGACTGTTGCCAAGTAGCATGGTGGTTTTGAGAGAGCCGATAAGACAATCTAAACCAGCTCAATGGTTTGGGACCTATTCGTGCTTTAACTAAAACCTAGCTCTGGTCCATCGCTTTCACCTCCCGCATTGCTCCCGGTGAAGCTCTGACAGACCCGTCGGGAAACGCATGGACTCGAGATTGTCGGCCCCGCCGAGCGCTCAATACTAGTGAAAATAAACAAAACCGTTTCACTACTCACCAAACCAAAGGTAGTTTTGCGTTGTTGAAAGTCTATTCTCCGCGGTGGTGAACCCCTCAGCACCCCACCTACTCTGTAAAATACATTATTTTGTCATGAAATAAAACGCACACACCTCAGGCCACCTAGCGGCCACCGCAGATACAATGGTTCACAACCCGGAAATAAGCGGCGGTCGAGTTGGATGCACTTTATTTCATGCCAAAAATAATGTATTTTACAGAGTAGGTGGGGTGCTGAGGGGTTCACCACCGCGGAGAATAGACTTTCAACAGCGCAAAACGACCTTTGGTTTGGTGAGTAGTGAAACGGTTTTGTTTATTTTCACTAGTATTGAGCGCTCGGCGGGGCCGACAATCTCGAGTCCATGCGTTTCCCGACGGGTCTGTCAGAGCTTCACCGGGAGCAATGCGGGAGGTGAAAGCGATGGACCAGAGCTAACTAAAACCATTCCTGCCAAAGATACCAACACAAAACGAAAGAGATACAAACTCTATATAGCAACTAGAATTCACATAAGAAGCTAGCATTTCTTATGTTAATAATGATTACAAGTCTTAACATGAAGCCTGCATGGTCCATTCTGTTATATAAATACACACACTGGCCTGCTCCAGTGCCCCATTTGCCACCCCATATATGGCCACGTTGACGTTGGGGTTCAATTTTGGCAACATGCAAACAGCTGTCAAGCAACAAGCACGACCACCTTCGACAAGTTGACAAGATAAAACCATTTTATTGTAAATTACAGTTGTCACTCAGACCCCCTTAGAGATGAACTAGTCCACCACTAAAATAAGGTGTACTACAACTACACAACTGTAATTGTAGCGTGGTGATAAGAGTAAATATGTTATTGTTGTGACATAACTTGCCACAGTGGTTAAGCAACCAACGAGTCGAATAATTGGCCACCATTGTGTCTGGCTCGTCTTTTGTCCAATTAATAACACCTCTTCGCACCACCGTGTCAACAAAAGTTTAAGTGTTCCCAACTAGAAAACGCGTCGCCGAAAACAACAAATAAATCAAACAATGCGTGTATTCTCAACAGAAGAAAGCGTCGAGGCCGAGCCAACACCTCTATAAGTAGAAAATACGTCTCGTTTTTCTTTATCGAGCGACATCGTCGTGCGAATAAAGACATTACTTGTCCATCGACACGCTAGTGCCAGACAGTAAGTATATAGTCAGTGGTGCAAAGTAACTAAGTAGATTTACTTCAGTACTGTACAGTTTTGAGGTGTTTGTACTTGTGGTTGTGCTTGGGTCAAGAGTATTTTCAATTTCCAATACTTGTACTTCTACAACACCACATTTCGGACACAAATATTGTACTTTTACCCCACTAAATTTGTTTGAGAACTTTCTAGACTTTCTAGATTTTGATTAGTATCACAAAAATATACATTAACCACGTTTATACATTTCGAAAATAGCCGATCTAAAAGCTCACAATGCGTCGCGCCGAGAGCTTGTATCTGCTACTTTCAAAAGATTTGTATACTTTTGAAAACTTGAAATAGGACATAATATATCTTCCTCATGAGTACTTTTACTTTTGGTGCTTTGTCTTTAAGTGCATTTTGATACCAATACTGTTGTACTTTTTACTCAAGTAAATTCTAAATTCCAGACTTTTACTTGTAACAGAGTATTTCTACATTGCAGTATTTATCCCTTTACTTAAAAGAAAATGTGAGTCCTTTTTTCCACCACCACTGAGTATAATAAATGTACAACTGTCAAGTATCTTTGGGGCACACAAAGCAAAACAGCAACCATGAAGTCAAGCTACGGGTCATCATGTAAAGTATCTGTTATTTCCATCCACCGCCTCGCGTTTAAAAAAAAGACGCCCTGGTCAGAAACGAAACGAGAACAGTGTTCTAAAAGGACACAAAAACATGCAAAAAACAATATTATCGAGCACACTCACTCACCTTTTGAATTCTTTTCAACGCCATTGCTTAAATGGCTATGCTAGCTAGCCTGACAGCTAACAGTTAGCACTTGACACCATACGATTTGGGGGGTTTTTCAGCTTGGGCTGCTTTTCAAATCACACCACCAGCCAGTGGAAACAAACACTGTGCGACTCTCAGCTTCAAGCACAATCTCTGCGTCCAAATGTTGGATCAATTCTCGTTCTTTTACTTGGGCTTTCTTTACAAACCACAGCAGCCTTAAAGATATTTCACTGTCTTCTCTCCTCTCATCATCATCATCATCCCTGTACTCTTCTTCTCCCTCTTCGTGCTGCCTTGCAGGCTTGGCGATATCGCGTTGTTACGGTGGCGAGAGTTGACAAGAAGTAAGTGCCTCTCCATGATTGTAGTTTTTTCAAGTTCAAACCCTAATTTTATCCCATGCGTTTTTTAGCAGCCGCACACATCATGACATGGCGAGTCTTGGCGAACCTGTTCTTCGGCTATTTTCGGCGAAGACGATATTTGTTGTGTGTAGAGAGGGGGAGCAATAATGGGCTTACTTAATAGTCAACTAGGATTTATTAAAAGAAGATTCAGTCAAGATCTTATGAAGAGTACAAGTGAAATGGCAAGTAAATAGCAACTTTTAAACGTTTTTAAACTGTTAACTGTTCATGTAGGCAGAGCTATAATTTCGCTCAATCATAATGGCTACAAAGGGACCCCTGGGCCAGAGCGTTGTATTAGAGAGTTCTGCCAATGCGGGGGGTCAGAAACAGTGCCGGTCACATGGTTCATGTAACTCGAAATGTCACTTTTCCCTCATAGACTCCAAATTCTATAAACTTCCAGTTCATGGGTTGCATTTGTTGTCCTACACCAGCCATTTTGAGGACCAACACAGACACAGGTGTTTTGATTAACGTAGAACACTGGTTCTATGCCAATCAGACAAATTGAACACCTGTGTTGGTCCTCAATATGGCCGGGTTAGGACTACAAATGCAACCCATGAATAGATGTGTATGTAGAGAAGACCTGGGTTGGCCCCATGGCGCGACTCTCCAATAGAGGGCTCTGCCCTGGGCCAATTATCTTTGAGGGCCCCCATGCTACCCATACCCAGAATGGAAAGTCGGGTGGGCAGGGCACGGCACGCAAACACATGTAGGACTACGTAAGGTATTTCTGGGTCAAGAAAGCACCTGTGGAAAGCTGTTAGCAGGATTTATTTTACTGAAAGGGCTGTCAGATTATCTTGCACTATAGAAAGGCCAGGGCCCCATGGTTTCAGCCACAGTCTTTGAATGCTACTGTACAAGGCTGAGGGGCCTATAAATATTTGAGCGTTAACCTACTGTAATTTTAGTATACGGGTATTCAATAGTCATTAAACCTCATGGTCCAAGACTACCCTGGTAGTCAGGGGCCGCTGGGCAAGTGGGCATTTGCCCCATTATACCCCTGTCTATAATTTGTTCATGGCTAAAATGCCCCTGAAGAAGAATTGTTTTGTCTGAATAGTATTCACTGAATTCTACTAGTGAACTGACATTGCCCCCAAATATGTCTCATATACAACGTTATTAACATGTTGAATGGCTTAACTGCAAATGGAATAGATCATTGACTGAAGTATAGGCCTAATTGCTTTTTTATTTTAATATACACATATATATATTACATTACACATATATTATTAAGTAGTTATATAGCCTAATTTTGAAGCTATATGTCACATCAATAATTCATCATCTGGTTTTTATGTGACATTGTCAAATTTCAATTTCAGTCATTTCAAGATGCCATTAGGCTTCAGGACCCCAATAAAATAATAAGAAAAGAAGGGGGGGGGGGACAATACCTGGGACCCAATCTACATTGTAAAATACTAAATGTTAATTTGTTGTTGTTCTAGACCCCTAACGATACATTTGGTTATCATTCAATCATCTAGGGACCCCCTGGCTGGAACCCCCTCAAGCACCTCTGGGCACCCCTTGGTGAGTAACAGACTACAGTGTTGTTTACTGACACTAATGTTTACCAATTGCCATTAGAATGTATTCATTGCAGTTCAACAATACGTGAGGGTGTATGACCACAAGATGTCACTGTATGAAAAGATGAAGAAGTGGAATTGCCACGTCCAAAAACTTCATGACCAGAGAAGTAGGTTTGTTCAGCCTACAGCTCTCATAGTTATGAAAGACTACTGGGAAATCTATGTGAAATACATTTGTCCTTTACAAACAACATATTAAATGTAAAAATGAATAAGCTGAAGTTGCCAGCCTAACAATATATATATATATATATATATATATATATATATATACACACACACAGTATATATATATATATATATATATATATATATATATATATATATATATATATATATATATATATATATATATATATATATATATATATATATATACACACAGTATATATATATATATATATATATATATATATATATATATATATATATATATAAAATACAAGTAAGTATAAAAGTTTATACTGGTAAGTACAAATTTGCATACACTGAATCAGCAAATTGCCAAGAAATCAAGCACACGTATACTATATCCCTCTTTCAAAGACTGTAATGAAAGACTATAGAATTGTTCATTCAATACCCAATCATTGTAAAGGCATATTCATCTGAGTCAGCTGCATGCTCCAATTTCTGCACAGCCTTGTCTTGCAAAGCCTCATGAGCTTCCCTTTATATGTCTTAAACAAGGGTGAAAAAAGAGCTCTCATTATTTTAGTGAGTATCTATGAATGGGTAGCAGTGTTCATTCTTCTTAAATGGCTGATTCAATGTCAGGTTGAGGATCCTATCGTCAATGTGACACTGAGAGGGAGCATTTTCCTTTGGAAGGCTGGAGATTCCTTCAGATAATATCTTATTGTTTGCTCATCTCTGTGCTCTCAATGACCTGACTGTCCTCAGGGGCTGCCTGTAATCAGATTCAGCCAGCAGTAGAGGTAGCAGTTTGAGTCTTGTGGAGCGGGGGCCTTGTGTTCCTAGTTTGTCTACTTGGAAAGGCCATTTATCAGCATGAGGTTTTCAGGCCCAGTCAAGCCCACACGTTGTTGGCCCGAAGCCTTGGCTCGCAACGCTTCCCACAGTCATTTTACTGTAGTTTTTCCTCTGAAATTTCAAAGTGCACTGTTTTGTTAACTGCTACTGTATGCACTTCAAACTGGGGGGTTTGTGACTCTAGGCCACAAGAGAGCCCTTCATAGTTAGCAGCGGCTGCTACTACCAGGAGCGTTAACCACTTTCACCCTGGCTTCTCTATTTTGGGCATGTCATAATAGGTGAAGTAAAACAAATAATTATAATCTTTTTAAAAAAAATAGTTAAAATAGCAGATCTGCAAGCTCATGACATGTCACATTGTGATGCGCTGTGAGCTTGTAGATCAGCTTTTTTGCAATTTTTGAAATATGGCTTAAGGGCCGATGCATACTCAACTTTTAGATCCGACTTTAAATCAGTTCTGCTCTGTCCAAACTTCAATATGATGTCATTCAGAGGTTCGAGGGGGCGTAAAGTCGACTGAACCAATTTATACTCGGCTCTAATTGTGGAGTATGCATTGGCCTTAAGAGTGATATAAGAGACATACAGATAATTGGAGGAAACCTCCAAGGAAATGACCACTGTAAAATCCAATGTTCGTTTAACTCTGAAAGTGTAAATATTTTACACGTGCAGGGTTTAATTAACACTGAGGGCTGCACTTTCTTTGTGTCTTGGGTAGGCCTATCTTCTCTCTGGTCTGTATGGGGAAATCCCCACCTATCCCCTGTAGTTGAGGTTTTAGTTACAGGACTGGCGCCCCCAGATCCAAAATGATGTATGAGCCAAAGGTGTGACTGTGGATACATCAGCAATGGGATGATATGGGTGGGGGTGGGGGCTTAGTTGACCTATCCGGTGCTGCACAAGAGTGCAGTCTAGTTTTGTAATTTGAGACCACGCACTAAGCACAGTGTATTACTGCTCCGTCTTCTCGATCACATGGATCATCTCTGGTGGACTCATGCATTGTGCAAACTCAATTTATTGTGCGTCATACATACTAAAAGCTCCAGCTTAGCTTTTGCATTATCTTCCCTGTGATACGTTTCCCATGGTTGCCATGACAAAGCACATATGCTCACAATAATTTACACAATTATCTTAAATGGGTCCTGCTGATGTCTGAATTATCCAATAAAAGCACAACAAATTAACGCTGAGCACAGAATGGCCTCTGAGAGTCCCTGGAGGTGCTCTACCTTCGGACAGTCTGTCAGCTTTCTAAGAGCCCTCACATGAAACAAAGATCCATTGTTCTCACATACTAAGAGATATTTGTACACTCTCTGTATCAATGTTCTTGATTTGATTATACATTCAGGCAATATGCGCATGCAGTTCTCATGTTTGCAGTGAAGTCAGCAGCCTTACACAATCCCATAATTCTCCAGTTACGGAATGGCAAAAAAAGGCATTATGTATAGACTAGACTCTAGACAGAGCAATCACTTTTTCATGGCTCATTTCCTTGGTTGATTTGATTTGGTTTGTCATTGTTTAGGTGGCAGCTGACAGCCGTTTGACCCAGAGGATATCTAAATCTTTATTTGAATATTCCTCTTCCAGTTGCTGCCTTGGTCAGTCACTAAGGATGAGCGCTTACAGTAGCCTCCCCTTTTCTCCATATCTGTGGAAATGAATACCATATGTTACATGACTGCATTAGCCTGCTTTCCTTTCCAGGGTCAGTGGCATGTTCAGATTTGCAGAGCTTGTTGCAAACCTATGACACAACAGTGTAAACATTTATGGCCTCAAGGATGTATTCATTAAGTGGCACTATTTGCTTTATTAACTGTGTCTGGCTGGCTGTAGTGAACTCTGTGGGATGTAACTGATCAAATTAGTTAACTGGTGAAAAGGGCTCTTGTATAGAATTAGGTTTTCTAGTGCAACACTGAAGTATTTCCGTATAATTAAAAATCTCCAGACAAATAGGCATAGGATATAGCCTTAGCTTGAGATAACATGTGGTTAATTTGTTCAGCTCAATGATGTCTTTAAATGAGTTTAACTTGGGGCTCGCTTCAGATTATTTGCTAAAGCTTTGTGCATAAGAATGAAGCCAACAATGTTGTATTGTAATAGTAAATAACACACATTTTTGCATTTTCCCATTCCCTGTGTTTATTTGTAGGACCCAATGGTGTTGTAGGACAACATAGTTGTGTTTGCTCTGACCCTGTGTTTGGTTGGTTAACATTTCTTTGTTTATCATATTGGAACGCTCTGTTACTAAAGAGCAAGGAATTGAATGAGAACACAGTGGGCCAAGTCACCATTGTCTATCACCTCACTGAGCCACCCTTATCACACTGTGTGGTGGAAAGAGAAACGCAACACATAAAGTCATAAAGAAGCAGTACTCCTTGGGGGATAAGTACTTAAACAATGATCCCCAGAGCCCCCTTTGTCTGTATGATTCACCTCAGGTCTGGCAATTTGATTGACAGCTAGAGCAACTGTTTTACTGTGCTGCTCTTGGAATGAGTGGTCCCCAGAGCTTGAGGTAATAACAAGTCTGGGATATTGTCTAAAATACGCTTATTACCGTCTCTGTGTAACCATTATTAAATGTGTTCCAGCTGTTTGAATTTCTATGACAAATTCAGGTTTTCACAGTTTGTCGAGCTTCCTTGAGAGACAAAGGAGGGATTTCCTCCGAAACGGACAGGCGGTGGTAATGCCAACGAACAGGCTTAGTGCTGTTATCAGATATAGAACGTCGGCCTGAGTATATAAGCAAATACGAGGACCAATGAATTGAAATGCATTATGCAATGATAAAAAATATCACTTGTACAGATCTTAGTTATTGTGGGCTTGCCTGAAAGGCGAGAACACTATGTTATCTTCATTATTTATTTATCTATCAAGTTCCACCAGACAGTATAAAGGCCAATGAGGTGCAATTGGAAGTGGTGTTAGCTGGAATATTGGTTGAGCTTCACATGACAGTTAGCATGCTGCAGCAGAATATTAAAGTCACGTTAGGGGACATCATGGACTCATACAAGTTAGCATGCTGCAGCAGAATATTAAAGTCACGTTAGGGGACATCATGGACTCATACAAGTATTTCTTTACGAATGTCATTCTATAGCTGTTGTCACATTGTTGACATTGTGACATCACATTGTTGTGACATCACCTCATCAAAAATCAAACCCTGGATATCCGTGACATCAAATTGTGACATCCCATTGTGACATCACATTCCGTCCCTTGTATGCCCTTATATGGAGATCCCTGATGTACAGTTGTACAAAACATGTTTTCAGTAGAACCGCCGATCCAACGAGAGACAAATACTGACACGCACAGACGCATGTCTGTCCGGGGTCTCACAGCACACGGTTGGTTCTACAGACAGGGATCTCCATATATGTGCATAAAAGGGATGGATTGTATATATGATGTCAGACGTCATAGACGTCATAGGGCTTTCACATAACGAGTAACCGAGTAAGCATGTCTGGGGTCTCACAGCACACGGTTGGTTCTACAGACTCCAACCTTTGCACATGGATAGCTCAGACTTTTGTCTATATTCTTAGCTGCTTCCCCTGCCGTTACTGTACGTTACTGTGTGCACAATGTACAGTCATGTGAAACAATTTTTTTTTGTAGAACCTTCGATCCAACCAATATGACCATATCTCCATATACATGGATCTCCATATACAGTATGGGTATCAGGGATCTCCATATATGGGTAACTGGTCCGATATATATATTTTATTAATAATTAATAATTAATTTTATCCTGTGCGAATTCCGTCCTGCGCGACCTCGCCCTCTGCGCGACATCGCCCTAAAGGGTTGAGGTCGTTTTTCTCCCTTAGGCGTCTTACTGGTTATTAATATTATTCAAAAAACCCTGGGAAATCAATGCTTCAATGACAGATTGCACTGAGATCTAAAGAGAAAGGATCTACGAAAGCAATACATTGCTCAGCTGGAAAAAGTAGAATGGAATCATTTTGTCATTGGCAAAATAAATCAGTGTACATTTTCTTTATCATCAGCTTAATTATCATTGTGCTTATGCTTCAGAAATGCACCAGATTGTTTTCTGTGGGAAGGAAGTGAGTTTCTTGCTAAAGCCTGATCTATTGAGCTGGCTGAAGGGCAGCTCTAGCAAAGAGACCTGAACCAATAGTTTGCGGACACTTTGCATTGCACAATGCATTTCACTTTGCCAGTGATTTGATGTTTTTCTATACATTTGAATGGGTGATAAATATTGGGATACATATTTCTGGGAACCAACTTTTCCAACCAATCAGAGCGGCGTACTCCCAATAACCGAACCAATCAAAGCAGTGTATTCCCGAATACCTAAGAAGGAGCAATGGCCTGTGTGAAGCAACCAGCTTGCTTCCCTGATTGGCCAACACGACCCTTCGGCTTAACTGATTGGCCTAGCATCGCATCAGGATGGACCAATGGAGATGGTGAGGAAGCAATGAGTAGAGGTGGCGAATGATGCATTTAAATAAATGGTGTGTTTAGTGCTTTTTATCCAAAGCGCTTTACATAGATTGAAGCTGGAGGATACCATGCCAGTCACCAATATTTGCACATCGGGAGCAATTTGGGGTTCAGACAGAAGGACACTTTGACACTAACTCCGTGATCGAACTGGGAACCTTGCGTTTTCCCATCCTGCCGCTCTACCGGCCACTCTACCCCTGGCCCTGAGCCACTGCCGCACCTAAGAAGAGAGAGAGAGAGTGTACACGCAGGTTGGAACAGATGGAGGAAAGTGTCAGGAGTGATTTGTGACAGAAGTGTACCAGCAAGCATGCAGAGGGAAGATGTACAGCATAAGAGAGCAGTGAGTCCAGCCATGCTTTAAAGGACCAGGTCACCT
Organism: Nannobrachium achirus; assembly: GCF_963921795.1. Classification (NCBI taxonomy): domain Eukaryota; kingdom Metazoa; phylum Chordata; class Actinopteri; order Myctophiformes; family Myctophidae; genus Nannobrachium; species Nannobrachium achirus. The sequence goes on from NC_137832.1 coordinate 59,064,897, forward strand.
CTGGGACAACCAGATCTTATTTTATTGTTGTGTGGGACACGATCAACACAATCCTGAATTATTTTTTGTGTTCAATCTGTGTTTTTAGATATGTTAGTATTTCAGCATGCTACAACTGGTCATATGATGCATTTTGCATCATATGACCAGTTGTAGCATGCTGAAATCGGCTGAAATACTAAAATATCTAAAAACACAGATTGAACACAAAAAATAATTCAGGATTGTGTTGATCGTGTGTCCCACACAACAATACAATATGATCTGGTTGTCCCAGAGGTGACCTGGTCCTTTAAGTCTAGGGTATATGGTGGCACTGACAGGGGTGTCACACCAACTTCTGGGCCCTGGGTATACAAGGATTCACTGTGGGCACCCCATGAATGTTCTTCATAGGGGGAGGGGGTTAGACTGGGAACGCATTATACACATTATTTTGTGTGTTAACTATTGAAAAATAGCAGATCTACAAGGTCACAGCGCGAGCTTGTAGATCTGCTATTTAAAAAAAAATCATAGAAAGTCTGAATATATCAAATCCTTCTAAGGTTTTTTGAAAAACCTATGTTTCTAAGTCAGTGGTGCTCAAACTGTTTCATGTGAAGGAGACCCATAATGATATGTATTTGGCCACGGACCCCCATCTCAAAATATTTAGTTCCAGGGACCCCCAGAAGCAAAAGTTATAAATGTTTGCATAAAAAAAATACATATTTTCAAAGATTTGCACACATTTTCACGACTTTTCAAAAATAGCAGATCTACAATCACAATCACAAGTATAAAATAATGAAGGCCCCTCCACCTTGGGCCCCAGTAACTCAGTCCCACTTTTCCCCCTTTGTGATGCCCCTGGGTGGCACTGACAAAAAGACAGAAGGTGGATCTGGAGGTGACAGGATTGAGGATGTTACGATTCTCATTAGAAATGACAAGGCCAGAACAGAACTGACACAAGCACCAAATTTGGCATGAACAATGCCTAGGACCTACTTGTTCAGAAAAGCAAGTTAGCCACTCAATTAAAAACAAATAGGGTTGGGGTCCCAATCGTCCCATTGACTTTCTATACAGTAAAATAATACAAAAAAATTAATCTGCTTCAAATAGCATGTGAGGGGTCAAACTAGGGGTTTTTCATGGTGCTGAATCCATTGTAAGCATCTGTTTTGCACAAAAAACACTCCTTGGGCTAGAAAGGCCAACACAACACTATGGTTTAGTGATGAGTCATCACTTTTCACCATGGTTTTCACGCTTTTGTGGGGGCCTTTCTGCCCAAGGAATGTTTTTCGTGCAAAACAAATGTTTGCATTGGATTCAGGCTCATGAAAAAACCCTAGTTTGACCCCTCACTTGCTACTTAAAGCAGATTTATTTTGTTGTATTATTTTACTGTATAGAAAGTCAATGGGACCCAACCCTATTTGTTTTTAATTGAGTGGCTAACTTGCTTTTTGGAAAAAGTAGGTCCAGAGGAAACTTTGTGCAAAATGTGGTGCTTGTATCACAAAGTGAACAATTATCTCTGGAGCCGCCGGGCTAGAAAACAGGACCAGATGGAAACATATTCTGCCGTGGCGACCCTGATGGGAATTAGCCAAAAGAAGAAGTTATTCAAACTATTCTTTTCAAATCTGTTATTAAAACATAATCTATTTCAATGAAATACCGTAGTAATAATAATACAAAACATTGCAGATCTACACAGGTAGCCAGCTCTTCACTGGGATTTCTCATTCCTGTCTTGTTACCTTGACTGAAGCAGGGGCCTTGACTCTGTCCTTGAAACATGCAGGTAGAGACACAGGCCTGTTTATATTGAATGAAAACAACAAAAGACAGAAGAGGTTCTTTTACTTTCAGAGTCAAGTACAAAGGTAAAGTGACCTGTCAGGGGGTACAATAGAATTAGCTCAGAAACGGGAAATGGGGAGAAGAGAACTCAGGTTCTGTTGATTGCTTCAGACAACTGTAATATTTAATGATTTAGGATGATGAAAAATGTCCTTTGTATCTTTAGTTTTTGCTATAGCAGACGCGCACACACGCGCAAGCGCGCGCACACACACGCACGCACGCACGCACGCAGCCACGCACGCACACACACACACACACACACACACACCACCACCACCACCACAAAACAGCTGTGTCATTCTTCCACTCTTTACAGGGAAAATAGATTTGGTAGTTTAGATCAGAGAGATAAGAGTGAAAGGTAACACATTGTGTCTGTTACTATTTACCAGAATTATGTTAATATCGGTGTGTGTGTGTGTGTGTGTGTGTGTGTGTGTGTGTGTGTGTGTGTGTGTGTGTGTGTGTGTGTGTGTGTGTGTGTGTGTGTGTGTGTGTGTGCGTGTGTGTTAGGGCATTCACGAATAGTGATTTCTAGTATTCTAATTATTCGACCTCAAAGTATTCGAATATTCGACAGGACTGGCCAAACTGTCAAATATTAAGTAAGCAAGAGGCGAACATTGTGAAAATAGCCGATCTACATGCTCATGTAGATCGTGAGCATCACAATATTGTGAGGCGTTGTGAGCATCACAATATTTATCTGCGGAACCGAGTCACATTACATTTAATACCTACAATTCCAAGTGCTTGTCAGGGTGGGGGTCCCCAGTTCAAATATGTTTATTTTGGGGGTCACAGCCTTAAAAGGTTTGAGAACCCCTGGTATAGAGCATTAACAAATTCATCTAGCCAAGTTTTATAAACTATATATATAAAAAAAAAAAAAAAAAAAAAAAAGAGAATATTTGACTTCGGTGAACAACGTTGAATAGTGACTTTGATATTCGAATATTCGAATATTTGGTGAATGCCCTAGTGTGTGTGTGTGTGTGTGTGTGTGTGTGTGTGCGCGCGCACGCGCGCGCGTGCGTGCGTGCGTGTGCGTGCGTGCGTGTGAAAGTATAAGTGAGTGGGACACGGGGGCCTGTCCATCCTGTCACACAATAAACAGTTTGTTTCCCAGGAGCAACCCTCGTGTTCCTGTTGTTGGCTCCGTCGCTGCTCACTGGGAAACGTCCTGGCCTCTATTGTGCCAGGGGTCAGGGGTCACAGGATGCTCCTAAAAGGCCCAAAGGGGGAGGTAAGAGGTTGGATTTGAGGTATGATAAAGAGCCCCCCCCCCCCCCCCCCAACGTCCCCTTTAAAAACAAAACTCCAAAATTGGTCCTTTTTTTTTCCTCTCTTGTCATGCCATCCTTCACTCTAGGAGGACACATTCATTTCAAGCATTTCAGGAAACTAAGTCAGGGTTTTTGAAAGCACAATGGGGAGGACTGACCATTTAATACTAAACATCCTGATTGCCTTTGGTCAATGCTCCATGTGTAGGCCACTGTTCGCTGTTTGCTGTCCTTTGTATGTCTTTATTAGGTCCTTCAGTGTAGCGATTTTTTCCTTTAATGGAGGGCATAGTATGCATGCTTTCCCACAGAAGTATGAGGAATTCATTCTGACCAGCAAATTAGGGGTAAGGCGTATCATTAAAGAAGGAAGGGGGAAAAAAACAGCTAAGAAAGGTCTATTTGTATCTTGTCACACAATGTTCAGCCAACCTCAGCCGCAGTCAGAGCCCAGACTGACCGAAGAAGCTATGATATCCACCGCATTGACAATGACTAGCCTTTCAACAGAACTGTATAAACAGGCGTGTAAATATTGTTTTTACAGCTAGATTAAGAATGGCATTCCATAAAATCAGAATGGAGACGCCGTACAACCATAATGAAATCTCTTTGCACCACTCTTGAGGCTACAGAGGATAGCAGGTGCCGTCGAGGTTTGTGTGTGTGTGTGTGTGTGTGTGTGTGTGTGTGTGTGTGTGTGTGTGTGTGCGCGCGCGCGTGCGTGCGTGCGTGCAGGGGCGTCACACCAAATTCTGACCCCTGGGTACAAGGATTCACTGCGGGCCCCCATGAATGTTAACTATTGAAAAATAGCAGATATACAAGCTGACAGCGCGGCACTGAGTGCCGCGCTGCGAGCTTGTAGATCTGCAATTTTTGAAAAATTGTGAAAATGTGTGCAAGAAACCTGTCAGTGGTGCTCAAACCTTTTCATGTCAAGGACCCCCAAGATGATATGTGTTTGGCCATGGACCCCCATCTCAAAATATTTAGTTCCAGGGGGGACCCCCCAGAAGCAAAATTTGAATCACAAATGTTCGCTTAAAAAATACATATATTCAAATATTTGCACACATTTTCACGCCTTTTTAAAAATAGCAGATCTACAGGCTCGCAGATCTACAAGCTATTTTTCAATAGCTAAAGTTACTAGGGCCCCCTCTACCTGGGGCCCTAGTAACTCAGTCCCACTCCCCTCCCCCCTTGTGACGCCCCTGCGTGCGTGCGTGTGTGTATGCATGCATGCGTGTCTGTGTGTGCGTAACAGCCTGTATATGACATTTCCTGTAAAGTTATTCCGTTTATTTTTGAAGACTTGTGAGAAATATTCTCTTACTTTTTGTTTATTGCACTTGAACTAAAGAGATTTAGGGCCCTGAAGCGCGGGTCTTCTACCCAGTGTACTGAGGGACTGGGATGAGACATTACACTTCTCTCTGGACATTTTCAGACACACATTCATCTTTTTTATGATGCAAAAGGCCACAGCTTTTGAACAATATACCAGATGCTCCTTTCCATATAGCATATTGTCATCTTATTACCTGTCTTTTAGTGGCACGCATAGGCGATTTTAAGGGGTGTCCTAGGGTGCACGTGCACCCCCTGGCCGCCAGGCGGCCATTTTGATTTTTTTTTTTTTTTTGTAATGTAACTTTATTTTATAATTATTAAATAAAACAGTGATCGTGATTTGTAAAATGTGCGCAAAAAGAGAGGTGGAGGGGCAAGTATTTCAGCTTGCTTGCTTGCAATGTAAGACCTATCAGCTTGCTTGGCGACGGCGCTGTTGGCAGACTTGGCAGGCACTGTGGGTGGGCTGTGAGATTGACACCTGTGCTGGCCGGCTGTGTGACTCTCTGATATGATGACCCACAATTCCGTGATTTCCTTATCTGTTTCCGCCCGCCTAAAACAATATGGATACAGCAGCAGAGCAGCAATAATGGCGAAACGAACTATAAATACAAAGACAATTGACCAATTCTTTATAAAAAAGAGCAAACCCAGTGCCACAAGCGATAATTCATCATCAGGAAATGTGAACACGGGTTCACTCGACACTGACAGTAATGCTAATGAACGTGAACCAGAGGAGGTGGACGGAGCTTGCAGCAGCAGTGATCCAGCCACCGACATCACTGTGGAAGGCTCGCCGTTGCTGGAGACCGAGGCCCCGGTTCCTCCACAGCAAGCAAGCCCCACTCCAGACTCAACTGTTGTTACCCCAGGCCCAGACCCAGAGGAGCCAAATGAAGCCAACTTTGTTCATGAAAGAGACCCTTGCCATGGCCCGGATAAAGCCAAGCAGTTTTTGGCTTTGGGTCCATATCAGCCAGAAGATGTAGAATGTCCATTAAAGGCCGCTGGCGAAAAACAACGCAAATTCAGAAAGGAGTGGTTTAAAGATTTTGCCTGGCTGGAGTATAGCGTGCGCCATGACCGGGCGTTCTGCTTTCCATGTCGGGCCTTTGGTTCTGAGAACGCCGAGCAAGCTTTCAGGAGGACAGGTACATAAAGACACATCTCTGTTTACACAATGCTGTTGTACTCCCTCCAAGTGCATAGTCTATTATGTTCCCTTTTTTCAACTGTTTCGTTATATTGCTTTAATGCTTTGGCAATGTAAGGCTGCAGTTCATTGTGTAATAAGGATGTGTCTACTATTTGTTTTTGTGAAATGCTTATTTGACACTGTAAATGACTGCTTGATTGCTTGATGAATGATGATTAACTTGATGTTTGGCTTTATATGTCCTGGCTGTGCTGCCTCTGTCTGCAAAATAAGTAAATAAATCCTATAGATAGACATATGGTGTCTAGAAAAAGAAGCACCTGTTTTACACTTTTTTTTGTTTATATTGTGTTACATTTGGGTACAAAATTAACTGCAGAAATCCGCTAAAACAACATTACAAAACCGCTAATATCCGCAATTTTTTTCGCGTGCGCGCCCCTGCTGGAAGAGGCTAGAATCGCCTATGGTGGCACGCCATCGATAGTAATTTGTGCAGTGCCTTCAGACAACAGTAATGTGATGTTTGTGCATTTGAATACATTTAGATTTTTTTTCAACGGCCATACCCCAAATGGGGACTGCCCCATAGGTCGAACTCCCGTTGGGTGGAACACCGTCGGCAGGTTAGCTATACTCACCAGCGTCGGCAGGTTAGCTATACTCACCAGCGTCGGCAGGTTAGCTAATCACCCACGTCACGGTTACTGATGTTAGGGTTAGGGTTAGAGTTAGGTTTAGGCATAGTTTTACTGAGGTTAGGGTTAAGGTTAGGTTTTGGTGGTCGTACCAAAGGGTGTTCGACCTTAGTAAGGACATGTTACCCACTGGCCAACAGTATTGCCGCGTTTCTGCACAGATTTGGAAGGTAAACGCGGCAATACATACTATCGGCCGGTGGTGTACCGACCGAAGCACACTGGCGTGCCCTCCAGGTGCGCTTTGGGGATTTTGTAACAACCTGACATTATTATTGCAACAACTAGTCCCTATTTTGGGAATGTCTTTATAGGCGAAAGGTTTAATATATATTTTAATCATAAAACGTTTTCACAAATTGTCAAAAAACATAAATGCATCGCTACACATTGTGAGCTTGTATGTCTGCTATCCTCCTGTTTCCGCGGGAATTTACTGTAGAATTATTTGTGGGACAGCTGACATACAAGCTCACGTTGCGTCGCAGATGCGACCGTTGTGAGCTTGTAGATCACACTCGGCTCGACTCGGCCGCGACACCGGAACTGCTGCCCACCTTCTGTGAACATGGGACACTGGAAACTTGTGGATAGAATACAGGTGTGCCTTGAGATTGGACACAAAGAGCTAAAACCATTGCTGTAGGCTACACACAGCAGTGGCTACTATGATCCTTCGTATTCAAAAAGATTTCCTAAACGTGTCGAGCGCTGCTCAATGACTGCACCTTATTTTTAACCTTCTACTTGTGTTTCTGACAACTTAGAATTGTAGCTGTAAAGTGAGACGTCAACGGTAATGCGATCGATGTTAGGTGTTACACACCATGATCTTCACTTTTCTAACCACGGGCAATTCTGAATATAATGCTCATAGTTTGGGTTACATACTCTGCATTTTCCCCCGGGCCTGACCCTCACCCCCAACCTGCCCTATCGTATCAGGTTAGGAGTTACTGGAGCAGGGAGGTGACAGCTGGAAATGGTTTGGGGGTGGGTGGGGGGTGTCTTGGGATAGTTTGTTTTCAGACCAGGCTTCAGGGGAATGAGCAGGGAGACGTGGATGACGGACGCGTGCATGTCAAAGCCGTCGGTTCGACGGTGCTGCTCTCCTCTCTTGGCGTTAGTAACTTTACTTGCCGAACGATGTCACAGTGAACATTTGTGTAGCACAGAATGTCAGGTTGGCTCCGAGGGATCACTACCCCCCCGTGAGCAGGCTGTGCTGTCCTGGCATGCCAGCAATGTGCCACTATCTGAGCCAGTTAGACACTGTGTGCTTTGAATTTTCCTGGAGCACTTTGACCCTTCGTGGCTTAATTTCCTGGTCCGTTGTGTTTCTTTCTACACTGTACGTCTGCATACTGGGGGTCTGGCACGACTCGCCTTCTCACTTCGCAATCCCACTCAGATGGTGGGGGTGCCTTTCCTTTTTCTTTATGACCAAATAAATCTGTCTGGTGCCAAAGAAAAAAAAAAGGGGGGGGGATTAAAATTCCCCTTTCGCTGTCTTGAGGAGCCCAGCTGCACTGCACTGTTTGTTTTCCACAGCACCGTGCAGCTGCAGAGCAGTGCATTAGTAGAGGTACAGGCCAAAGCTAAACAGAAATGACTGTATTTTCGTTGGCACATACAGTCCCCATTCACCGTGTGATAATTACATTGTGGAATTAGAGGATAAGAACAACAGTCTGGTTAACACCATTTTAATGTGGCCAAATGTGCACTCTACTTAGATATTCCATACTTTGGAAGATGGCTTGCTTCATGCACTCTGTGTTATTTTGACCCTACAGTAGTCCTACATATAACTCCACAAGCTATTTCAGAGATCTAGCTGTCCCACTGCACATTAATGATGAGGTTGACCTGTTGCATAAGCCTCTGTATTTACCCATGCTATTGGCCTATATCTAATTTAAATGTTTGCTTATCTCTTGGCATCACACAGGGCTTGCTGGTCATTCTGCATAACCTGCAGGAAGAGCTGTGTATGCATAAGGATGTAGAGAGAGGTGTTAAGTTAAGGTGAATCTAGGGACAGCTCGACGCGGGTAAGAATGCGGGCGGGCAAGTGAGACACGTCTGTAGGCAGTATTTTGTCTATGTATGGCAGTGAGTGTATCCCAAATATAGGGCCCGCGGACGCGTTATTTGAAATGACGCCGCAGCTCCAGGCGGAGCCGCTCGATTGTCCACGACACTGCAAGCGGCGCGAAGGCCAGCGGACCTTGGGCCGCGCGGCCGGCGGAGCGCCGCGCGAGTTACGAAGCCGTGGTGAATGCAATCGTTATATTTATGCCCAGGCCGTAAGGCCTGGGCAAGCGCACGATAAACGCCCTGTCCAAGCGACTACAATTGAGCGCTCCCTAGCTCCGCTTCAGCCAATCAAAAGCTTCGGTGGGCGGGGTTTCCCTGGAGCTGCGGTGTCCTTTCCAATAACGCCCCGCGGACCTATATTTGAAGTCCATTTCCTGTTTGTTGTGTTGTTTCAAAATCTTCTTTTTTTTTCTTTTCTTTTAAAAAAAAATGTGAACATAGGTAGCCCAGTCAAAATCTCAAGGCGTATTCATAGCGAAAATAGCCAATCTAGCTCACAATGCAACGCGTTGTCAGCTTGAAGATCTTCTATTATCCCTATTTTTTTAAATAAAGGACCACATCACCCATTTTAAACCTACAATACCTTCATAAAATTGGTCCTCACTAATTCACAAGATTCCGGTCTACTCCTTTTCCTTATTTGTCAATCTCTGTTTACTCTATCTGTGTCTCTGAGGAGGGGCTGCGGACAGTTCAGAAACCTGCCCATAAATGACATCATGGTTAAGCGGGGTTGGTCATTTCAAACAAAATGTCAAACTTTTTATGGCTTTTATTTCAGCATGCTAATGTAGTGATACGCGGAAGCGGGGTTTGAACCCCGGACTCCCACTGGTTCATGGCTGATACTAACTGTGGGGTGCTACACTAACTATACAGGAAGAGGAAGGCTTTATAGTTTCTATTAGCTTGGAATCCCCTTCGCTGATCGCAGGTTTCTGAACTGTCCAGAGACCACCACTGAGATGCAGTAGGCGGAAATTGTGCCATCTTTTAATGAGCATTTGTCAGGAGGACCAATTATACGAAGATAATGTTAAAAAGGATACATCATCCCATGGCTGATGTAATTTATCCATGTGTGGTGCAGCCCCTATGGAATGAATGCAATGCATGCGCTAATAAAAACACATTTGAAATATTGTTTTGATATATTAAACTTAGGTGCAGTTGTTTTTTAGTTAGCACATGCATGCCATACATTCCATAGGGCCTGGACCACACATGGACAGATTACATCATCTACTTGCCACGAGCATTGTCCCCCTTGAGTAAAAGATCAACTATTTCTAAAATAAATAAAATAATTTAAGGTGTTTTTTTATTTAAAATGTTAACCCATCTGACAGATATGTGGGCCTCGTGCATTGCCATAGCTTGTTTATTTTAATGATCAATCAATCAATTACATTCCACCTTGAATCAATGGAAATAGCGTCTACTATACTGTAGGTTTCATTTATTGGTATTATTTTGTGTTATTGATGTTATATTACCATTAAGATATTAGTGTATTGACAATTATTTTTGGGGGCCTACTTGCAATACCCTTGCGGCCCACCAGTGGGCCCCGGCCCACAGGTTGAGAACCACTGCTTTAAGTGATTCATTCATTCATAAAGTTGGTGTCCTGGGGCAAATCCATCTCTGCTGGTTCTCATGCTGACAAGGTTTGGGAACTTCTGATCTGTGGCATCGGTTGGACTGTTCTGCAGTAGACAGTGATGGAAGAAGACTGTTACTCAAGTACAAGTACCAATAATAACACAATGTGTACATAAATACTGTTTCAAGTACACAGGACCACAGTAAAAGTACTCATTATGGAGTTTTCTAAATCTGTCACGATCGTTCAAAAATAGCAGATCTACCAGCTCACACAACGCGTTGCTTTGCATTGCATTGTGGGCTTAGAGCCGAAGCACAAAATATAGGGCTTAGTTGGTTCGTGTTTGTTTTGTACTAATAACCAGAATCGGTAAAGTAATAAAAATGGTATACATTATTTGCTGCTGAGTTGTACAGTGGAGTAGAATGATAAATTATCGACATGTGGAAATACTCAAGTAAAGTAAAAGTACCTCAAAATTGGTCTGCAAGTTCAGTATATTTGGGTAAATTGTGCTTATATACTTTTCCACTGCGCTGGCTGTGTTGAAGGCTGACTCAAAGTACAGGAAAAGAGTGGTGACTGGCCAGCATGCTGATCTTGAGGAGTTCTCCCTCTGCTGAATACACTCACTCAATACCGCCTGACCTTGGAGTTGGAGTTGGCCAAGGAAGAGAGACAGTCTGAGCTCTACTCAATACTCGGACGTATCCAATACTATTTCGCTCACAAGACTTTTTTTTTCTCTTCTCTCCTCTGCCGGCACATCAATTTTTAGTACTCAGAGTTTCTATGCCTCCTCCCAATCAACCAGCTTCCCTTTCCCCCATGGAATATACTGCCAGCACATCAATTTAGTAAATAACAAACACGTTGCCCATTTCACCCCCTCTGCATTTAATGATTACATTCAATGTCATTCTTACATTCAGCCAGAATTTTGCGCTGGATTTTTCTCAGAAACGTGACGAACGTGTCCGGTTAAGTAATGAATATCACATATCTAAATACTGAATCGAGAAACTTAAAAACTGTCTGGAGTGTTCACAAAGGCCTGAGTAGACGATGTGAAGTGAAATATCCCTTTAAGTTCGAGTAGTGATGATTTGTTACTGCGAAACGTCATAGTCTCAAAGAGAAAACGAGAATTTAACACTACTAACTATGACTTGTTTTTCCACAGCGTTCGTCTCCTCCACGCCCACTTTCACAGCTAAATAGACACAGTATTGGTACTCACAAGTACGAGTCAACTAACTGCTAGCAGAAGACTGTACTGTAATTCTATGGAGCCAAGTTTTATACACCAACACATAAAGATGATGACTTCCAGACACAGCACATTATTCCAACAGATTGTGTGCTGGACATGGTCTTTCAATACCTAGGAAAAAAAAATACAAGACTAATAATAAGTAATCCATGAGAGAAACGAAACCCCCATATAAACTGGGAATAATATCTTCTCCTGTGTATTCTCAGAGGCCGGAGAAGTAAAGTAAAAAAAACGTGGACACTAAAAATATGCAAAAGACTTGTGGTGCAGTTTCCCAAGGCCAGAGAAAGGAAATAGACTGACAGTTTCTCCCTGACCTCTTCACTACCCCCCTCTAACCTTGTAACAACCCCCACGGGGGATCCTGTCTCTATGTGTAAAACAGACAGTCAAAAAGCATCCTGGAAACTTTAGAGCCCGAAAAAACAAGGGGACATGAGGAAGTCCAATAAGCTTGTATGTAGAGGGCTCAGTCACGAGATAATCTGGAGGCCACACAGACCAGGCGCCAAGCCTATAGGATAGCTCCCTCCAGCATGGCCCTGGCCCTTTCCACAGAAGAGCAGTGTAGTCATTGTTGTCTTTGGAAAGTAAGCAGCTTTAGCGGGTCCAGTGGTGTGAAAGCCACCTCTCCTCTTGAGTGTCTGCTCCAGACCCGGTTGTTGACATGTAGGGCAGGTGCAGCTGCTCTCTGCAACACACACACAAACACACGCACGCACGCGCACGCACACACACACACACACACACACACACACACACACACACACACACACACACACACACACACACACACACACACACACAACACACAACCACATGCAACAGAGACTCAAACACTCACGGGCAAACACAAATACTGACACACATGCACGCGTGCATGCACACATGCACAAGCACGCATGCACAAGCACGCACGCATGCACACATCTTGGATGTCACAAGACAGGGGTATATGGACAAAGACAAATCTGCCATTTTCTTTAATATCTCTGTAACAATCAGCAAGGCATTGCTGGGTTAACACAGGGGCCACATAGATGAAAACAATGGCAGGATTCTTCTGGCTTGAAGATGGCTATGGGAAATGGCAGGGATGCCAATGCTGATAAGTGACTGAGGGGCTCGAGTTACTTCCAGCTGTCTGCAGCCATGCATGCCTCTGCGGAACGTATGGTTCACGCATAATGCAAACCATTTCATTCGCAGAACACTCATAAAAAATCTGGCGGACATATTAAATAAAGTCAACAGCCTCTCACTTGCATAGGGTTTACATCACAGGAAAGCGCATCCGATCCTCCGAGGAGTAGTGCAATGCATCCCTCAGCTGAGAAAACACAGGCTGTTAAAGAGACTGGACTCGTAACTGATCATGTTAACTGGATCAATAAAACCAATGGATCGCAAAGTGGGGTCCGGGGACCCTGTATGGTTCCTTGGGGAGGTTCCAGGGGCGTCCCCAGGAAAATGAGAAACAGTTGAACAATTTGAGGCCTATTTTTATTGTAATCAAACATCGCAAAGATTGCTGATCTGCAAAATCACAACGCGATGTTGTGAGATTATAGATCTGTTATTTTTGCTATTGTTTTGGCCTATTAACATACCGTATGTCCAAACCAGGGATGGCCGATTGAATGAGTCAATGCTATGAATGACTATTCAGATCATAGGTATCACTATCTCCCCCTACAGTACAGACAGCTGTAGAATTCTGTACTAAATCAAATAAACCAACAGAAAGATCTCTTATGGGGGTCCTGGCACAAAATCTTTTCAATCTACGGCCTAATATGTATTCATATGGGAGTCCTTGACATGAAAATGTTTGAAAAGCACTGAATAAAACTGGTGATAGCGGAATTCCTGAACACAGCATCTGGACAGAGTCTGACTCAGGCATTGTGGAATTAGAGACTGGCTGAAGTCATGATATCTCTCAAAGAGTTGTAGAACGTAAATCAGTATTTCTACTGTGAATTGGTGGATGTATTGCCATATTTTGCTCTGTTAGTGTAGTGCAGTTGTACAGTACGTTTTCATGCGGTTTACATTTTGTTCTATTTAAAGTGCAAAGCTTGCACAGTTTGTTCGGCAAGAGGTAAATAGGAATGACTATAGCATATACTTCCTCACTGGCGACATGGAAAACAAGCGACACACTGCATTAGCATCACCTCAATACCATTGAGGGCCTCTTCCTGTCCATTTGGAAAATATAAGTATGTTTTCAAGAGGCCTCACGTTCAGAAGGAGAGTGCTTTTGGCAGGCTTTGAAGTTCTCAGAAATAATGCGACTTAAAAGCATCTTCTGCGATACAGAAAAAGGTGAATGGCTATTTCAAAAGGCCTGCCTGAGCACTTCTTAAGAGCCATGTAAATTCAGAATTACGACTTGAACTTGAGGAGCCTTTCAGTCATAATGCTACAGTTTCTGATAAAGCAGGATATTGATGAGCCTACATTATGGTGATGATGATATTTTATTCAAATGATGGTGTGAACAAATATAATTGCTGTCCATCAGTGTGGATTATATGGTATTCAAAATAGTAAATATGTTTGTTGCTCCTCATACATAGTTGCCACTTTGAACTGGTATAAATAGTGACAATAGAAGATCTACAAGCTTTGATAGATTTGCTGTTTTCGCAGCACGACACCATCATATGAAAAATCTTAAAATAGGGCTTAAGTGTATACAAAGAAACACCTACAGTTTGAAACACTGCCTGCACAGTACATAAACAACAAATTCCCGTCTTGAAAATAGGAACGTTTTGGAAAGGTACACCGTTATAAGGAAAGGTACACCGTTATAAGCGCAACACAACACCAGAGAGAAGCAGAGGCGGGAATACAATTTCAAAACATGGTCTTTTATTTTCCCTTCTCAGCTCAGTTTAGTGTTTCAGTTACACCCTCCAGGCAGTAAAAAATTGTCATCTAATAGTGTGCTCACAGTCTTAAATGCCATATACGCCCATGCCCGCCTGAAAAGGGGATCTTTTCTGTGTGGAGAGAGAGAGAGAGAGAGAGAGAGAGAGAGAGAGAGAGAGAGAGGGAGAGAAAAAAACGGATATGAGGTTATTTTGGTGTGATGTGTGATTGCATGAGGCCACGACGAGGCACTCCCAACCAGAGTCAGCAATGATGACTGACTGAGGAGGTGATAGGAGGGAGCTTGGGATTAAGCACTGAGCTAATAGCAAAGAGGTGATGCAAAGCAGATCAGCTAAAATCAGGTCCTGTCCTTTGAGTTAAACAAAAGAAATGGGTTCCATTTAAAAGCTAACTACCGTCTAAGTGTCTAAACTAAGTGCTAATTAAATGTAACATAAAACCGACCTGTACGGCTAAATTGATATTCCAGTTTTTACTCTGAAATGGGATACTTTGTACTGTAAAATAAACTCAAGAAAAAAAAAATGGCATTGTGCAGTTATACCGGTGGTATATATATTAAATATATACGTATACTTACTGCTTCCTAACTTAAGATTCTCAGGCAGGCTTTTCCAGAGTCTTGGGGCCTCGATGGCCAAGGCTCGGTCACCCTTGGTCACCGACTTTGACAAAGGAACAATCAGTAGAACCGTATCAGATGACCTCAGGTTACAAGCTGGCATATTATATGAAATTAGGAGCTCAGTTGGGTAACCAACCAGTCAAGGTGCCACTAGACCATGAAGCGCTTTATAAGTTAACAATATTCACATATTTTTGGGCAAACTGTCATCCAATATATGGTTTAAAAGGAAACAAATATGTCATGATTTAATTTGTTTAATTGTAACAGACCAGTAATACAAGAATGTGGCCAAAATCAAGACAAAACAATCAATCACAAATGATGGGATGAAAGCATATCTTGTGGTGTGTGTGTGTGTGTGTCTGTACGTCTATGTCTGAATGCGTGTGTCTTTGTATGCAAAACTGTACAATCGAAGAATCGTATTTATGTATTTATGGATTATTTAGCATTTATGTAACAGGTAAGCTAATAGAGAATGTGACATGGGCTGGGACAAATGGCAAAAACTAAAACTAAATCAAAAAATATAACGTTACAAGATAATCAAAAGATATAATAATGATCCAAAGTGATGTAAGCTTCAAAGACAATGAAGTAAGAATTACATGTGTTGAAGTGATGCAGCTGTGCCTGTGTGAGGTGACTGGCTCTCCCCACACATTAATAAATACTATTAGCTTTAGGGCTGCATGGGCAATAATATATCAACTTTATATCATATCATATCATAATGACACTAGATATTGTCAGGGATTTGGGATATTTTCTGGTTTGAAAGGCTGAATAACTTCAGTGAAGTGATGCATTTTTCTGAACTTTTATTTGCCCTCTTAGTTATTATGTAGTCATTACTGATAATTATTTAGCAAAACTATCATTGTGTACTTTTTGGGGGCGAAAGCACTGATATTTATCCCCACAACATAATCACACATACCTATGCATTTGTTGTATTGCTGTTGATGTACTGACATATTATCTTGCTTATTATATTGACGTATTAAAGTCGCTTTGGATTAAAAGCGTCTGCTAATTGCCTAAACTGTAAACTGTACAATATAGCAATATTTGGTCAAATTAATAAATAAATTCAAATTGATCATGTACAGTAGATATGGCACAGGCAGATATGTCCGACACAATGCAACAGATCAGGGGAACGACATGAGGAAGTCTTTTACACCTCTCAAACAGTGAGGCACAAAAAGAAAAAGGGAAAAAAAATGTGATGGAGTTCGGCTGGGAATTACTGCTGAATTAAGCACCACTTTGATCAGAAACTGATTGACCGATGGTTGGCAAAACATGAAAGGATGACCTTGAATTCTCCAAAGCGAGTATGGATTGGCACACAGCACCTCTAGCTCTCTCTCTGTGTATGTCTCCCCAATACACATCCACATCCACATCCTCATGCACACACACACACATACATACACACACACACACACACACACACACACACACACACACACACACACACACACACACACACACACACACACACACATACACAAATAGGTTAGTGGAATGGACAAGCATGTCAACACACACGCGCGCGTGCATGCTCACACACGCGCACACGCACCCATACACACACATACTTGCGCGCGTGCATGCTCACACACGCGCACAAGCACCCATACACACACACACTTGCGCGCGTGTGTACACACAAGTGCACAATCCCTCTATTTCACACTTATCCACAGTCTCCCTTTTCGCAGGGGGGAAAAAACGAACACACAGTCACGTACGACAAGTCAGAGTTGAGAGAGCAACTTCAAAGTAAGGCAGATGCGGGGACAGCTCTCACTGAATTAATTTTCTGGCCACCAGTCGATCTGCCCTCAGGCTAAGATTGTGGCTGTTCGCATCTCTCCTGACCCCTCATCAGCTTCCAGTTAAGACCGATCCCACACTAGCAAGGGAGCCATAGAGAGAGGAAGAGAAGCATACAGTAGGTAGATTTAAAGGACATTAAAAAAAACCTTCTACTGTATGACATGTAGTGGGTGTAAGGAATAAAGCTACGTTCCATTTTCATCAAACACCCATTTTAGCATAATCTCTTGAAAAGCACAGGCTCATTTAAGAGTGCAGTTTACCCCATGAGTGAAATATTGAGGAAACTGAAGGTTTTCACTCAGAGTATACTACACATAGGCTAAATATTTTCACGTTTTCAATATCTGAAATGTCACAAGTATAGAAAAAAAAACCCCTTATGAACTACTTAACAGTAAATACTTTGTTGACCGTGGTTGCCCAGGGCTCTATGTTTGACCTTCCTTTTTCACTCCACTCCAAATCTGATGTGAAAACAGAACATTCTCGCTAGGGTTCATGGGGTTAATTCTGTTATGTATCAAAAACTATTTAGCAAGCAAAGGTTTTGAGATGGTGCAGCATATAGTAATTCTATAATGTGCTTTACTTTTGAGACAGCCAGCAATCATTTTGTAAGAGTATAGCCTCCTAAGCATAATTTTCTTTTTCTTCAGTTGGTGATTATGTTGTTTTGAAATGAACCATTTCAAACACCGGGCTATGAGGTGTGTTTTTTTTTTCCCTTTCTTTTTTTGTTTTTCATTTTTCAAGGATGTGTAATATCTCATTGTCCTGTTACAGGTTACTGTGGACAACAGTGTAAATACTACATGCAAATGGCACTTAATAGCACACTACTGAAACTTGTGCATGGGTGAGAAGTGTCAATGTTTGAGAAATCATCTTGTTTAGATTCACCAATGACCTCTAATGTGTCTCATTGTGATGTTTTTATGTTGATTTGATTTAATATTTGATATCTATTAATCATTCATAAGTGTATTCTATATGAACACTGGGTATAATGTAATTATGCCTGCTGGGACATGCACAATCTGTCATATTTCTCACTCGTAATACTTATCTTTTCACAAAACTTTTCTACCAGCGTATGCTTTCACTTTTTATTTTAGTTTAAAAATATAACTTAGGTGTCATTGCTGAGGGAAAGCGGGACGGTTGCATCATTAATTTGGATGACTGAAATGAACATGGCTTGTGTAAGCATCATTTGGAAATTGCATTCTATTACGTTCTGCGCACACAGCCATACAGAAAGACAATGATATGTAGCCCGGAGGGCAAATATTCACCTGCGTGTGCATGCATGCGTATGTGTGTGTCTGTGTGTATAAGGAAAACCCATTGTCCACGACCACCATGCATTGGATTCATAGTGCTACAGTATGCAACCACACATTGCTCTTAACTGAAAACACACACACACACACACACACACACACACACACACACACACACACACTGACACGCACAAACACACACAAAGCACCCATGAGGTGTGGGGTTCTAATGAGGCCCGTGGAGACACTGCTGGATTGTCAATCAAACCTCAGCTTGCTGACACGTGGTCGACAACATCAATGAGTTTCTCTCTCTCAAACAGAGGGAAGCCTGTCAAATTGCATCCGAAGCTAAGAGAAATCGGAAGTCCATAGGAGTTTCGCTGAGAAGAGGTGAGAGAGGGTATGAAAGCCGGGCTGAAACTTAAGAGACAAACTCAGAATAATAGGTAACAAGGCAGGAGATGTTTTGGGGGAAATGAGGAGGAAAAACTTTGATTTCTGTGCCCATCTCGGAGTTTGCATTGCAGTTTTCTCTCTCTTGCATTCTAAACCACATCCTCCAAGAATTGTGAAAGTTTTATATATAGGCCATCTTTTGGACGAACAAAGAAAGTCACAAGGACTTATTCTGCTCTTTTTAAGAGTGTGTGCAGAATCAGGACTCCAACTCAATTCCTCGAGTCAACAATGCAGCCATGTATTTCAGTCTATGGGGGGGCACTGAGCCAGGGCTGTCCTCCTGTCAAGGTGGGAGGCCTGGAGATCCAACCTGCAATATTGCATGGTTTTCGCTACCCAAGCCAAACCTGCTATGACCGTGCTATAACAGGCCATGCTTATCCCCAGTATTGAAGGGCTTTGCCTTTCCCAGTGTATTGTTTTAGGACACACACAGACATACAATTTGCATGGCAGTGTGTAATTATGACTTTCTCACTAAGCCTGGCCTGTCATTATAACACTGCTGAAGGCAACATGGGTGCCGGCGGTAGCCTAACACTAAATAGGAAACACACACATGGCCATCACTGTCGTAGAGGCTAGTGCACAACAGGGACAGTTTACTCAGCCTCTCATGTAACAGTAGACAGAAGACAACAACAGCCAACAACACATATTTGTATTCTTAAGTCATTTTGCTCTCCGTCCTTCTTCTTGTCAGTTGTGTGTGGTGTGATGTGATGTCTTGTGGTGTACCTGCGCCTATTGTCACCAAGTCAAATTCATGTCCATACATTGCATAGGGATGCACTTTTGTACGATGAAGTGTAAATCTAAATCGGGCTGTATAGTCTGATGAAGTCTTTCACATTCTTGCGTTGCCATAGTTTGAAACTTCTGGAATCAGCCTATAAGGATGTAGTCACTTTGGGCGAGAGTTGGATAGTTACTAAGCTTGTCCCTCTGCTTCTTGTAACAAAAGAAAGTGAAGTTCCCTTCCCTTTGTCTGCCTGCATGATTCATGATACTACTACCCTGAATGACTAATAGACCACCCTGCCAAATGGTTCTTACACTAATATTTAGAAAGTTTCCCTCTCATGATTTACAAGGGCTGTTTTGGAACTGTTATGATTTTGATGCATAGATTTTTGTGTGTTATTCATCTAATGCCAAACTCATATCAATATCAACAACAAAATAACATTGACACAAACAGCCAAAGGGCATAATACTGATATTATAGGCTAATAATAATAATAATACAGCCTAATAATGTAGCCCACTTTTAACACCATAACCCGAATGTGTAATGCATAAACATCCATCATGAAGCAATACAGTTATTTGTTTATTTAGTCTGCATGTGTAAAAAAAAAAAAAGTATTCTATATGAGATGAAGTCAGACATAATAGCCTTTCTGTCTATACCACTTATTCCTGTATGATGAGCTGTAATTAGTTTTATGGTTATGTTGGGTAGCATGCTGGGCTGTATGTTGGTCGTTTGGGGGTTAAGAATAGCTTATCTACATGGTGCTGGTGAATGAAGTGTCGGTTTTCAGCGCAAACTCCTCCTCTACGGACAAGCTGCGCTTTTCTTCCACTTGAACAACCAAGTTGTTTAGAAGAGCGCATTCCCCGGCTGCAATGTGGAGGGAAACAGCTATTTCTTATGTCTAGCTGAACATTTTCATTGTTATTGTTGTTTCATCGCAACCGGTTCATTGCATTTTTTGGGGGGCCATTTATGGGCTTGATCGCGCTTTCTTTGTAGGATATTATATATTGTGAAACGTTTGCTTAAAACTTCGGGGGGGAAAGATCGACTGCTCAGTCAGACACAAGTCAAGAAAACTGCTCGTATCCCGTGGGTTCTACAGTAAAAGAAGACGTCCCGTCCAGTATTTTTTTTGTCTGAACTATTGTTGCTTACACATGGATAACAGGAGGTGACCGGGGCGGTCGTTCGTTCTTCAATCTTATCACCAACCTATCAATCGTTTCTTTGGACGCTATTAGAGTTCATCATTAGTAATATTATTAGTGTTATCGTGCTCTCTCTCCCGGGGGGAACAGACAGCGTCGCATTTCTTCTTTCAGCGAGGAGGAGATACAACAACAAGGCTACAAGTTGTTTGACACACACAGACACCACGAGAAGACCAAAACTTTGTCTGAAGTTTAGTCGCAGCCAGCAGCATCCGGGCAGGCTGCTCCATGCACGGCCAAATCTGTTGAGGACTTCACGGTGGATTATTATTGGAAGAAGATCGAGATCGTCATGGAAAACTTGGAAAACGTGCAGAAAGTCAGCATGGAGCTTTAAAGAAGAAAACAAAAATGCACCATTGATTTTTGAAGTTTTTATTTTTTATTTTAGTTTTAGTTTTAGGGTTTTAACTGTCAAAAAGCGATTTGGGACTAATTTCTTAGAGCTGATCAGAGTGTTGTAGACCTACTAACTAGACGCAGTGTTTTATTTACTTTTCTGAGTAGCTTTAGTGTCCCCTTTCTTGATTGACCCCCCCAAAAATGCCACAATTAAACGGAGGCGGTGGGGATGATTTGGGGGCGAACGATGAGATGATCTCTTTCAAAGACGAAGGGGAGCAAGAGGAGAAAATATCCGAAAATGTTTCGGCAGAAAGGGATTTGGACGATGTGAAATCGTCGCTAGTGAACGAGTCGGAGAACAACAGCAGCTCGTCGGATTCAGAGGTAAGACTTTTTGCAGGGTTTTTGCACAGAAATACTAGTTGCTTTGCACGCCTTATGACCAATAAGGGGTCTTTGTATTATGATCTAAAGTTGCTGTTTGAAGACTTTCACTAGTGGTCTATCCTTTCCTTATCAGCAAGCTGAGAGGCGCCCCCAAACCAGACCCGACTTAGAAAGTTACGAGAAAGCCAGAGATTACTTCCATGAAGGTAAAAATACAATAAAAAAAATCTATTCGTTTTTTTAAAAAGTCTGGCTTGTTTTTCCCCCTCTGGTGCTTATAATTCTTCTGACATTTCTTCGCTTTTGTCCCATATATACACACAGCACTAAGGAGACAGCAAGATGGTGGATTTTTCAAGAGTCCCCACTATCCTGGCTACCCATTTCTAATGATCCCTGATCTCACCAACCATTACCTGCCCAACGGCTCGCTGTCTCCCAGCGCAAGAACGGTAAGAAAAGAAGTGAAACAACTTTGTTACTTTTTTCTCCACCATCACTCCCTCAGTCCACACAGTCACGACACAACAGCCAGGGGTGTCATGCCTTGAAAAGGTCCAGTGGTGGAAAAGTATTGACATGTTAAGCAAAAGTATCAATACTGCAATACTGTAGAAATAGTCTAGTCTAGAAATAGTCTAGAATTCAAAATGTACTTGAGTAAAAGTGCTAAAGTATTGGCATCAAAATGCACTTAATGTGCTTAAAACTCATTATGCAGAATGTCCCATTTGAAGTTTTCAAATGTATAACAATCTTTTGAAAATATTTTCAAACCTAATAAGAGTTGAATTGGTTAATATGTTTTGTAATAATAATAATAATCAATCAAATCTACAAAGTAACTGGTAAGTTGTCAAATAAGTGTAGTGGAGTAAACGTAGAATATTTGGATCCAAGATGTAGTGCAGTATAGAAGTAAAAGTACATTGCACGTAAGTAAATGTACTTAGTTACTTTCCACCACTGAAGTTATTTCTGCAGTCTATCGGACCGCCATATTTCCCCGGAGTGGCCTCAGTCTGCTCACACAAGGAGCAACTAACTACTTCTTTTGTTCTTTTGGGATGTTTCTCCCCCCTGCCTGGCTGCCACCCTTCTGTTTTGACAAGTTCACATGAAGCCCCAAAGTTTTCACAACTTGACGTGGTGTTGATTTTATTTACAAGTCGTAGCCTATTTGGGACCGTTTGTGACAGCCTCGGCTACTTATTATGGGCTACTCACGTTATGAGTGCTTTGCCATGCTTGTTGATTATTTTTTAAGTTAAAGAATTAGTTAGTTTACTAACTTAAATGTTGAGTTGTGTTGTACATCCAAGAGGCTAAATGCCCGAGCCCTCTTTCATAGGCATAGGGAGGCTACTACCAGTAAAAACTCAGAAAAATACTGGGCACTTTGCATGAAGTCATGCTGTAATATTATGATAATGCTTTTACACACACATATACAAAACAAGAATCGAATTGTATATGACATCAGCTGAGCCAGTTGGACTTATTAAGTGCTGCTTGACCAAGGGTGGCGACCATACAGATGTTGTTTATGGTGGGTTTTTTAAACTGGTATCGTTATTGGAATTTATTGCCTTTTGGTTGACCATTAAATCAATTGTGGTGTTTTTAAGTGAGGCAAGAGATTAGCTCTAGCCATAGATATGCATCTACTATGGCCAACAGCTGAATTACCATGTTTTTAACACAATGTTTCACTTAAGTAGAAGTGCTTTCTGGACATGGCCTACTACAGTAAACACACTTTTGAACATTTCCACATTGATATATTTTGAATGAACAGTGAACTTCTGGTGCACGGACTCTCGACACGTATTATACAGTAATTCATTATTACACGCACATAGATCACTGTAACATTTGAAAAGGGGAGGGGAAAAAAACACAGATTTATAGCTTACAAGAGGATCGAATCTTAATTCCACTGAAATATGTAAAACATTGGTGTTTTTACATAGTATGTGCATTATTTGGTGCGGGGCAATCTGAAATGCATTTGAAGGACATGAATATTCAAACTTCCTTGAAATAACCCATACTGAATTACTGTGTTTCTCAGAGCATGTCCATCCCCCAAACCTGCCCCCCCAGCCCCCCAGCCCACTGAGCCCACTGAGACCAGCCCTCCGAAAAGGAGGAAAAAAAAACAAGCGCTTTCGTTAGGACCGGGCACGCATTTGACTGAAAAGACCCCCCCCTCCCTCCCTATCTCCTTTTCACTGTTCCAAGCTCACCCCCCCCACCACCCACCCCCTGCCTCCCCTGTACCTTCCATTCAATTAGAAAGGCGTTAGTTGACCATTGTTATTCTGAACAGGCTTGATGGCTTCATTGGAGGTCTCCAACGGGGCTCATTAACTAAATGGCTCCTCTCCTCCTCTCACACTAGGTGCTACACATACCTCTGTGGAGAACCTCTGTCATTTGTTTTGTTTTTTAGGAGTTTGAAGGATAATGTGTGTTTTAGGGATGGGATGATACGCAATATTATCGTTTATCGGGATAAAAAAACACTCATGATAATCGTATCGTGGAGATTTATCTATCGTGATATCGTCCTCCGTCATGCACTGGGATCAATTCACCTTGTATTTGCCGAGCTGCATGTCCAGTACCATTTAAACCCTCTATAATTGGTAAAAGGTACTATGTACGTACTTGATACATTCTTTTTTTCACTCTATCAAATGTCTTTGCCAAAAAATAGCCAATCTGCAAGCTCACAACCCGTCGTGTTCCGCACAGGATAATGGATTTTGATTATCGCAATAACATTGTAAATTTCTTTTGTCATAATAATAATCGTGATATGACATTTTCATATCGTCCCATCCCTAGTGTGTTTAGCGTACATGTGCTGCTGTCATGGAAATGTGTTTTTATTGCTGCGTGCTGATTTATTTATCTCCCTTCAGCAATGATCAGATTTTTATTTTTTTCTTCCCAGAAAACTATGGCAACTCTTTGGGAATACACAGACACATAGGCTGAATTAAGTGCCTAAACATGTCAGAAAGCCTTTATCTTGTCGTCACTTTGTTATGTCTCTGTATGGCTCATAGAATTTAAAATCCTTTCGCCTCCCTGTATGTGTTTTTTTTTTGTCTTCGGCAAAAGCAAACATTGGAGTGAGAAAAAAAGGTTGTTCTCATTGCTCACTGCAAGGTAACTAATAATTACTAAGGATTTAAAATCTGGTGGTTAAAGCCCCCATATTGTAGAAGGAATTGAGAACGAGGTCAACGGGGCAGTCTGTGCCTACTATGTCAATCACCACCATGGTAGAAAAGAAAGCAGGCAGACAGACAATAGCTGGCATACTTTAGAATGTATACCAAACTGAGGCATCTTAAGCTGTCGGAGTGTTTGCCATGTTGCAGCAAGGTAAACTCACTCCTCCTCACTGAAAACGCTGTGAATTTGAATGATGAGACATTGAACTTATTACCTTTTTTTTTTTTTTTTTTTTACCTGCGCCATGCTATAAAGAATTTGCTAGATTTGTTTATACAAATCACTGGAGTTCAGTGGCAAGCTTTTAACGGAGAATACTGGGAGACAGTAGGATTTTAGCGGGGACTATTTGCCCACCAGCCTGTGCAAACATTGGGTCAACCAGTTAGTTTAGCTAATGAGCTCTACTGTGATATGCATGCACACTCTCCCTACCCTGTGTATGTCTGCAGGCTCTCCTAATTGGCTGACAGAATAGGAAGGTTCCTAACTTTAGGAATGCGTGCTTTCTCTTACTCTCCCACTTGAATCTGTTTACTCCCTCCTCTGGGCTGACATCTCAATAATTACGTCTCATTTTTGAACCATTTAAAAGAAGGAAATGCTAGAGGTGTGCAGTCTGTGCACCGTTGAGCCACATGGTGGCTCATCATTGCCGACCTTGACCTTTGGCCCACCAGTTTTAATCACATATCAGAAAGACATAATGTAGGAAGTTTCACAAACTTCTGTTGTGATTTGACGATGGCACAGTTTACCGAGTCATAGCGGAGAGTGGCGTGCACACACACACACATACACACATACACACACACACACACACACACACACACGCGCGCGCGTGCACGCACGCACACACACACACGACATGTTTTAAACTCATGAATATTAAAAAGAGCATTGATGACTATTCCTTTCCTGTCGATTCTATAAGTATGTCGTCGTTGTCGGGTGAAAACCTTGTATGTTTTTTTATGATTTAAACTAAATCTGAATCAGCCGATCTACAAGCACACAACGCCTCACACAACGCGAGGCGTTTTGTGCTTGTAGGATCTGCTGTTTTCACTACTTTTGTGCGACAGCCTTGTATTATGAAGCAGGGCTTTACTTTGCGAAAGAACGTACACGACATTTTTGGAACTTGGAGATACGAGGTTTCCACCCGACAACGACGATGTGCTCAACACAGTCAACACAACTTTGCAATTCTTGCAGTGCGCTGCAGAATCACAATGGCTGGTTATGGTTTCAGACATAGCTTTTTTAAGTGTGGATGTAGCAACCCCTATCATGAGCAATGAGAGACAGGCCTAGATGGGATCAGCACAAAGTTCCCCCGAGGGGCAAGCATAACTGATTTAAAGCCTGTTCTGAGATGACATTCCGCTGTAATCCATGGAGACTGGAGGAGGAGGAAGGTTTTATGCTTGGAAAGATGTTCCACCAGACGTTTTGCCTGGTGTGTGGTGGAGGCCCATAGCGAGCCCCCCACCCCCACCCCCAACCCCACCCACACCCCCTTGGGTTGAGAGTTGTCAAAATCCCCAGTCATTGTTTTGAGGTGTGGTCTAGAGATTCATTGATATGTTTTTTATTTATTTTTTTCACTCGCTTGCGTCGTAAGCGCAGGATTAGCGCAAGGTTTAATTGCCGAGCACAGACTGCTCGACACCACCTCTATCAGCTTCATCAGCAGTCTAGATAACTCTCCTAGTACATCATCATCAGTAAAGAGTGAAATGTCTCTTGTGTGTGAGATGTGGCAAGTAAGTGAGAGGGAGGTTAGTCACTCAAATATATCTTTATCAAACAACACAGTGGGGGCTCTCAAAATCCCATGCATGGCCCGCTGAATAGAAAAATGTTCGGGATTGAGCCCTGAATGGAAAGCTTGTATAAGTCTGAACATGTTAGGAGACTACAGTTGCATGCCTCTCTGACGTCTTTTTTTCTCCATTCTTTCTGTTGCTTTTGGTGCTTAAAAATGTGCAGACAAAGAAAAGTCAACAGCGACATTGTCCTGTTGAATAAAAGAGCCTCTCCCTGCATAAGCAAACCGTGTTTGTGTGGAGGTATCTTTTCATCAGGTTACTCACTTGGCTTTTCCACTTAAGCCCGAGATATACTTAGTTGCGCGCGGGTGTCGCACACTGAAAATAGCAGATCTATAAACTCCCCAATGTGTCTCGCTGCGACGCATTGAGACCTTGTAGAACTGCTATTTTTGTTGCAGGGCACACACGCGCAACTAAGTATAAGGCAGGCAGCATTACTTTGCTGTGTGCGTGTGTGTGTGTGTGTGTGTGTGTGTGTGTGTGTGTGTGTGTGTGTGTGTGTGTGTGTGTGTGTGTGTGTGTGTGTGTGTGTGTGTGTGTGTGTGTGTGTGTGTGTGTGTGTGTGTGTGTGTGTGTGTGTGTGTGTGTGTGCGTGTGTGTGTGTGTGTGCATGCGTGGCGTGCATGTGTGTGGTTGGGTTGTAAGTATGTCTGTGTGCATGCACTGGTGAGCATGTCTGTGTATATGGGGGGGGGG
Source organism: Nannobrachium achirus (assembly GCF_963921795.1). Classification (NCBI taxonomy): domain Eukaryota; kingdom Metazoa; phylum Chordata; class Actinopteri; order Myctophiformes; family Myctophidae; genus Nannobrachium; species Nannobrachium achirus. The sequence goes on from NC_137832.1 coordinate 59,091,867, forward strand.
GGGTAGGGGGTGGATTTCAGGTGAGGGTCTGTGGATTCTGTGCAACAGAGGGAACCAGTGTATGGAGCTTACATTCTGACAACCCTCAGTGTTGTATGCCACTGCTGAGAGCAATCCTGAATGTTGGCGTGCAAATATTTTTTTAACCAAGGACTGTGTCAACAGAGCTAACATTTTTGACTAAGTTTATATTTTTGAAAAGATTTTTTTCTTTTTCTCTTTTAAAGGCAAACAAATCTACATCAATTTAGTCTCAGCGTTCAATTAAAAGAAAGATTGCAGGCAGTCTCCAAAAGACCCTGAGCTGGCGTGTACAGTACGTCTTGTTCCCGGGTAATTTATTTATACGTTTTAAATTATTTTAAGTCTTGAGGAAACTGACCGTGGAGTAGTCAACTGTGGATTTTCATGTTTCAATGCTTTGCATTGCATTAGCAGCAGTTTGACTTCACGTTATACACGCGCGCTACAAAACCGCCGTGCGTTTTACGCAAATGTATTACCGAAAGATTACTATATTATATCACGCAAGTGGAATTAAGGTCAGTCACCAGTTTTTAATTACTGAATCGTAAATCAAAGCAATTCAATTAACTCATCAGTGCCTGATGCAATTATAGTGTCATCATAAAATATGAATGCAAGTGTTAACGTTTAAGCATCTTCAGCTTTGCAGAGTTTTGTGTTTCTTCAGCAAAAGAATTTCCACACCAAAAAAAAAAAAAAAAAGGGAAAGAAATTGTCACAGGTCCACAGTATGTGTCAGTAGAAGTTATAGTTGAAGAGAGAATACACGACTCGTCAGTATCTGTTGCACGTTGGACTTTCAGAATGTTCTCCTGTCCTGCTACTCTTCTCGCGTGTTGTATAGGGCTCGTGGTGTGTAGGGGGCTTTTGCATTTCAGAGCTCAGACTTGGGGAGCGAGGCTACATGTTCGCTTTCCTAACTGCACTTGTGTAGAACTTGTGTGAAATGGTGTCAGTCCCTGTCTCCATCCCTCCCTCCCCGCCCACCTCCTTCCCCCCTCTGCTCCGGTCTCTGTGGAAAGCGCGAGCTGGCGTCAGTTCCTCTCGCCACCCCCGTAGCCTGCCTAGTGCAGTACCTACCCACCCACCCACCCTCCCCGCCCGACATTAGATATTCTGTTTATAGCACTCTCTGGCTTCTCAAGAGCAGGGCCCATCAGGAGCATCTCAGCACCCTTTGAGGCGAGGATAACCACCCCTCTCCCCTCTCCAGCCGCACACTCCCTGCGTTTCAGTGACATCAATGAATCCCTTTGATGTGCCAAAGATGAATATGTGTGCAAATGTGTTTTTATCAATTTATGTGTTTTTCAACATTGGTTATGTATGGCCGGCGCTACTGTGTGCGAGTTTGAGATCTGGTACAACTTGCTTTCCCTAACTCGAGATATGTCTCGTATATATACCTGAGTTGGCGTACAGTAACAGTATGTACAGTGTGTGCTTTTCCCTCAGTGGGAAATGTGTAATTTTTAAGGGCACTTTTTGAGAATGTGTTGTGACAACGTCTTGACAACGGAGATGAGCTGGAATACCTCTTGGTCCCCGTGGTGCTCATTCATTTCGCGGTCAATTATTGAAGAGAATCGCCTTTTTTTATGCATATAGTCATTTGCTACTCATATGCACACACACACTTCATATTGTTAGCGTATTTCTAATGAATAGCAGTCCTCTCATTTCAGATGCTCTCCTTTTCTCTTGTCATAATGCTTGGGATGGGCTGTCACGGTGCTCACAGAGTTAGTCGCAGGCAGCAATCGAAAAGTGCTCAACTTCACTGTCAAGGCCGTGACTATAAGTGTAGTTTCCCCGCCGAAAAATAGAATTTCCCCCCTCAATGTCAGAGACAGGTGATAATCATCAAAAGTGAAAGCACAGATTGTCATGAAAATAAAGTGATGGACGGAGGTGTACGGTGTGTGTGTGTGTGTGTGTGTGTGTACAAGGGTACACTGTAGAGGGGTGGAGAACGAGGGAAGCGGCCTCCCTAGTTTTATCAGGGGGGTCGGGGGTTAATCAGCCTCCTCACTCCCAGGTGATCTGGACTCTTGTTTGATTGATGAGAATGTGTGTGATCGTGTGTGATTGTGTGTGTGTGTGTGTGTGTGTGTGTGTGTGTGTGTGTGTGTGTGTGTGTGTGTGTGTGTGTGTGTGTGTGTGTGTGTGTGTGTTGGGGGTGTTTAGTGTCGGTGACATGCTGCCATAAGGCTGCCCCTCAAGTATAATAAGTAGCCGCTACATGGCCGCAACCCCTCATTGTTTATTTCATATAAAGAAATGTTTGCCCTCCATAATTGTACCTTAAACTCTTCACTCCGTGCTAATAAAACTTGATTGTACAGCAGGAAGAAAAAAAAAAACTCTAAATAGGGTTTCATCAGTCTGGTATTCCAAACAGCTGTTTTCAGTTTAAGCAACACAGGCAGCAGGAGAGAGAGAGTGTGAGAGAGAGAGAGAGAGAGAGAGAGAGAGAGAGAGAGAGAGAGAGAGAGAGAGAGAGAGAGAGAGAGGGAGAGAGAGAGCAGAGATTGTTGATGAGATGGTGTGTGTGTGTGTGTGTGTGTGTGTGTGTGTGTGTGTGTGTGTGTGTGTGTGTGTGTGTGTGTGTGTGTGTGAGGGGGGGGGGCATAAACTGGGGCAGATATGGGTCTTGCTATTCCTTTGCCTGTTATCCTGAGGTGGGCTTGCTTCCAGACCTTGAGGCTCTTACTTATCTGAGGGATTCTGTCTCCCACAGAGCAGCAGCTATAGGGCTACTCTACGCCACGCACCCAGAATGCTTTGCTGCCGTTTTCCCTGTACACTCTCAGCCACCGCGGCCCAATCAGGCCAGCAGCGGGAGGGCTATCAGATCGTGCACCGTGTAGTATCAGCGACAGTCAAAGATTTTTATCAGGTTTCACTTGAAGTTCACACATAGGGCATTGGAAATGCTTTCTCCCGGGCCCTACACACTTTAAGTAGTAAAACTGGTGTGTGTGTGTGTGTGTGTGTGTGTTTTGTTAAAGGCCATGTCATGTGTACGTGTAGTATCGGCGAGGGCTCTCTCGGAGACGTCCGAGGTGTACTAAATAAAGCAGTGGATGGATATCAAGTCCAAGGATGAGGTTAGTTGACAGTGAGCAGAGCAGCTGTTCTTCTGGTGGGAGTTATAAATCAGTTTCGGCTGCTTCCCACTGAGCACGTCCGTCCTCCGTAACGGTGCACTGCCTTTTGGACTGCTGATTCAGCTCAAGGCCTCTTGGTAGATGGGTGTCAAGTCGAAGCGTTGCACCTGCAAGCACTCTCTCTGCAACCTATGTACTCCCTGTGATCGGCTCAGCGCATGGATATCAACCTTCCGCTCCCTGATAAAATACCCCCCGCCCCAAGTGACTCTGAACATGAACACTGGCGGGGCGTGCCAGTAACTGACCAGATAGCGTGCTGACCACATAATCGCAATGTCCCCGGTTCAATTCTGGCTGTGTTGCATGTCCTCCCCCCCCCCCCCCCCCCTCTCTCCGCCCTCGCTTTCCTGTATATCTGTATATCTATACTGTCCTATCCAAACTGGCTAAGATTGTTTAAAAAACATGTGCACACAATCAAAATGTTAAGTTGAAACTGACGCGCTTACTCCACACACTCCGTCTCAACTCTTGATTTAAAACCGCAAGTAGCTAAAATGTATTGCCGTAATTATTGCATTGCTCATGATTTAGAAGGAACACTTGGGTCCTATAGGGAGGTATGTGGATGTTTCCCGGTTTTATGAGTATGTAGAAGCACACCACATATTTCCATATGATCACTTTTATGAGGTTTGTCTAACGGTGCACCAGGGGTGCAAGTCGCAGTGATCGAGTTGAAAAGGTCAGTGGGATGAAGCAGGGATTTGGAAAAATGTTCTCGGGATAATATATGTTGCTGTACATTCATTTTCAACAATACGCCTTTGTCTGTATGCTTAAGTCCCTGTGGTGCTTATGAGTATGACAACCAGGGCATGTTGAAGAAACAATTCTTCGAGTTGCTCTCATAGCTGAGTTATTCTTCATGTTGTTGGGAGAGCTGTTGTCCTGGCTGACGCTGATAATGACTTTGCCTTTGGGTGCCCTTTGCTACCTCCAGTAACCCCCCCCCCCCCCAGTAAACCAATTGCACTTGTTAATGACTCACAATGTTCTGCAGCGTGTCGAATTTGATTAAAGCCAGAGCAAAGACACAAGTCATCTTAAAATGTGTAGTCCTCCTTATCTCTCCAGCCACACTTGTGGATCCTGTTAGAAGAAATGCTGGGGAAAGGGGCAGTAGTTTAGGCAGGAACATTCACGTCAAGAATATAACAATTAATAACATAATGAACAGATAGACTCGGCAAGATATTGGCAAGGATATTTAACCATTTATTGCATAAATGGAATACAGTTAAACTTGGCGTTTGAAGGGCTCCGCGATCGGAGATGCTCCCTGAATTTTGTGCAGGCATTTCTGAGCATGCTAAGCAAAATCAGGGAACGCGGCAATACCCCCCATAGGGATAGAATAGCAAATAGCAATAACCGTGACATGTAACATAGTCAAATCACAGTATGAGCTTAACATCATGACATGAAACTTAGACAAGATCACAGTACTTGCTTAACCACATTGACATGTAACTTAATCAGACAATCACAAGTATTTGAGCTTAGCCAGAGTGATCATGCAAAGGTGGAGGCTGGGGTGGAGGAGGAAGCAAGCAGCAAATGATTCCGAAGCTTCGGAACCAAGCATTGGTAGGGAAAGCAAGCTCTATTTAAAGGAGCCTTCCCTACTGATTGAGAGCTCTGATTGGAGTATGGCAGTCATGTGACATAATGACCAGCAGATATGTTAATGAGGTATGAGAACAGAGCTGACTGACAACTGACACTCAGACTGGCGGCGACTTGACTCCCATGCCCTGCATAAACTTACGCTATGCTTTATTTCTGGAGGACAGCAGTTTTTCGTTTTCCGCAGACATGGATATTCTTTCGTTATTGGGATTTCCCCCGTGACCGGCTTCCCTAAATTATTGATAGGATCGATGTTTTGGTTTATTTATGTTTTTCTTTTGCCCCCCCCCCCCCCCCCCCCATTGTTGATACACAGACACAGGGGTGAATTGGATTATTTTTTTCCTTCTTTTGTTGGTTTTGAGTTTTGAAACATGTGCCTATTGTTAACTCAACGCATTGTCCAAAGCGATATTGTTTACTACACAAGAATACAAAAGATTTCTTCTGGAACATCTTCGGTCGCCGCTGGTGTGTACTGGTATATGGTGGATCTTCCCCCCCCCCCGTATGTGGATGGGGGTGTGTGTGGGGGGGGGGGGGGGGGGGGTGTCCTGCATGCACCTCCACTGACATAATCCCTCATCCATTTACATGGCTGGATACCAAATCCCTACAAATGTGACTGACTTTATTTGCTTCAAATTCAGAGTAGCTACATTTGGGGGGGGGGGGAGAAAAAGGTCTAATCGGCCCTATATGACATGGAGTAGGCCAAGGAGCCCCTTTGTTTGATTTTGTACATGGGCTGGAGGGCTGGCTATTGGAAATCCCTGAAGCAGGCTTTAGGGGCAGGTCTGATTCTCGTGTGAAATGGGGAGGCTCTATAGCTCTCGGCTGACTTGACTGGGGCTGTATGGGTGTGTTGGCAGGGGGAGCTGCCGGCCATGAATAGGGTCTTTGACTACCTCAGACTTGCCCTGAAAGGCAGGACAAAGACCCCTAGGGCAACCGGCTTAGAGCCTCACAGCTGAGCTACAGAATGCTCGGCCCCGTCTTCCTCCCTCCTTGCCTGATTTAACGCATTTAGAACGGGGGTACACATTTTGTGTATCATTATTTTATGCTTTAACCATTGAAAAATAGCAGATATACAAGCTCACAGCGCGGCACCGAGTGCCGCGCTGCGGGCTTGTAGATCTGCTATTTTTGAAAAATCTTGAAAATTAGAATCTCGTCCCGATTCTATAAGTGTCTTTTGAATCCTTCTAAGATTTTTTTGAAAACCCTATGTTTCTATGTCAGCAATCTGGCCAGCCATCGTCAAAGAAAGGTCCTTTTCACTTAACTGGAGCTCAGTTAGTCTGTTCTTGAGAGACCACTATGTCAGTGGTTCTCAAACCTTTTCATGTGAAGGACCCCCAAAATGATATTTATTTGGCCACGGACCCGCATCTCAAAATATTTAGTTCCAGGGACCACCCAGAAGCAAATTTTGAGTTACACACGTTCGCTTTGAAAATACATATATTCAAAGATTTGCACACATTTTCACGACTCTTTTCAAAAATAGCAGATCTACAAGCTCGCAGCGCGGCACTCGGTGCCGCGCTGTGAGCTTGTAGATCTGCTATTTTTCAAATGTTAAAGCATTCAATAATGCCCAGGCCTAAATGGGTTAAATACTACAGTGGCTTTGAGCGCTCTGGAGAGATGAAGGCTCACATTCACCACTGCCACATTCGACCATCAACTTTTCTCTCTCTCTCTCTCTCTGTGTTTTTGTTTACAATATGCTAATGGCCCCAAGGGTCCCGTTTACGTAATCCATTCTATGGATTCCTTCAAAGGGTGGTGAACACGCACCAGTAAGTTCTCTTTTTAGTCTTCGTGTTCGTTTGTCAGAATTCATTTCGATACTTTTCTCTTTATTAACTCTGTTAATACTCGACAACACACACACGGCCACGACTCATGTGAATGAAGCTGTTTCAGAGCTGCTGTGGATTAATGAATGTTTTTCTTAATTCATGCTAGATGGAGATGTTGCCAAGTAAACAAGATTAAATTATATATAGAACTCTAATTAGTAGCGTTGCTGCTGGATTGTGGTGTGATAAGAGCCGTATCTTCATTTGGAGAGAGTTTGAAGAGGGGAGAATAAATCCCCATAAATCTTTTCTGCAGAGTTAATGGGTCATTTGAGTCCTGTCCAGACACTCTCTCCCCATAGAGTGTCTAGTTTCAGATGTCACTCAGAGCTTTGTTTGCCCCCCAGGGTGAAGGGTCAGAGGTCAAGGTTCGGGGCCAGTTGGCTGAGTGGCCACCGAGTGGCCCGGTCTCCCCTCAGCATATCCGATCCCCTCTGCAGGGGCGTCGCACCACATTCTGGGCCCTGGGTACAAGGATTCACACAACGCATTATTACGCATTATTTTGTGCTTTAACTATTGAAAAATAGCAGATATACAAGCTCGCAGCGCAGCACTGCGAGCTTGTAGATCTGCTATTTTTGAAAAGTCGTGAAAATGTGTGCAAGTCTTTGAATATTTCAAATCCTTCAAAGGTTTCTTTTTTGAAAAACCTGTGTTTCTATGTTTCAGTGGTGCTCAAACTTTTTCATACGAAGAACCCCCAAAATTATATATTTGGTCACGGACCCCCATCTCAAAATATTTAGTTGCAGGGACCCCCCAAGAAGCAAAATTTGAGTTACAAATGTTCGCTTAAAAAATACATATATCAAAGATTTGCACACATTTTCACGACTTTTCAAAATAGCAGATCTGCAAGCTCGCAGTTGCGTTGTGAGCTTGTATTTCTGTTATTTTTCCATAGCTAAAGTATAAAATAATCAAGGCCCCTCCAACCTTGGCCCTAGTAACTCAGTCCCACTCCCCCCCCCCCTTGTGACGCCCCTGTCCACACCAGCCTACAGATCCGATCCCCTCTTCCAAACAGCCTACAGCGACAATAAAGGATTAATTTTCAACGTTTGAGTTTTCTTATCATAATCGCCTGCATAAAATTCATTTTCACCTAAGCTGTCGGTGATGCCTTTGTCATGGATGTATAGTTTCCCACAAGTTAATGATGCTAGCTTAGAGGCTTACAGAAAATGTATACTTAGCCACTTCCGACAAGTGTTGGAAGTGACATGGCCAAATTTAACTTTTTCCACTTGAAATTACCGGTATGTCATTTTTGCTATTGTGGATTAAGTATTAAGCCTGATTTATATGTAATCGTACAACTATGTCCCATGCCAAAAATAATATATAAATCAGAATCAGTGCCACAGCAACTTGTACAATTGTACCATTGCAGCTTTTGTGCTCATAATTTTGAGTGTGCTACATTTGCTGTACCAAATTGTTGACTTACCACTATGCCCCCTCCCCCCCCCCAAGAAAAAGAAAAAACACACAGTCACGCACACAAAACCCTACTTCTCATTGATATTGTTTGCGTTATTTGAGAGGTCCCATTTGTGAAGCTTGTGCGAAGACATTCTCACATGTCGAACCAGATCAACAAATCTGTCTCGCACCTCCAGCAAAATCTCACACAGGCCCTTAAAAAAAAACACACTACACACGCACACACACACACGCACACATACGCACACATTCTCAGTCTCTTTGTCCAAAAACACCTCCAAAAGTTTGCGAACGTAGGAACCTCGCCCTCCGAAGCCCCCACCCACAATCTCAGCGTCTCTCTCTCCCGCCCGCCCGCACCCGCCACCACCCAAACATGTCCTCCAGCCAGCTTTATTATGCCGTTTCACGCAGACCAAAATTGCAGCTGCATGGAGAACAATCTGGAGCACATTAAGCTTAGGCGCTGTGATTTATAAATTGTTTCTCAGGCTATAAATCCCTGCTGTAATTGTGCACAAGTTCCCCCCTCTCCCTTTTCTCTGTCACTCCCCCTTCTTTTCCTTCACAAGAATTCTCTCTCTCTCTCTCTCTCTCTCTCTCTCTCTCTCTCCCTCTCCCTCTCCCTCTGTAACACAGCTTACAGTGCTTGGGTCATCACTAATTGTTTGCAGAAGTGCAGCAGTTTGGAATCGGTAAAGTTCATTGCGTTGTGGCACATATTTGGCTTTACGGAGACAAAACAGGGCTTTACAGAAACTTTTCCTATTTTTATGCTGTTCATAAACGTTTTTTTCTGTGACACGCCATAAGCCCATACTTATATATACCAAAATGGGATAGCCACGAGCCTTTGTCCATAGCTCTTTTTCTGTGGTTCAGATTCTGCATTCCTGAATACTGTGTAATTGGTAGGGGCCTCTCCTAAACTCCATCCTGGAAATCTGATATTTGCACCAGCCCCTGATCATAATCACCTACCTTGCCTTCTCATCACAATGTATTGAGATTGGAAGATAGTAATAGCAAAAACCGAATGCATTTTTATGCCTTGAGTTTATATTGTGTAATTAACATAGTGAAACTGCATATAGGTATAGGCATATATAGCATATTGTCACTGTCGGGCAGAAATCTCATATCTCCAAGTTTCAAATTTGTATGTTTTTTCACAAAGTAAAGCCCTGCTTCATCATACAAGGCCGTCACACAAAGGTAGTGAAAACAGCCGATCTACAATCACACAACGCCTCGCACCGCGAGGCGTTGTGTGCTTGTAGATCGGCTGTTTTCACTAGTTTAGATCCTTTTTAAAATGATAAATACATACAAGGTTTCCACCCGTCAACGATGATATACAAGCTCATGTATGCTCACTT